>NC_134582.1:12227000-12538500 GCF_037038515.1 Microtus pennsylvanicus
TTAAGAGCACTGGTTGTTCTTCCAGAGGACCTGAGTTCAATTCCCAGCGACCACGTGGTGACTCACAATCATCCATAATGACATCTGGTGCCCTCTTCTGGCCGCAAGCAAACATCCAGACAGAATGCTGTTTACATAATAAATAAATAAACTTAAAAAAAAAATCTCAGCACTTGGGAGAAAGAGGCACATGTATCTCCGTGAGTTTGAGGCCTGCCGAGTTTACAGAGTGAGTTCCAGGAGAGCAAGGGCTAAACAGAAAAACCCTGTCTCAAAAACCCAAAATAAATAAATAATAAATAAAACCTTCAAGATAACTCTAAGGCTGGAGTCGAGAATGTACATAACATAGCTGAATTTGTGTCTGGATATCTGCCCACTCCCTCCTTCACCCTTCTGTCCAAGGCTTAGAGTTTCTAGTTTCCTTCCTGTTGTGGAATATTCCTTTACACTGTATGAAGACATGTCACTGTGATTGGTTTAATAAAAAGCTAAACGGCCAAGAGCTAGGCAAGATTGGGGGGAGGGCAGAGAAAATGCTGGGATGAAGAAAATGGAGACGATGTGGAGCGAGTTGGACACACAAAATGGGTAGCGGTAAAGGCCACATGGTAGAACATAGATTAATAAAAATATGGGTTAATTTAGGTTATAAGAGCTTGTTGGGAGCAAGCCTAAGCTATCGGCCAAGCTTTCATAATTACTAAGAAGTCTCCATGTTGTTTATTTGGGAGCTGGTTGGAAGGACAGAGGAAGATTAGCTGTATCTTCCTTCCCTCTTGCAAAATGCAGTGGCTTCCTGACTGTATCTTTGTATCTGTTACACCAAGTAACCTTTACTCTCTATTTTCTTGTTATAAAGGAAGGTTACTGATCCTCATCAACAGCAGAGCTAGCAAAGGACTGGAGACTAGTCTCTAGCATGTTGTGGAATAATCATTTGTACACCGTGAAGATGTGTCACTCATATTGGTTTACTAAAGAGTTGAATGGCCAAAAGCTAGGTAGGATTTCCAGGTACAGAGGATACCGGGAGGAAGAAGAGCAGAGTCATGAGGATGTGCCAAGGATGGAGAGCAAGCAGCATGGGGGGTCCAGAGTAAAAGAATGTAGATTAAAAGATATGGGTTAATTTAAATTATAAAGACTAGTTAGAAATATGCCTGAGCTATTGGCCAAGCTTTCATAGTTAATAGTACTCCTCTTTGTTGCTTTGTTTTTTTTTTTCGTGAGCTGGTGGCCCAAAAAGAAAAATCCGATTACACTAGCATGAATCCTTTGTGTGTCAAATGAGTGTCCATGAGTATTTTGGGTAACTGGAAAGTAATTCTAGGTCACAGAGAGAAGATAGGACAGACCCACAGCAAAGGGGGAAGACGAAAGCGAAATAAGCTGCCGTGTGCCTTCCCCCGCAATTTTGTGAACGGGGGTCCTATGGCCAATAGGTGGCTGATGATGCTTTCTTTTGGGGTTCAAGAGATGTGGGCTCGACTCCACTGGTTCTCTTTCCATTACCCCTGCCTGCCACGAGGAAGGATCCTGGAAAGGGATTCAGAAATTCTGGGAAGTTTTGTCTTGGATTTTGTTAAGAGTTTACAAAAACACTGTGATTGCTTTATGTGAAAACCAAATTCCTGTTACTCGTGACCGAGCAGCGATTGGGCCACTAGATGGCGCCAGCTCAGCGTATTGCCTTCATTGGCGTAGGAAAGGAAACTTAGAGCAAGTTTGTCAGGACATGTAAACGTAACTTGGTTCTGATGAACGATGTGCTTTTTAGAAAATTAGTTTTGACTCTTTTGCATTGTGAGTGGATCCGGGGCTAAGAAGGACCCCAGAGTCCTAGGGAACTGTGCCTGTAGGGGATGATGCAGTAATGACCCACATTTCCACACCAGGAAAACCTGCCACTCAAAATGCCTGGCTGCATCAGGGCTGGAAGATCTGGGACGGTCCTCTGGCTCAATCCTCTTATTATGCAGATGAAGAACTAACTATTTCTCAATTGCTCTCTGTGCAAGAATGTCTCCTCAAATATAGCCAATTGCTTGAATAAAAATAAGGGCCCGATATGGCTTGTGGCCTTCCTGGTCACTGAAGCCTTTTGTAAGATAATTGCATGGAGGGTATAAATTTTACTTCCTTTCTTTTGTTTCCAAGGGAGATATTCTTTCTGTCTGTCCACCCCTCCCTCCCCTCCTTTTCCTTCCTTCTGAGACCCTCTTACACATAACACACATAAACATCATTCCTCAGCATAATGAACAAAAAATTGTTTCCTGCCGGGCGGTGGTGGCGCATGCCTTTAATCCCAGCACTCGGGAGGCAGAGGCAGGTGGATCTCTGTGAGTTCGAGGCCAGCCTGGACTACAAGAGCTAGTTCCAGGACAGGAACCAAAAAGCTACGGAGAAACTTTGTCTCGAAAATTCCAAAAAAAAAAAAATTGTTTCCTGAGTTTGGGATTCTGTCATAGTAAACAATTAAAACTGAGGAGGGGACCATTGAACCCTGGTTCCTAGCCAGGGGGCCAGAGTAGATGACAGCCAAAGTGCTTGTGGTTGATATCTAAGATGGAGCAGATTGGTCTTGTGGGGCAAAGACCTGGAAGTAGGGCCGAGAGTCAAGCCCCGGTTGGCACGATTAGAACTGACTTTTACATGACACTCCACTGGCATCTGCTGGAGAACTATTGGTTCATGAACAAACCCTTCCAACCTGGTTCCAGAAATGAGTAAGGAGTGGTGTTTGGGAAGAGGGGGAGGAAGGCTCTGATGTTTGCTTCTTCAGATGCCAGTACTCAACAAGAGGCGAGTCTATTAGAGAATGTGTGCCAGTCAGTGGGTACGGGGTGGGAGGGGGAGGAGATGCTAGTCGGTCAACCATGGCACCTCTGTGGTAGGCTTTTCTGGTCTCTGGTCCAAGTGAAAAGAATGAAGGGCAGGACTAAGCAACCCATCAAAGGCACATCCCTAGAGCCCACAGAAAGGATCAGAACAAGGCCATCAGGCACTCTGGCTGCCTTGTTACACCGAGATGAATATGGGTTTGGGCTTCACCCTGTGGGATGGTTAATCTTGATGGGACTGAGAATCAAATGGCAACAGACATCTGGACATGTCTGTGAACAATTTTCTAGAATAGTTTAATTGTATTAGTGACACTCACCCTAAAAGTGGGTAGTGTCATTTCAGGGACTGTCTTCCCAGAGGGGCATTTATCATTCTCTGCTTCCTCACTGGGCTGCAAAGTGATGAGCTGCCTCCGGCGCCTGTCCCAATGTCCCCGTGCTAACTTGCCACCATTAAGACAGATAACTAATACAGAATCTCTCAAGGTCCACAGCCTCTCCAGAGAAGCCCCTCCTAGCTGCCCCTCCTCCACCGGGGGTAAGGTCTCAGTGACAGCACTTGTTCCCATGGGCAAATGCCCTCCAATGGCACACGGTTTTACCAGGGAGGGAAAGCAGAGGCCACGGTGTGGTATCTTTTAGCAGGTCCCTTTTATTGTTCTTCTGCTCCCTTCAGCTGAGCTTGTAACTCTTCCAGCTACAAAGTATCCAGCTGCTCACCTGATAATTGAGTTGCATTCATCTGGAAGCTTTAGACCAATGAGCTGAGTGGACACCTCACCCCACCGTTACTGCCTCAGAACAAACTCTTTGTCTGGCTGGTAATTCTTTTATCTGTGGCAGAAATTATATCAAACCACATTCTGGGCAACAGGCAAAACTTTGTTTACAAGACAAGGCTCTATTTACTTATTTGGCTGGCCAGCATAACCACCCCACTTCTGTTGTAAATTTTTGATATGAAGTCAGAGCGAAGGAGGCAGAAGCATCTCTACTCTGCTGTTGGACTTGGAGCTGCGTTCTGACAGGGTCAAGGGCCTAAGAGACAAAGCTGACCCATTGAGTCCTGGATCAGCACGCTTGGTTCATTCTTTGTGTGATCAGACTCCTCCAGCAGAGTTGGGATGTAAAGGAAACTAGAGCTTTCATCCCAAGGGAAACACGAATGGGCTCCTGCTCTCGTGGTCTTTCTTCCATTATTTCAGCCAGCTGGGTTAGTTCACTTTTCTCTATGTCTCTGAAACGTTTTGCTACAAAGTCTTGTCTGTGTCACTCAGTTGATGAACAGGCTTGGGAAGCCTTCTCTACCCCACACTTCTGGCATTGGCATGCTGAGTCCACAGGAACTGAGCCTGTGGGTGACTGGCAGGATTAGATGACTCAACAGAATTTGGCCTCCCCCAACACTTGTCAACACCTGTCTGTCACTGTTGGCCAGGCTGCAGCCTTCTGAGCGATGCCCGTGCTCAGCAACCATTCTTCTGCGCTCGTGGCTTCTCCAGCTGACTTGCTTTGCCCTTTAGGATCTCTGTGTGCTATGTTCTAGCCACTTCTCTCATCTTTGATTTTCCCCTCTCTTCTGAATCCTTCCAGGAAGTAGTATAATAGCTTAATTGTAGCTGGGTTCAGTTTATCTTTATCGAGTGACCACTGAATTGCAGCTGGAATTCATGACAGGAAAATTGTTTTATTTTTTAAATATTATTTAATAGGGCTGGAGAAGTGACCCAGTGATTAGGAAGAGCACTGGCTGTTCTTCCAGAGGACCCAGGTTCAGTCTCCAGCATTGATGTGGTACTTCACAGCTGTTCCGTCACTCCAGTTCCAGGGGATCTGATTTGTCTTCTGGGCTCCCTGGGCACCAGGTACCATGTGGTACATCCATGTAGGCAACACATCCATCCACATAGAAAGTATGTATTATCAGCAATATTATATACCTATAATATGCATGTGTCTGGGCACACATGTGCCATACAGCAAATACAGAAGTAGAGGACAACCTTATAGAGTTATTTCTCTTCTGTCACCTTTATGTGGCTTCCAGGGGTTGACTTTGTGTCTTCAGGCTCTTGAGGTGAGTGCCTTTGCCCAGTGATCCACCTTACAGGGCCAGGAGACTTCTTTTAAAGGGGCCACCCAATGTATGACCTTAGCTTTGAAACCATTTTCTCTCTTACACAATGGAAGAAAGAATGAAAAACACAATTGAAATGAACAATTCAGTGTATCATGAGTCAGGAAGGGAAAGGAAAGAAAACACAGGTCTCTATAAATGTCATTTATAGTCTCGACTAGAACCACTTGCTTTTATTTGTTTGTTTGTTTTGACCCTGGGTCTTACTCTCCAGTTCTGGCTAGCCTGGAACTCACTTTATAGATCAGGCTGGCCTAGAACTAACAGAGATTTCCCTGCCTTTGACTCTCACGTGCTGTGACCACAAGTGTCTGCCACCATGTCCTGCAGAACCTTCTGGAGTCAGTCAAACAGTGAAAGCGAGGGAAATGATAGAACTTTTTATTTGAAACAAAGTAACTCACTGCCTGTTTTTAGATCAGCCAGGGGAAGGCTGGCTTGGATGCTAATACCAGAAATTGCTGACCTAGACAAATAGGCCCCCACCCAGTAAGGAGAGTTCTGTCCACACTGTTCTGTCCACACTCTTTTGATTGTTTTTAAAGATTTATTTACTTATTATGTATACAGTGTTCTGCCTGCGTGTATGCTTGAACACCAGAAGAGGGCACCAGATCTCATTATAGACAGAGTTCCTGTCCCTCCTGGTTCCACAGTCATTTAGTCCCAAAGAAACACACACGGGCTTTTATTAATTATAAACTGTTAGGCCTATTAGCTCAGGTTTATTATTAACTAGTTCTTATAACTTAAATTAACCCATAATTCTTATCTATGTTTAGCCATGTGGCTTGGTATGTTTTCTCAGTGCAACATTTTCATCTTGCTTCCTCTGCATCTGGGAGGCAACTGTGTCTCTGCCTTTCCTCTTTCCAGAATTCTCCTAGTCTGGGTTGCCCCGCTTATAGTTCCTGCCTGGATACTGGCCAATTAGCATTTTATTAAACCAATATGGGTGACAAATCTTTAGAGTATACAAAAGCGTTATTCCACAGCAGATGGCTGTGAGCCACCATATAGCTGCTGGGAATCAAACTCAGGACCTCCGGAAGAGCCGCTAGTGCTCTTAACCTCTGAACTGTCTCTCCAGTTGCTTTCAATTTTACTGGTTTTTGTTCACAAAAAAGACACAGAAGAGAAAGGACTTGAACAACAGGAGAGGGAAGAGAAGAGAAAGCCCACAGGGAAGGGTCCTGGTAAGGGGTGAGGGGCAGGAGAATGTACCTTCCAGCTAACTGCCAGGCAGTTAGTTTTCAAGTGTCCATGGGAAAATGAGGGGTAGGCTCTTGCTACATGCCGAGCTCAGACCCACTTTCTTTCCTGTTCAGTCACTAGAGAGAGGTTTTGGTGTAGAGGCCAGTGACTCTCAGGATCCACACATCTCCCAGAAGGGTGCAAAAGCCTCCTTCTTTCTGCTTTTGTCTGAGTCTTAGATCAGAAATGTCCTCAAGTCTTTGAATATTCCACAGGGTTCTTCAGAGAAACAGGACTGAGAGAACATGTATATGAATAGTGTATATATTACACAACATGTATTTTACATGCATAAATAGAAGACATATTTACATATACATTACATAATATGTATTCTCTCTATATATCATTTCTCTCTCTGGTGGACGTAAACTATCTATTGGAAGAGGGTGTTAACTTCCCTGGGAACTGGAGTTCCAGGTGTTTGTAAACAACCCTGTGGATCCTGGGAGCTAAACCTGGGTCTTTTGTAGTAACAGTGAATGCTCTTCATCACTGGGCATCTCTCCACACCCCCATATGTTCTGGTTTTTATTATTTATTTATTTTTTGCTTTTTCAAGACAGGGCTTCTCTGTATAGCCCCGCTGTCCTGGAACTCACTCTGCAAGCCAGGCTGCCACTATTGCCCAGCTTTCCATTTTCTTACCAAGAAGCTTTGGTTTTCCTCCCAGCCCATATCGACCCGCCTGGTTCGTTTCAGTTGCCCTGTGGTTGGAATGTAGGCATGAAGGTAGCCTGCCGGGGGGAGGGGCAGCAGTACATTATTGCCAGTATGATGGCATTGCAAGCTTTGCTTTGACAAGCATGCTTTTACTCTTGTCACTAAGCTGAGCGGGGTGGCACACACCATTAACACCAGCACTTTTGTCTCGATTAGGTTTCTATCGCTGTGAAGAGAAACCATGACACGGTAACTTTTATAAATGAAACATTTAATTGGGGTGGCTCACTTAGAGTTTTAGAGATTCAGTCCATAATTATTGTGCTTGGGAACATGGCGGCATGCAGGCAGACATGGTGCTGGAGGAGTAGCTGAGAGTCCTACTTCTTGCCGGTGATAGGAAGTTGATTGAGACACTAGGCGGTATCCTCAGCATAGGAAACCTCAAAACCAACCCCCACAGTGGCACACTTCTTCCAAGAATTCATTCCAACAAAGCCACACCTCCTAATAGTGCCATTCCTTATGAGATTATGGGGGCCAATTACATTCAAACTATCACAACTTGGAAGGCATTAACAGGTGGCTCTCTGTAAATTTGAGGCCAGCCTGATCTATATAGGTAATTCTAGGCCAGCCAGAGTTACACAGAGAAATCCTTTTTCAAAAACAACAGCAAAAAAACAACAAAACAAAACACATCACTAAAATAGCTTTTATTGCTTACACCCCACTCACCAAATGCATCCTGAGATGAACTCTATGCTGTTTTACTTGAGGCCTCCCTACCCCTCCCTCCCAGTCACTCCTGTCTTCATTTGACCTTTCTGAGGGGATTGTCTGCCTCTCCTGCAGCCTTAATCTCCCTGTAAGAAGTTAATCTCCCTCTGGTTTCCTGAGGCTCCACTGAATTGGCCAGTGTCTGCCTGGGTGTCTTTATTCCACCCCAAACGTGGCTGTTCAAATCCAGGGAGGCTGGCTCTTTGTTGAAGAGAGCCCATCCACTTTCTTAATGGAACTTCAGAGGCAGCAGCATTCAGATTCAAATTTCTCCTGGCACTTGGCTGCCATCAAAGTGACCATAGAGACTAAACTGCAGGCTGTCAGGCCTCACAATCCTCTTGCCCAGCAGAGGGCTTTGTTGGCTGCAAATCCTGTCAGCTGCAAGCAAACATCCTCATTGCTCCCTGGCAGGTCTTGTGGGAGGCTGTGATAGGTAGTGAAGGTGGGGCCACCTCCAGGCTCTGGAAATAATATGCTCTGGTGTCCAAGTGCCCCAACACTGTACCAAAGGGCAGGGCAGCAGGCACTGAGGAGGCTACGGGGATTCAGTCGTCCAACCCTGCTTTGTACCCATGAGGGCTTGGAGCCTGCTTGCTGAAAATGAGCAAGGGCAGAGTGTGTCTGCCTTCGATGTTCTTGACTTCCTCCCTTGAGAGTCTGGTGCAGTGTTTTGGATGTGCTGTGCTTAGTTGGAGCGAGCCTGGGAAGAGCAGAGTTAAGTAAGATGGTACTTGGGGAGGGATATTCTGGGTGTGGGGAATGTTGAAGAACAAACCCAGGAGGCCTGTAGTCTACTAATGAAACAATATTTCTAGTGCCGAGGAAAGGGTTTCTTTTGAGCTTCAAACTTATCAGGTGCTATGGTTATTTTTCTCTCCTGCTGCTCAGCTTACAACCTTGCTCCACTTCCTTGTCTTTGGCTGAACCTACACTGAAATAATTGTATCTCTGCATAGCGCTGGTTACAAAGTGACAACCGACTGTCCCCCTTTTCTAAGAGGAAACTCATTTCTCTGCTCATTGATGAGAGGTGAGGACAGGCGTCAGCTCGTTATGGCTGGTCTGCGCATGAGCACAGGGAAATGCAGGAGTGATTTGTGTAGCACAAATAATGAAAACATAGAGTCAGGGTATAGGGGTTGAAGCAGAATGTCAGAGAAGCAGAGCAGCAAGCCACTAGAGAAACTTTTTCCCTCTACCAAAGCTCAGACCCAAGGGCCGACCCTCAGGCTGCCTAGACTGCACTGTGTCTCCACCAAACCTCAGACTCCACACTCCAGTGAGTTCCTGCCTCTTCCCCTTTATATTCCTCTCTCCACCCAGTCATATCCCTCCTGTTTTCACCTCCTTAGTTGGGATTAAAGGTGTGTGACTCCCAAACACTGGGATTAAAGGTGTGAGCCACCACCACCTGGATTTGTTTCTGGATTCATCTTGTGTAGCCCAGGGTAGCCTTGAATTCACTGAGATCTGTCTGCTTCTGTCTGCCGAGTCCTGGGATTAAAGAAGTGTGTCACTACTCCCTGGCCTCTAGTGACTTAACTTTGCACTCTGATCGTCAGGCAATCTTTATTTATTAAAATACAAATTAAATATCACTACAGATTTGTCCTCAATCTCCTGTCCTGTGTCTTCCTGAACCCACTTCTCTCTTGAGACTAGGTCCACAGGAGCAGGACCAGGGAGGACAAGATAAGAAAGAGGGCTGGCTATGCTGGTGCACACCTTTAAGGCAGCACTGGAGAGGCCACGGTGCTCAGATTTGTGTGAGTTCCCGGCTAGCCTGGTCTATGCAGTGTGTTCCAGGCTAGCCAAGACTGCAAAGAGTCTCAAGCAAGTAAGCAAACAAACAAAAACTCAATAAAATAAAACCAAACAAAACCCCAAAAGTTATGAAAGGGACAATTTTGCCTCTGTGACAAAGAACTTCATCTTTCTACTCCACTTGATTGTTTGTTGTTGGGTTTGAGGTCAGGATTTGCCCCATCACTGAGTTACATCCGAAGTCCCTCCCTCCACACTGTCCAGCAGTGTGTAATTCTGTCTCCTCCTAGTTTGCCACAACAAAGTCTATTCATTTTAGAAAATACAGAGAGGCAAACGAGGACCATCAGTCTGACCTGGTGGCTAACATCTCAGCATTTGAAGAGGCAGAGGCAGGAGGGTTGATGTAAGGTTGAGGCTAGCCTGGTTCATGCAGCCAGTTTTCAGGTCAGAGTTAAATGGTAAGACCTCAAGACTACCAACCAACTAACCAACCAACCAACCAACCAACCAACCAACCAACCAACAAACAAACATAAATAAGTAAAAATAAAAACATACAAAGAATTCCAACCTTCAGAATGTGAATATTTTGGCATATGATTTTCAACACACAAACACACACACGCACACACACACAGAGCTCATTTTTTACATGATTGTTTATTATTCTTCAAGCTTTACATCTGATAACGTCTCTTTAGAATCACGATCTTCTATTAACTACAGTGGTGCTGTAGTTGAATTGGCTGCCACAAAGACAGTGAGAGGGTCCCTGCTCTGTAAGTGTTTGAGTGAGGCTTGATGGGGTGGGGGTAGGGTGGCTGGGGGAGAGAGTCCTGCAGTGGGGAAGCTGTGAGGCTCTAGCTGTTAATGGTTCCACACACTGGAGTCCATGGCAGACTTTCAAGACAGGGTTGCAGGCACTTTTGGGCAGGAGCCACCTCCCCGCCTCCTCCCTTTCTCCATTTGCTTCCCCCTGGCCTCTCAACTGCATTTGCCTACCTCTCCCTCAAAAACCCGAGACAGGCATATCTCTGTGAGTTTGAGGCCAGCCTGGTCTACAAGAACTAGTTACATGACAGCCAGGGCTGTTACACAGAGAAACCCTGTCTCAAAAAACAAACAAACAAACAAACAAACAAACAAACAAACAAACAGGTTCAGTTCAGTGTTACTATCTTGCTCAGGTGATTGTGTGGCCATCACTACCACCCATCTCCAGAGCTTCTGTCTTCTCCAAGTGAAACTCTGTATCCCTTAAACCATAAGGCCATTTAAATTTCCCTTGTTTTGTTTTATGTAGAGAAGACCAATATTATGCAATCCATTCTACAAAGAGCCACTGAGTATCTATCATGTGTCAGGTACAAAAATGAGACAATGGGGGCTGGAGAGATGGCTCAGAGGTTAAGAGCACTGACTGCTCTTCCAAAGGTCCTGAGTTCAATTCCCAGCAACCACATGGTGGCTCACAACCATCTGTAATGAGATCTGGAGCCCTCTTCTGGCCTGCAGGCATGGAGGCTGAACACTGTATACATAATAAATAAATCTTAAAAAAAAATGAGACAATGGATACATGAAGTTCACTTTTTTTAATTAGTTAATTTTGGGACAGGGTCTCACTGTGTAGTTCTGGCTGGCCTGGAACTCAGGAGATCTAGCTGGTTCTACCTCCTGAGAGCTGGGATTAAGGATGCGCACTGACACAGCCACCAGTTTAGTTCTTTTTAAAAAAAAAAATTAGTTGTGTGTGTATGCGTCCCTTGGCACTTGTGCCACAGTGTGTGTGAGTGTGAAGGCCAGAGGGCAATTTTCTGCAGTTGGTTCTCTCCTTCTACGTTGTTTCTGAAGCAGGGTCTCTCTCTCTCTCTCTCTCTCTCTCTCTCTCTCTCTCTCTCTCTCTCCACTGCATACATACTCCAGGAAGACTGGCCACACACTTTTCACCGACTCTCCTGCTCTGCCTTCCATCTCTCCACATGAATGCTGGGTTGCATATTCAGGCTACTGTATCAGGTGTGAACACATGCCTTCGAGGGCTGACCTCAGGTCAGCAGGCTGCTGTGGCAGGAGGTTTTACTTGAGTCATTTCCTCTGCCTCCAAATTTAGTTCTTGCTACCCTCAAGCTCCAACCAAAAAAGGCACAGGGAAAAAGTACAGGAATTAAAGGTTAGGGGAAGCTCAGAGGCATTGGTGGGGATCGAAGGGAGGAAGTGAGATGAGATGGGGGAGATAATGATATAGGATTTTTGAGAGCAGCAGAGCCTTTCTTGGCTCTTAACGAGCTTAATTTGCTGTGCTAGGGTATGAGACAACCAGTGGCCATTAAAGCCAGCATCAGCCAACGGCCTCTGTATTCATTGTCTCACACACAAGAAGGAAATGAAGACAGTGAGCAGAGTGGATGTAGAGTTCTTAAGAAAAAGCAGGGGAAAGCTCTAGAGAGTAGGAGGGGCTCAGAGGAAAATGACTACAGCTTTGTCCTGCCCAGTGTTTTTTTTTTTTATTTTGTTTTTGTTTTTTGTTTTTTTGCATCAAAGAGTGGGAATTGGATGGAGACTGAGGTCTTTATTGGTATAGGTTGTTCTTGAGTGTGCAAGCTTGGGTGGAGGCAGTAAAGAGTGCTCGCTCTTCATGCACACTTCTTTGGCATGCATGGGAGAACTGTTGGCACATTTTGGGGAGGTGTCATCCTTTCTATGTGAGTAGATTATGTGTTTCTATGCACCTGGCCCTTAACTACCCAAGGGGAGCCACCTCTTGTCTCAATAAGTCATAAAAAGGAAGAAAATATTTTCTTTTACTGGGGACTGAACTCAGGGCCTTGTCGCACCAGGCAAATGCTAAGCTATATCCCAGCTCTCAGAAAGGAAATAGTTTTCAGCTGAAACTGAAGTCCAAGCATGAAATAGAATTTTTTCTAGGTCACCATAGGAGTGGAGTACAGATTTACAGAAATTCCTTCAAAAAGCAAACATTACTAAATATTGGTGTAACAGTCAAGGACTAACCAGCTGCATGTGTGAGAAATAGAGGGAATTTAACGCTAGGGGTTGACCAGGGGATGCATGAGCCATGACACCCAGCAGTGGGAGCAGGAGTTGATGATATAACCTAGGGACTAGCAACTGAAGGCAACCTCTAACATCTTTAGGTCAGAGGTAGACAAGAGAAGATGATAGCAAGTGACCCTATGCTAGAGCTACTGCCTCCATGGAGAAGCTGCCTGGAATAGAAATGAAGTCAGCCTGCAGGTGGTCTCTCTCTTCCTGCCACTTCTCGATTCCAGTTGGCCAAAAAAAAAAAAAACAAAAAAAAAAAAACAAAAGTAGACCATTGAAATACTCCAGAGATGCTAACCACAATGGGTAGTTACCAGCTGGGGGCAGTGGAACAAGAAGAGGTTAGGGGCATCACTGTGATGTGTCTGCAGAGAGGTTACCTGGAGCTCTGAATGAGAAGAGGGACTTCCTGCTCTTCTGGCCTCACAATGGGAGGTCCAGCCCTTCCAAGTGGGTGCTCAGGTTTCCCTGAGGGTCTAGGAATCTCTTGGTTATGGTTTCTATCACTATGAAGAGACACGATGACAACAGCAACTCTTATAAAGAAAAACACTTAACTGGGACTGGCTTAGAGTTCAGAGGTTTAGATCATTATTATCACAGTGGGATATGGTGGCGTGCAGGCAGACATGGTGCTGGAGAAGGAGCTGAGATTCCTACATCTTGCAGGCAACAGGAAGTAGTCTGAGACTCTGGGTGCTATCTTGAGCATAAGAGACCTCAAACAGTGCCTCCGCAGTGATACACTTCCTCCAACAAGACCACACCTAGTCTAACAAGGCCACACCTCCAAATGGTGCCACTGCCTTTGGGAGCATTTTCTTCAAACCATCACAGAAGTCTTTTGCTCACCAACATGAGTGTAGGCACTGCTTTGTTGAGACCCCAATAAGGCAACTGCAGAGACTAGTGCAGAGTCCCCCCTAGGAGTTCTAGTGTGGAGTCTGGGAGAGGTTAGCCAGATGTTGAAGGTTGATCACATTGGATCCCTTCGTTATAAAGGCAGCACATTGGTTTCCATTGAAGTGGACAGTATTCTGAATGTGGACTGACTTTCTATTGTGAATGTGAACTTCCTCTTTTTCTTCCTTCCTTCCTTCCCTCCCTCCCTCCTTCCTTCTTCCCTTTCTTCCTTCTTTCCTCTTTTCCTTCCCCCTTCCTTTATTCTTTTTTTTTCTTTTTTGGGTTTTCAACATAGGGTTTCTCTGTAGCTTTGGAGCCTGTCCTGGAACTAGCTCTTGTAGACCAGAGCTTCAGACTTACAGAGATTCACCTGCCTCTGCCTCCTAAGTGCTGGGATTAAAGGCGTGTGCCACCACCACCTGGCCCCCCTTTCTTTACTCTTAGTGCGGGGCAGGGTCTCACTATATAGCCAAGGGTGACCTCACACTTGTGATCTCAACTTACTGAGTGCTGGAATCACAGGTGTGTACCACCAGAAATGTGACTTCTTCCTTTTCCTGTGTGGACACATAGCCCCATCACCCCGGTAGACTCAGGGAATACCTTATGTCCTGTAATATGACCTGTATAACATTACTGCTGCCCAAGGAGTCATTTCACAGTGGGAACAAGTAACAACGGGGACAAATCCACATAGCTCACTGTTCCTACCATGAGCCCCGTGGACTTGGTGGGTGGAAATACTCAGTCTGGTGCCAACTGAGAACGACATCCTGAAATGCCAAGGTTTCGGCTTACAGGATGTGGTCTCTGCTTTGAGCCGGTGATGCTGCTTCCCCCCAGACAGAACACCCAAGTCTTAGAATCAAGGGGTGGGTGTGGAAGAGGCTCCATGAATTACGACACTTAAGTCACTCACAGAATTTTGGCCGTTATTGCAACTTTGGCTTCTGTTGGCTTGGAAGACTTGGTTTCCAAGAAAGGAAGTCTATGGGTGGCACCATAAGGTTTCCACTGGGCTGGAGAACGAGACTGCCGTTTGGCCACGGACTGTGGCTGGCATGATTGGTCCAACCACAGAGAGAAAGCTGGTTGCCGACCAACGATGTGGACAAGGAAGTCTGTGTTCGGAGCCCAGTCATCCTCTCTCCTTCTCACTCCCCCTTTTCTGCTCTTCTTCCTCCTTTGTATTGTTTTTAAAAAATTGTTTGAATTCATTGCATTTATTTACTGTGGGGGTGCTTGCCACAGCAAACACGTGGACATCAAAGGATGGTTTACTGGGGTTTGTTCTCTTTCTGCAATGTGGGTCCTGGGGTTTGAACTCAGGTCATCAACCTTGACTGCAAGTGCCTTTACCCTCTGAGCTATCTTGCCAGGGCCCTCCTTTTGATTTCTTTAGTAGAAAGGGTCTATGTAGGCCAGGCTTGTCTGGAACTCATGAGTCTCCTGCCTCAGTTCCCCAAGCGCTGCAATTACAGGTGTGTAGCACTCTGAGCCTGGCCTTCCTTGGCCTATTACCTGTTTACCAAGGAACATCTGCCAATCACAGAAACAGAGGCTTACCTTAACTCAGGAGGGCTCACTGATTACAAGTCACAGTCAGCTCAGCAGGCTGGCCTTGCTGGAAATTCCACAAGGAGGAGGTAGACCTTGTTTAATGAAGTTGCTATGATTCCTGTATAGCAATAAGCAACCACCCCCTCTCCCCCTAAATGCAATACATACCAAAGCAGCATCAAAAGCTGATATGAAATGGGTGGCGTGGATGACACAGAGAAGTTGGACTTCCACTCTGTGGAAGGTCACTGGTGAAACTGTCAGCAGGATGGGATGGTGAGGGCTGTGTCAGAGGTAAGGGTGGGGGGACTGCAGGAACACAGAGAAGTTTTTTTTTCTTTTCCTGTTTGTCTCAAATCGGGAGTAATCTGTAGCGAGGCAGCCCCTGAGGGGAGGCTGGAAGTGTGTGCGAGGTACCTGGACCAGTGCAGGGAGGCTCTAGGCGTCATCTGGGGCAGGAAGCTGGGTCTCATGCTAGAGAGATCAGGCTGATTGACATCAGCGTTACAGTTGCCTTGGAGGCCTGTTAAGGGAAAGTTACTTCAGGTCAAAAGTGTGGAGCCCACCTGTGTGTGGACGCCATCATCTCCTCCACTAAGAGTCAATCCAGTGGAACAAGGCATGGTAGCATACACATTTGATTCTGGCAGAGGCAGGGGCAGGGGCAGGGGCAGGGGCAGGGGCAGGGGCAGGGGCAGGGGCAGGGGCAGGGGCAGGGGCAGGGGCAGGGGCAGGAGGAGCTCTTTAAATTCCTGTCTAGCTGCTATGCCTATCAGTTCCAGGACAGTCAAGGCTACATAGAGAGACCTCACCCCAAACCAATCTGTTTTGATTGAGTTTATTCAGTTGGGTGGATTAATTACCTGGCTAAAGGAAACAACCCCCAAGAAGGCTAATGTGCTGAAAGCCATGATAAAGGTACAGGGTTGTTTTAGAGGCACAGCCAGGGACCCACATGAGAAACCCTGCTACAGCTGGGCCTCACAGGTCTGGGTTTAAGTAAGGCATAAAACTTTAGCAAGAGAAGTCCTAGACCTTGGACCTTACTTTCTCAAATTAGGGACCTCCATTTTGGTGAAGTGTATACTTGAGTCAGAGAAGCCTGAATACATATAAAAGAGCAGACATTCTGTAGGTTTTAAGCAGGGAGGGAGGGAGGGAGAAGGAGAGAGGAGAGGGAGAGAGAAAGAGAGAGAGAGAGAGAGAGAGAGAGGCTCAGAAAAAGGGCAGTACTAGTCAGATATGCTGGTGGAAACCTAGGATTCGCAGCTTAGAGACAGGAAGATGAGAAGTTCAAGATAGAGTCCCCTGCATTTACACAGTGAGTCCTAAGCTAACGTGGGTTATACGAAACCCCATTCTAAAGAAGAAGAAAGGGAGGAAGGAGAAAATTAGCAGCAACAGCAGAAGACAACAATGACCACCAAGATCACCAAGATCACTTCCACCTCCTTCACCTCCACCTCCACCTCCGCTACCTCCATTCATATCTACCTCTCCCATCTCTACCTTCATCTCCACCACCGCCTCCATCTCCACGATCTCTACCTCCTCTGCTTCCTTCGCCTCCACCTGCACAGTACACTGTGAAGATAATTGTGCAAGGATCTCAAGGGGAGAGGCAATTGGACTTAAATGCATTTAAAATATATAATTGATGTGAGATTTTCCTCTGAATACTGTGAATATGTTTTACCATTGGTGTTATAAAGAAGCTGCTTTGGCCTATGGCAGGGCAGAATATATCTAGGCAGGAAAACTAAACTGAATGCAGGGAGAAAGAAGACGGAGTCAGGCAAATACCATGTAGCAACCCAAGAAGCAAGAGGTAGTAAACCACAAGCCTCATGGTAAAATATAAAATAATAAAAATGGGGGACTGGAGAGATGGCTCAGTGGTTAAGAGCACTGCCTGCTCTTCCAGAGGTCCTGAGTTCAATTCCCAGCAACCACATGGTGGCTCACAACCATCTGTAATGAGATCTGGTGCCCTCTTCTGGGGTGTGGGCATACAAGGAGGCAGAATGTTGTATACATAATAAATAAATAATAAATCTTAATAATAATAATGGGTTAATTTAAGATGTAAGAGCTAGCTAGAAATATGCCTGAGCCATTGACTAGTGTTATAATTAATATAGTTTTTGTGTGATTATTTAGGCCTGAGTAGCTAGGAAATGAATGTGCAGTCTCCTTTTTATAATTTATTTTTATGTCATGTTCATTGTTGTTTTGTCTGCATGTATATCTATGTCTCACTTGCCCAGTGCCCAAGAAGACCTGAAGAGGGTATCACAAACCCTGAATCTGGAGTCACAGATGGTTGTGACCACCATGTGGGTGCTGAGAATCAAACCTGGAAAAGCAGCCGGTGCTCTTAACCACTAGGCCACCTCTCCAGTCCTGTAAAATGATTTCATGTGGTACACTGCTTAGATTTAGGGATGAGAGAGAAGTGCTAATCCTGTAGAAACTCCAGGTGCCAATGCTCTTGGGACTAAGCAAGCACAATTCGTTATTTTTTTCATTTTCATGTTCTTTCTTTTTTCTCAAAAGTCAAAGCTTCACTATGTAGCCTTGGCTGGCCCAGAACTGGCTGTATAAACCACAGACCACAGAATTCCTCCTGTCTCTGTCTCCTGGGTACTAGGTCAAAGGCATGTGCACATACGACCATGCCTGGCCCTAGTTTCTCTTGATACAGGCATTATCTCTGTGGGCAGTTTGGCTTTATCAATTGGGATAAAGTTTCCTGACTTTGAATCAGCGACACACACAGATTAGATCCAAGGGTGAGGGAGACTTTTCTCTTTCTGCTCCCTTAGTGTCCCGTCTTTCTTGTTTCATAACAGATTCACAGAATTCTGCTTAATCTGTTTTCAAGGAGGAGATAAAAGGACTTAGATGAACAGGGTTTGCCACACAGCCAAGACAAGAAAGTACCTTCCATAGAGTTTCTTCCCAAGGGAGTGAATAAAAATTTCTTAAAATTTCTTTTTTTTTCTTCTGGTTTTTCGAGACAGGGTTTCTATGTAGCTTTGGAGCCTGTCCTGGAACTAGCTCTTGTAGACCAGGTTGGCCTCAAACTCACAGAGATCCACCTGCCTCTGCCTCCTGAGTGCTGGGATTAAATATGTGCCCCACCACCGCCTGGCTAAAATTTCTTTATAATACACACAGGCCAGGGAAAAAAAACCTCACTTGGTCCTGTGGTCTCATATTGTTCGTCTTAGGTCTCTGCTGACTTCACATTGGTTCCTTTGGTGAACTTCAAGTCTGTTTAATACCTTTCTGCTTTCTTTCGGTAGTGGTGCCGGGAACTGAACCTAGGTTTCACACACTCTAGGCAAATGTTCTACCAATGAGGCACATGCCCAGTCCTCTATGTACGTCTAATTATTGAGAGGATGTCTGTGTTAAAAGCTGACTTCGAACTTCAGTTCTCTGATTTCTGCCTCCAGAGAGCTGAGATTATTGTGTTCCACCATCTAGGCTCCTACCTTTTTTTTTTTTTCTTTTTAAATACAAAACAGGGTTTCTGTGTATAACAGCCCTGACTGTCCTGGAACTCACTTTGTAGACAGGCTCCTAATTTTTGCCTTGCAGCAAAGTTGCAAAAACTGCTAATCTTCTCTGTTTATGTAGTGAGCTCTGTGTATCCCTCAGCCACTCCTTCAAAGGCAGGAAGACTATCAAACAGTGCAACGAGCGCTCAGAGACAGAGGCTCGGCACGGCTGCACCACCATTCCCTGAACCACAGACTTGAAGGTTTTTTTTTTAATCAATTAAAAAAAAAACTTGCTTGAACTAAATTTGGGCTCATAGAAAGCCTTTATTTTTCTTGACGCTTTTGAGCTTTGTACCATTTGCCTGCTCTCAGAAGATAAAAAAGACACATAAATAACAAAGAAGCAGTAATGGAAACATTGAAAGCTAGCCAGGCACTCCTGGACAGCTGGTTTACCCTTTGCCTTGGTAGTTGTCTTTTTTCACGTTATGTTTTATAGTGTGTAAATTTAGTTAAAGTGACGCTTTAGCTAAACAAGCCCTTTTGTGTGAGATCATAGTTTATATGATACAATGAAATATTTGAACAGTGAGTACCCTTCAGCAAAAAGTACCATGGCCTTCAAGGGCTCTCCTATCCAAGACATCAGCTTCCTAGAGATGGGAGCACTAGAGAAGCCAGCACTGACTGGGCTGGCTCTCTCTCAATCTCTCTCAATCTCTCTCTCTCTCTCTCTCTCTCTCTCTCTCTCTCTCTCTCTCTCTCTCTCATCTTTTTTTAAGACAGGGTTTTTCTAGAAACAGTTTTCTCTAGACAGTCCTAGCTGTCCTAGAACTCTCTCTGTAGACCAGACTCAGAGATCTGCCTGCTTCTGCCTCCTGAACGCATGGGGGAGGCGGGGTAGGGATTAAACGTGCAGCCAGTGCTAGGATTTCTAGTACAGGCTTTCCTAACGAGTTGCTGGAGAGACTGTGGTAGATTTTTGTATATTAAATGTGCAATCAATTGCTGTTGTTTTGTTTTTACAAGCAGGGTCTCTACGTGTAGCTCTGACTGTCCTGGAACTCACCATGTAGACCAAGCTGCTCTCAGTCTCACAGAGATCTGTCTGCCTCTCTGCCTTCTAAGTGCAGAAATTAGCAATCATTTTTATTACTGAATTAGAAAAAGAAAATCTTTTGTTTTGTCTGTATGTATAACCAGAAACCACATGCATGCAGTGCCAGCGGAACCCAGCAGAGGGCATTAAGGTCCCCCTGAAACTGGGGTAAAAGGTGATTGTGAGCTGCCCTGTTGGTGTTGGTGCTGGGCACTGAAGCCCCAGTCCTCTGGAATAGTGGCCAGGTTCTTAACCACTGAACCGTCTCTCCAGTCCCAGACTGGCTTTGAACTTGTCATCTCTTTGCCTTTGTCCCAGGGGGTTGAGATTATAGGCATGCATTACCATGTACAACACTGATTTTTTTTTGAGGGGGAAGGGAAGGGTGGTACTGGAATTCAAAGTAGGTCCTTATGCAAGTGCTCTGCTGCCGAGTTAGATCCCCATTGAATTATCTTATTCTGATTCTTTTCATTGACTTACTGCATTTTTTTGTTTTCTTTTGATGTATAAATGTGATAAATTACATTTACAGATTTCCTTGTATTGATCTATGCGTGTATCAATTTCTAGACTGAATCTTCCCTTTCATGTGTTATTAAGCTTTATTGCTAATATTTTTCTCTTTTCCCTTTTCATATGTTATTCCGTTTTATTTGCTTATTTTTATGTAAAGTATTTAAAATGAAGCTGGTCTTTAGTTTTCTTTTTTTCTCTTTTGCTTTTCACTCTGTCAGTGAAAATCAGTGTTGTTCTGGCTTGGCAAGAAGAATTTTGGTGATCTTACCTTCTGCCGGACTCTCAAAAAATTTAGATATTTTAGGAATCTATCGGGTGTTTATTTAATACATAAGCCTTGGCATTAAGAATATAGCAATGATACCACCCCCCCCCCACACAAATCCTCTTCATCTTAGTGGAGGGGCAGATTGTGAAAAAATAGTCAAGATGCAAATCATTTCTGATGGTGGTTAGAATTAGAAAATAAAACAAGAGAGGAAAACAAGATTATTGCAAGGTAAGGGGTTTCTTCTTTAAATCAGAGAGACAGAGACATCCCAGCACATGCATGAGGGACTGAGGCCTGTTGGTATCACCTCAGAGATCAGTGGCCAATGTGGGACCATGCCCAGGATATGAAGGGCACATGAAGGAGGGAAGGCAATAAGAACTCATGTCTGAGAGGCAAGGGAGGACTTGCAGAACGAGAAGCCACTTTCACCCTGAATGGATTAGGGAGTCACCGAAGGCTGCGGTTTATTGCAGGTGAAAGGTGTTAGTGATTGGACCATGGTGGTAGCAGTGGAGATATGCAGAGAAGATCAAATTCCAGACAAATCCTAAAGGTGGGTGTCCTAGCTTCATTTCTGCTGCTGCGATAACACACCCTGATGTAATGAACTAACGTGATAAAGGATTTATTTCAGCTCACAGTTCTGTGCCACTGTTCACCATGTGGTGAAATCGAGGCCACTTTTCATATCCACAGTCAAGAGCAGAGAGAGATGTGTGCATGCTTACTGCTCAGCTTACCTCTCCACTCGTGCATTGTAGGACCCAAAGCCAAGGAAATCATGCCACCCACAGCGGACTGAGCATATCAGCACAATCACCATATCAACACAATCTCCCCAGATACGCTCACAGGCCATCTTCATCTCTAGATAGTCCCTCATTGACACCCTCTTCCTGGCTGACTCTAGGTTTGGTTAAGTGAACTATTAAAAGTAACCATAATGGGGCTGGAGAGATGGCTCAGTGGTTAAGAGCATTGACTGCTCTTCCAGAGGTCCTGGGTTCAACCCACATGGCAGCTCACACTTGTCTGTAAACTCCAGTTCCAGGGCTTCAGGCATGCATACAGGCAAAAACCAATTAACATTCAATTAAAAAGGTAGCATCACATGGGACTTCTGGAATTTATTAAATATGGAAAGAGAAAAACAGTTAAACTAACTAGTTTGCCACTTACTAAGTTTAAAGAGACTGAGACAGGAGTGGATTTGGGGAGACAATCAGAGTTTCAGTTTTGGACATAGTGTGTTTCAGATGTCTTTTGGGTAACTCAGCTGGTAAGCGCTGTGTGGCTTTTCCCAGAGAGAGACAAACAAACGTCTATTGATTCCTGAGTAACAATCTATGACAGATAAAATCAATGATTCTATTCAAGTCTAGTTTAGTGAACCTGTGACTATACTGGAGTTGTTTGTAGAATTACCAGTGACTGGGTACTTACGGGAATATGAGTGACATAAATGCAGTTGCAGGAGCTAAAGAGCCACCTAGCATGGGTGACCACTCACAAAACCTGGAGTCAGTTTACCATGTGGGGCGCCACTCTGTAGTAGAAGGAGTGGGGCCCTTGTTTGTCCAGGCCCCCCTGCTAGCTTACACCCAAAATAACCACACAGAAACTGTATTCATTTAAATACTGCCTGGCCCATTATATCTAGCCTCTTCTTGGCTAACTCTCACATTTTAGTTTAATCCACCTCCATTAATGTGTATTGCCACTTGACTGTGTCTTACCGGCACGAGTCTAACCAGCGTCCGTCTCGAGCAGGAGAACCATGGCGTCTGCCTGTCTCTGCTTTCTTCCTCCCAGAATTCTGTTCTGTCTTCCCGTCTACCTGAGTTCCGTCCTATCAATTAGGCCAAGGTAGTTTCTTCTTTTTTTTTTTTTCGAGACAGGGTTTCTCTGTAGCTTTGGTGCCTGTCCTGGAACTAGCTCTTGTAGACCAGGTTGGCCTCGAACTCCCAGAGATCCGCCTGTCTCTGCCTCCCGAGTGCTGGGATTAAAGGCGTGTGCCACCACCGCCCAGCCCAAGGCAGTTTCTTTAATAACCAATGAAAGTAACACAAATACAGAAGGGCCTCCTCACCAAAGTCAAGAAACATTTTTTTTTCCTAGATAGAGAGTATTAGATCATAAATTCCCACTCCTGCCTCCCAGAACCCAAGACACTCAGTGCAGTCTCTCCCCAGAACTGAGAAGCCAAGCCTGCTTTGACCTTGCTGTCTTCCTTCCCTCTGCAGCTGGGAGCAACCACACAGCTCTGACACCCAGGCCCAAGACAACCTTGAATTACAACACTACCTTCATCTACTGCCCCCCTGCCTTGTGAATCCTGGGATTTAGCCTAGGTCCTATGATGTGGATCCTCCCTGGCCCTCCCCTCCAAAAAGAACCTGTAGGGGAGAGAAACTCCCTTTGTTCTTCAGAGCTGAAGGGTAGGGCTCTTTCCTTTCCCGGCCCCTGCCAGGCCGGCCTTGTCATCTGGCTCTCCTACTGATGCACTTTCTGCATCTTGCTTTCTCCCTTCCAGACCCGACCAGGGCTGCAACTTTGTAGCCTTCTAAAGTCTAATTTGTCTCAGCTCCTCTCTATTAAACCTGCATTATCTGTTACTATATATAAGAGAGAAATTATAATTTGTGTGTTGGCAGAAATGATCCAACAGGGAGGGAAAACCAGTTGTAGTACATATCCTTCAGGAGTGAGAAGAAATAGAATTTGGTGGGGCTGGAGAGATGGCTCAGTGGTTAAGAGCAGTGTCTGCTCTTCCAGAGGTCCTGAGTTCAATTCCCGGCAACCACATGGTGGCTCACAACCATCTGTAATGAGGTCTGGTGCCCTCTTCTGGCCTGCAGACGTACACACAGACAGAATATTGTATGCATAATAAATAAATAAATATTAAAAAAAAGAAAAAAAAGAAATAGAATTTGGTGGGTATGTGTATGCATGTGTGCGTATGTATGTGTGTATGTATGTGTGTGTGTGTATGTATGTGTGCGTGCATATGTGTGTGTTACTTGGTCAGTAGTACAGATAGCTCTTCTGCAGTAACAAGGAAGCAGGCTGAAGACATAGGCACAGATCTGGAATGTAACCTGTGGATCTGCCTTTTATTTTCCCAGTAGAATGGATGTGAGGATATCAGCTGAGAACGAGGATGACAAGGTGTTAGAAGTTTAAGGAGAGAGGCAATTAAGAGTGGCCCAGGAGAAGACAAAGAGGGCTAAATGGTCCAGGGGAATACTGTTTTATCACTAAGTAGAATTAAAAAGTCAGTTGACATTAGTGGTCATGGATTTCATTTAGTAGAAGAGTCTGGTGTTTTTCTCAACTGTGCTCTTCTATGTCAGTGTATGTACCAGAGTGGATGAAAAACTGAATTTACCCAGGAGTTTGGTAGTATAAAGAAATTTATCAGTTGGCATGTAAAATAAATAATAAATAAGAAGAGAGAAAGAAACTTCATGACGAACCATATGTACTTGGTGCCAATGGATTAGAGGGTGGGTAGGGTAGCTGGTTACTTTGCTATTTTTCCTTGTGGTTATGGGGTTGGTGCCGGACAGTTTTATGTCAGTTTGACACAGCCTATGGTCATCTGAGAGGAGGGACCCTTAACTGAGAAGAAAATGCCACCATAAGATCTGGCTGTACAGCATCTTTTTTTAAATTAGCAATGGTTGGGAAAGGGCTTGGCTCATTGTGGGTGGTGCCATCCCTACTCTTGTGGTCCTGGGTTCTATAAGAAAGCAGGCTGAGCAAGCCATGGAAGCAAGCGAGTAAGCAAGGCCCCTCCAGGCCCCTCTGCATCAGCTCCTGCCTCCAGGTTCTGGTCCGTTTGAGTTCCTGTTCTGACTTGCTTTGATGTGGACATGTAAGCCCAATAAACCCCTTCCTCCTCAACTTGCTTTGGTCATGGTGTTGTATAGCAGCCATAGTAACCCTAATTAAGACAGTCTGTTTATTCATTTAGCTGTTTTAAACCTGCTAGGGCCAGTTATTAGGAGAAAATGAAGCATTTTTGTTCAAGTTTAATTATTTTTCCCCTACAGTTCGGAAGAACCCATGCCCCTTAACGATGACCTTAGCTTGGTCACGTGGTCCACTAACTTGTCATCTGGCCCCATCCCCTGGGCCTTGCCCATCTTCTGCGGGTCTCCACTCCCTGGGAAGCAGAGTGTGGAGGGAGAGTCTGGGCAACCTCTAGGATGGTATCCTCCCTCAGCTGGGCTTCCCCAAACAGGAACAGCTCTGGCAATAGTCTTTACCTTAGAGATGCCATCTTCAGGATCCTGAAGGTCTCTGATGATCTCATCAGGGCTCATTTGCATTTGTGTAGGGGTTAGTTAGAGAAGAGCATTAAACTAGCCGATTAAAATAACCACTTTGGTTTGTGCTTCTTGGGAGTCTAAATGTGAGTAATAGTACCTATTTCTCATGTTAACCTCAGAGTTGATCTGTTCAGGACCATGGAACATGACTTCTCTCCAGAGAAATACGATAGCATGGACTGGTTTCTAGGAAGTAATTCCTTTGAATTACCCAAAGCCCTAGTTAAAACTGAGTTTTATGTGCTTTTTGGATACATATATAAGAGGAAAACAAAACTATGCCAAAACTGCCCAAAGGAAGACTCATTAAATTAAATTATCTTTACAAGGAGAATTACTGCTTTTGATGTCTTGTTTTGATTAGTTTGAAACAGGTCTCCTTTTATAGTTCAGGCTATCCTTGAAGTCTCTATGTAGTCCAGCTGGCCGGAAGTCAATCCTACTGCCTCAGCCCTCTAAACACTGGGATTGTAAGCATGTACCGTGATGCAAGGGCTTCCACGTTAAAATAAATAAAAGGATTCAGATCATTCTGTGTAAAAGAGAGGACACAAACAAGAAAGAGATCACAGCAGACCCACCCAAGCTGCCTCAACGTAGCCCTCTGGGATCATACAACGAATAGGATTGGGATTCAAGCCATTTCCCTTCAGTCCCTGGCTCCGCGCTTTCCCAACTGTGTTCCTGTACAATTCTGGCACCTCCATAAATCCTTCGTGGGGTGAGTGCTCAGATCAGTTTAGCAAAGGCTGAATAGTCTCTCCCTAACTTGGGGGTTTCACAATATGTTTCATTTGCAGAGTCATGCAACGAATAGGAAACGAGCTCTTTTTGTGTGTCAGGCTTTGTGTTGTGGAAATAATAAGCAGAACCAAGCCCAACTGCTGCTTTCGTGGAACTTCTAGGAGGGGGATGGACATTACTCAAACAGCCAAATAAATAACGCATAGTTACAAGCTGAAGTAAGTTCCATGGACCAAATGCTAGCACCGACCTGGACCTGGATAGAACCAGAGGAACTGGAAAGGCCAAGTGGCAAGAAGCAGAGAAAAGAGGGGTGTGATGTGGAATGAGGTGATACTACCCTCGAAGCCTTTCATACAGGGCTTGTGGGCCACACTAAGGATCCTGATCTTGAAGTTGGAATCGTAGGATAGTTGCAAGCATATTAGATGCTCTGAGAAAGACTGCAGTAAGAAAGCCAGACTCAGCTTGCTTTCCTCAGTTTTTCCATATTTACTCTACGTAAACACCCTGGGCCCACACACTGCACCAGCCTTGAGCCAGGCCACCTCTTCTATATGAAGTGTTCTTGCTGATGGAAAGAGCAGGAATTGGAAGCATCTAGCCTTTTACTTAGTGGAGGGGAACGTCAAGCTATTTATTACTCAGATGCCACTCCCCTGACCTAGCTCTGGCACTGGCATTCTTAATTCTGCAGGCAATAAACAATGTAGGAAGATCCCAGAGCCAGGGCTTGGGGCACAAGCCCATCTAACAAGGTCTGTGAGTCTTCGCTTTATTCATAGTCTTTCCCACCAGGCCCATTTAAAAAAAAATAATTTATTTATTTATTAATTAATAACTTTGGTGTGAAGATGTCAGATCTCCTGGAACTGGAGTTACCATGAGGTTGCTGGGAATTGAACCCGGGTCCTCTGGATGAACAGCCAGTATTCTTAAGCAGTAAGCTAGCTCTTCAGCCCCCTACCAGTCCCATTTACACATGTTCTTTCCCATCACTGAACTTTGAGTAAGCCATGAAGTGTATTTTCATCTCTTGAGTTTCCTATGGCATCTAGCACAATGCCAAGTGTTTAATATTTGATGGGGTCATATTTGTGAGTTTTCTTTTTATGAGCTAACAGTGCAACTTTATTTCAGCTTTCCTACAGAATCTGGTTGTCCTAGCCCACTATTCACCCTTTCCTTTCCTTTCCTTTCCTCTTTATAAGACAAGTCGTCCCCATGGAGCGCAGGCTGCTTGAAATTCACTGTGAATCCCAGGCTGGCTGGGAGCCAAGGCTCCTCCTGTCTCAGTTTTCCATACCCTGCTTAGATCCATCTCTGCCTTTCCAACTCGCGAATGGGTCTCCATTTCGTTATCTGCAAAGGGAAACGGCACACTCGGCAAATCTCTCAGATTGAGTTTGGTTTGGAAGCAAGGCATTAATTATCCAACACTTGAAGTGAGGCTAGTTTGGATTTTTGAAACAAGAGCTTTAAATGTTCCCTTAATGATTTTCATATTGGCACCATGTTGAAATGGTTTGTGTGTGTGGGATCAGAGTCAGCATCTGGTTTCTTCCTCTGTTCTTCTTCACTTTATATTTTTTTTAAATATTTATTTATTTATTATGTATACAATATTCTGTCAGTGTATATGCCCACAGGCCAGAAGAGGGCACAGATCTCATTACAGATGGTTGTGAGCCACCATGTGGTTGCTGGGAATTGAACTCAGGACCTTTGGAAGAGCAGGCAATGCTCTTAACCTCTGAGCCATCTCTCCAGCCCCTTCACTTTATATTTTGAGACAAGAGTTTCTCACTGAACTTAGAGCTTGCTGGCTTGCTGATTTGACTAGATAGAGAGTATCCTGTCTCTGTCTCCCCAGTACTGGGATCACTGCAAGATCTAACTTTTTTTGTTTGTTTGTTTGTTTGTTTGTTTTTCTATACAGGGTTTCTCTGTGGTTTTAGAGCCTGTCCTGGAACTAGCTCTTGTAGACCAGGCTGGCCTAGAACCCACAGAGATCTGCCTGCCTCTGCCTCCCGAGTGCTGGGATTAAAGGTGTGTGCCACCACTGCCCGGCTCTAAGATCTAACTTTTAAGTAGGTGCGGGGACTGAACTTGTGTTCTCATACTGGCATGGCAGGCATTTTTGAATAATATCTTGAGTGTAATGGCATAAAATACATTACTAAAATTAATGTCATGTGTTTCTTTTTTCCTTTATAATATGGCTACTAGAAAATAAATGGCACTTTAGATTAAATCATGTCCCCTCCTAATTAATGTGTTGAAGCCCCAATGTGATGGTTTTAGGGGATGGAGCCTTTGGGAGTTATGGTTTGATGACCTCTTGAGGGTGGGACCCGTCTTGGGTTTAGGGCCGCTGTTGGATGAAACACTAGCACTCTCTCTATGCCATGTGAGAACACGGTGAGGGGGTAGCGACCTAGAGCTGGACAATGTTGGTGCACTGATCCTGAACTGCAAAGATAAACAGCTGTTTAAGGCCCTCTGTGCCTGCGCTCACGAATACAGCTGTGATCTAGATGTCTGGGAATATCTACATATCCAGATTGTAGCTCCAGGAGGCAAGGGAGGCCTCTGGAACATTCTGAGTCCCCCGGTGTGGTGTTTTCTTTTAGTAGCTTCCCAATAAACACAAAATGAGTAAGTCATTTTCTTCTTTGTAAGTAATATGGGAAGCTCTGGATAATTTAAGTGAAAGATCTCATTACTGGGGCGCCGAGGAGCACCTCGAATCCGCTGAGCAGAGCAACCCAACCAGAAGGATTCAGTGAAGAAGGCGCCGAGTCCGAATCTCTCTGTACACTGATCTCGTGGCGGGCGACTCCGCCGCTAAGCCAGATAAGTAGAGCTGGCCCTTTCTGGCATGGCGGAGTGGTAGGAGCCTCACTAGCTTCCAGTTTAGTCTGTTCATTGAGGATAAATTGGGGACCCATGTAAGCGAGGCTGGGGGTTAAATGCTTGCTTTGGAAAGTGGGCTCTTAGCATATGAGGGAATTCATTCTTGTAACACAGGTCTTCAGACGCTGGCTGCCCTCAAGTGAATGGGTGCAGTCCTTTACCATGGCAGCCCTTGCAATCTTGGCTGCGGTCCAACAGAAGTTTCTACCGAAAATCTTTCAGCTGAAAACTCCCCTGGA
The DNA here is from genome assembly GCF_037038515.1 of Microtus pennsylvanicus. Lineage (NCBI taxonomy): Eukaryota > Metazoa > Chordata > Mammalia > Rodentia > Cricetidae > Microtus > Microtus pennsylvanicus. The sequence goes on from NC_134582.1 coordinate 12,255,620, forward strand.
ATGCATCTAGAACGACAACTGATACTCTGCATTCTAATGCTAAGATTGTAACCTCATAAGGTGCGTTGAACTTCTCACATTGTGTTTTAATGTGGAGACACAGGAGGGCGCTCTAACCAACTAGCAATGAAACTTCAACCCACTGTCTGTTAAAAAAACCGACGTTGATTTTTGTTGAGCCTTTTGTTTGTTTGACCAGGCAGGGTAAGCAGGAATACCTTACCCCCTAGGTTGTCTCACTTGTGACAAAGGTCTTCAAGACACACCTTGCATATTGTTCAGTTAATGTTATTGGGATAAGGGCAGTAAAAACAACGGAAGGGAGCGGGAGCCTTGGGAAAAAGCTTCCGGGAACTTCAGCGCTTGAGCACTCTTACCTTGGTGGTCCCCAGCTAGGGTGGTTGTCCCCAGCTAGGGGAGAATTAAAAAAAATATTTATTTATTACAGGCTAGCCTCTGGCTTTAGCTACAAAAATTCAGCTTAGTAAAGCTTGCCAAGGCTCATATCTAGATGACAATATGCCAAGGCCAACTTAGGGCAGTAGAGAGAGACTGGGACGTCCTTCACAGACGGAACCAGTCCGGTGCCCAGTTTCCGTCGTTAAGTGCAAGAAGCACCTGGCCTGCGCTGGTAGTTTGCCAATGGAAAGGGCCAGTGGGAGGGGCCAGGAGGGTGACATTAACCATCTCTTAGATTGCACCGAGTTTTATATTCAAAAGATAAAGCCAAACTACCTCTTGTTAATTGGTGATGGCACACGTGAGCGAAGAAGTCTGGCAGCCAGAGTCACAGAACAGGACAGGCTCGCTAGGGCCCGTTTCCTTCACGCCAGCCGCTGCAGCTGGAGCGCTTATCTAGGGGTGAAGGGGAGCGGGCTGATGCTGGGGTTCTTCTTTTCCTCAGTCGTCCAGGGTGCGGCCAGGAGAGCAGTTTTCCCTAGCCGAAGGAGGCTGGATGGAGACGGCGGGTTCCAGCTGACCTTGCGGTCAGGGTCTTCACCCTGGGAGGTGCAGCGGCTCTGCCTCAGCTCCGGACTCAGACACTGCGGACTCCGGATCACGGCTTCATCCACTTGCAGCTCACAGCCAGGAGCTCCAGATTAAAGAGGGAGAGAAAAGGATCGAGAAAAGGGAGGAGGATGTCTAATTCCACTCACCGGGAAGTCGGGCGCGTGGCACAGGTTGGGCCACATCTAGACCCTCTCTGGGCTCACCTTCTCTTTGGGAAGGGTGGCTAGTAGCACCCCATTCCTACTCCCCAGTGGCAACAGAATGCCTACCCAAATTAAGGGCTTTCCTTCGCGAGCGAGTTAATTTCCCCATAATTCTCAAGCCTCAGGAACTCCTACCCCCCTACTTTCGGGTGAGAAAATGGTCTTGGAGAAGTTGGGTGACTTGTCCAGAGTGTCGCAGCTAATAATGAAATGAGGTCTTTGAAATGGGGTTTGTGTAACCTTAAAAAGCAGGCTCAGCGCACAACTCCTGGATCTGCCCAGCTTTTTGCACATCACGCTGCTTGCCCCTGGGCCAAGGCTGCAGGGCAGAGAAAGCTGGAACAAACGACCAAGTGGCTTTCCCCCATCCCGACCCACGGCCTCGGGCGCTGAGAGACCATCCCAGCGCTAGCTGGCTCCCCATCTTGAAGAGGATGATCTCCGGGTCTCCAGAGATCTCTTTCGCCAATGGGAGCAGCGTTTCGGGGAAATGTTCCTTTGTAGGATCCAGCGAGTGAATGGAGGACCTGGGGGTCCAGGAATAGTAGGGGAAGCGGCAGCCGGTGGAGTGGGCCAGCGAAGTAGCTAGTCCATCCCTGCGGGCGTCCACGTGGTGGGTGTGTGGCACTTTCATTCAAACTTTGGGGAGTTCTCGGTTTGGCGTCAGAGGTATGACCAATCAGCGTTTCGAGACGGGAATAAATTATGCAAATAACCATCTGGCGATGGGTCAGATGACTCCAATACTTTTAAAAAGTACCTCTCCTGGAGCTCGCGGTGTGACAGCGGTGAGCCCCGACTTCGCAGAGGCTCCGGTAAAGCACCGGTCCGGCAGGGCAGCGCGTCCTTCCATCGGTTTTCCCCCGCCGCCGCGCCCAGCGATACCAACCTGCAGCTGTCCAGCCCCATCACTTTCTGACCGAGATATGGCTGCCCACTTCTAGGTTCGGGAGGTTTAGTGGTTTAAAAAGAAAAACCAAAAAAGCATCAGCAACAACAAAAAAACCTGTTTGAGAGGAGGGGGCGTGGCAGGGAAGGATGCGAAACCGGGCTCTCCTGCTCTACTTCTGGAGCGTCTATTGTTGCTTCCCGGCGGGAAGTCTCACAACCTTACGTCCCCAGGGGTCGCTGCGAGGTAATGTGCATTTATTTTTATTACTTTTTTTCCCCCCACTTCTTTCCTGCGCTGGGCCCACACAGTCCTGCGAACCCTTCTTAGGTCGTTTTGTGTCCGAACAAAATCCTTTCCCACTGCGCTGTGTTCTCCCTGGTGTCGGAGGCCGCTTGTCTTGGTGCTTAGGATGAGAGCCTCCGCTAGCAAGCTATCCTGGAGGCTGCGGGGGGGCGGGGGGGAAGCGAGCCGGGAGAGTGAGTGGGCTGGAGTCGTTTCTCGCGCCTCCTCCCACTGCCATTAATCAGCGCTGTCTGGCGAGCTGCCTTCCAGCCTCACTTAAATTATACCATGATTTAAACCTTGTCTTATCTTTGGAGGTTGGAGAGGCCAGAAAATTCTTAGAGCTCTAACTTCCAGTGCCTCTCCCCCACCCCGCCTCCCTTCATCAACGCTTAGGTGTTTTGGAAGTTAAGGTGGCGACATGCCGGGCTTCAGATTGATAAGTGCTTGTAGGGGGCATCTGGTCTGTAACTTCCTCCCCAAATAATTTGCCCTCCTCTGCCCATTCCCCCATTCTACCCCTTTCTTTAGCGTCTTTTTTTTCCCTCTTTGGTTCTGTATGACTCTCTCACCGGAGGCAACCTGGCCTGGTGGAGTGAGGGTGGGGTCATCCAGGGCAGTGGAGGATCCCAGAGCATCTACACTAAGACTTACCACTACACTTACTCTTCAGATAGCACGCCAGGAGCTACGAGTCCATGTTAGTTTATGGGCAGTGGGAGCTAAAGTTGGAAGGAACAGGAAAAACCTACCTACTCCTAGCCTGTTTCCAACTTGAGTGTTAGCTAGACGCTTGGCTTGGGGTAGGTGGCATCTCTAATTTCTTTCCTGAAGAATGATGTAGTTCCTTCAAGTTTCTGTGTTCTGTGGTTCTGAGTATTTTGGGGGTGGCGCCATTCATTTGAAAACTATGGCTGTGTTCCAGTACCAGGAAGGAACTCTTGATGGCGGGGAAGCCAGCGAAGAACAGACTTAGGTGGCAGACTATCCTTGTGGGCCCTGATCTCAGCAGAGGGACCTAATGAAAGGATTTGTTGTTTTGTTTTGTTTTTTGAGACAGGGTTTCTCTGTGTAGCTTTGGAGCCCGTCCTGGCATTCTATAGACTAGGCTGGCCTCAAACTCACAGTTGTCCACCTGCCTCTGTCTCCCGAGTGCTGGGATTAAAGGCATGGGCCACCACACCTGGTTTACGGGGTGCTGGGGATCAAATTCGGCGTTCTTTGCAAGCTAGGCAAGCACTCAGCTACGAACTAGCTTCCTTGTGTATCCTTTCAGTACTGGAGATTAAATCTATGGCCTCAAGTGAGTACTCAAAGCTTTCTACCACAGAACGACATCCCTAGCCTTTTACAACTATCGTTTCTTCTTAGTATTTAAAAATTTGAAATCAGGATTAGCTAACTACTGAGATTTGCCTTCAGTTCATTCCGTAGCTCAGACAGGCTTCCCATCTTCAGTCTTCCTGCCCTCAGCCTTCCCAGTAGCTGGGAATTACAGCCCAGCCGTGTGCCACCAGAACTGGTTTTTCCTTCCGTGCTTAACTCTTGGGTGAATGAAGCTCCTGGATGTTTATTTGGTATCTCCCTGTGACTTCTGGGTAACTGGAGGGAGTACATTCTGTTTCCCTAATCCGTCACCAAGAGGGGATTACTAGGATGGTTGAGTGAGTGATGAAGGGGGTCAGCTAGTAATTATCTCAAATGATAATTTGACACCTACCCGGTGTCACATGGCCACAGTGGCCATTAGTGTTGTCCTGGGAGCAAGGAAAGGCAACACTGTAAGTTGCAGAGAGCTGGAAGGGGCCGCTTGACTGTTGTGGGGGGATTTTCCCATGGCTTCAGGTATTTGCATAGCAAACCGGTGCCTGTTGCCCCTGCAGAGAACCCCAAGAATGAGTAAGGAGTTTGAAATAAGCATAGGATCAAAATGGGAGTACCAGGGCAGCTGCTTGGACAGTGGGTCAATTGCAATTGACCCTTTTGCCTGCAATTGCAAAATCCCAGATCTCTCAAAACTGCAGAGTTTGCTGGGAAGTTGTATGGCAGGAACCTGGCCTTACAGGCTCTCACCTCAGCTGGAGGCAAACCCGATAGAAAGCTATTTGTAATCTTTCTGTTTTTTTCCTGTAGAGCGTGAGCTGTCCTATGTTTCTCTGCAGAGATATTAGTGCATTTGATCCACGGGAGGGGTCGGGAGGGAGTGCTACCCCAGACTCTGCTGGGGCTGTCATGTAATAAATATGTGGTATGTTCCCCAATGCTTGCCTTCTCCCTCTGATGTCACTGTCCCCCTCTCTGTCACTGTCTTCCCGTCCCCCAGTCCTGCTATAAAATCCAGGTTGGCCTGGAATTCATTATGTCACCTATGCTGGTCTCAAACTTGTAGAAGTCCTTTTGCTCCAGCCTCCCAAGTTCTGAGGTTATGGGCTATAGGTGTGAGCTATCAGGCTTAGGAGAGAGAGAGAGAGAGAGAGAGAGAGAGAGAGAGAGAGAGAGAGAGAGAGCGCATGAACTCAGACTTGGAACTCTCTCTTTCGCCCATGCTAGCCTAGACTTTACAATCATCCTGCCTCCACCTGGTTCTGCCTCAAGAATACTGGTAATACAGGTATACACCTTTGTGCCTGGCCATAAAGATTTTGTTTTTAAATATGGAAATTTCCAAATTCTTGACTCAACTAGTCTTAAGCATTTCAGGCAAAGAGAACCCACACTCCAAAGGTAGGAATTTGAGGGAGGGAAGAAAGGAAGGAAAATCAGTCTGGTGGGGAAGAATAAAGGAGAGGAAGAAAGGCAGCTACTTATTTCCGAGCAACAGAATTCAGTTCAAGTGACTAATTAATATTCATGAAGGACAGTTATGATAACAGACTTACAGTAGCTTCAATTACTTCATGGCTCCTTCATACCTGCAATTTTGCTACTGTTGTAAATCTTCCTGTAACTATCAGACTCTTAGGTTGAGAACCACTGCCGAAGAAGGCAAAGAGGAAACACCAAGTAGTCGTGAAAATTAAAACCCAAGCGACAAGTAATTCGCTCAAGACTGAGCTAGAAGTCACTACCCCAGCCATCAGAAGGATTTATGCTGTTCTTCCTCCCCAGATGAATATCATAAGCCCACCGGAGTACGGGCTTCCGCCAAACCCTCTGTGGCTTTTAACATCCGCACTTCTAAGGACCCAGAGCATGAAGGGTGCAATCTTGCCCTTGGCAACAGCCAACTCTTGGAAGACTGTGGCTTCAACATGACAGCCAAAACCTTTTTCATCATTCATGGATGGACGGTGAGCCCAGGAGGGGGTTCTGCAGCTTTTTATAAGATTTGATTCCTTTTGTTTTGGTCAATTAAAAAGAATAGTGGTGCTTCCAGATTCCAAACCCTCTCCCCCCCTTTCCTTGTGGGCTGCTTGTATTTCAGACAGCTGTGAAGAATGTAATGGGCGCTTCTCAGAGGGGGCAATCTGGGCTCAGCAGGGTGGCATTTAGAGCTGGCATGCAATGGGCTTTCCGAAAGTGGTTCTCCTGAGGCCAGTGCCCAGCTCCCTTAGCTTGGAAGGATCTCTAATTATACTTAATTACATTGGCCAACCACTGCCTGGAGGGGGCCCATCCTGCTCTTGGAGCAGAACTGAACTGAGGCAACTTAACGGGCTCAGAGGTTCGGAGGGGCCAGCTGGCCTGGCTGGCTGGCTTCTGTTGGCATGCTGCCCTCCTGTTTGCATATAGATGTGGCCCCGGTTAAAGGCACTGGGGCTCTTTCTGTGCCCTAGCTGAGCAATTTTCCATTGAAAGGCCCATGACAAACTTCAACAAAAAAGGGCTTTAACACTCAGCTTCAGAAACTCTTGGCCAGCAAGGGATTTGTTCATTCATAGAAAGACAGTCTGTAAGAAAATGGCACTGTTAACGGACGAGATTTCTTCCTGGACTAATTGGGAGGGGACCTTCTCCCTCTTAGTGATGAGAAATTCATATCCGTTACATTAGATCTACTGTCAACAGTTGGGGTTGGGCCGGGGAGTCAGGAAGGTAGGAGTCTACCTTCCGACAGTGATGACGGAGGGCCTGTCTGTCTGCCTTCATCCCTCAGGATACAAGTGGAATCTCACATTTGAATTTCTCTAAGGTCCTCCCTCCTGTCAAAATGCAAATACTAACCGCCTGTAGCTTACAAATGGGGAGCATTCCAGAAAGTTCTTTTGTAATGTGTTTGGAACTTGGAATGGTAGTTTCCCATAGAAGCAAGTTGTAAATAGTGTTTGGGTTCCCAGGCTAAGCACAGACAATCTATTTATTTGATAACGTACGTGTGGATAGGTTTACAACTGCCTCTACTCACCATGTGTAATGTTGTTTCTGTGGGAAAAATGTGTTCTGAGTTCTAATTTGGGATTCCAGGGGTGGATTTTTCTTACGCTGGGGTCAAGAGGATGGTAGAGATGGGTTGTGGGAGGGCATCATTTGTTAGCTTGGTGTTTGCCTAAGTGACAGTGTGTTTCTAAGGGAGGAGCTAATTCTCCATGGCAACCTTCGCTAACTCCTTGAAGGATGAACTGACTGTAACAGGGATTCAGACTAACCTCTTGCCATTATCACCACCAATACCCATGTAGCAGACAGAAGGGCACTGTATAGCCCGGCACATCAGCTGTGAGACATCTGAAGGGAAACCAGATACCTGCAGAGCACAGGGGGAAAGAAAGCATCAAGGCCTTTCTGCCTCTGGCCAGCTTACACATGGGAGAGAGGCTTCCTTCCTTCAGCAGCCACTGCGAAGGACCGGTCAGATGGGGAGAGGATCATGGGATCGCTGAAGTCCAGAAGGAGAATTAGAAGGAAAATAATCTTTCTGTTTTCTTTGCAGATGAGTGGCATGTTGGAAAAATGGCTGTATAAACTTGTGTCGGCCCTGCAGACGAGAGAGAGAGATGCCAATATTGTGGTGGTTGACTGGCTGCCCTTGGCTCACCAGCTCTACTCAGATGCAGTCAATAATATCAAGGTGGTGGGACAGAGAGTGGCCGGGATGCTTGACTGGTTGCAGGTAAGCAGGGATACAAGGGAGCCATCTTTATTAGGGTTTCCCCTCACCTTGAGCCTGCATTGTGTTAGGAAATGCGGAGCACATGTAGTTACCGCGAACTCTGAGGTGATGAGAATCCCCAGCATTACCGTTTTCGCTGAATTAAAGCACTGCATGAACCACCTCAAAGCCTGCTTGAGAACCTTGTAATGATCGATAGATCTCTGAAGTTTTCTGTTCTCTTATTTGCCGTAGAAAAGTGTCTTGTGGGAGACTAGTTCCCGACCTTAGAAGCTGGTACCCTTAGGGTTGTTGAGAATGGCCAGGAGCCAGGTCTGGTTTTCCATCTGAAGGAGCCACAGACGGCTGCTCTTGCCTTTGGAGGGTGGCCGTGCCAAGGAACGGCAAGAAGGCTGCTTCAGATAGATCATTGACTGCATTCGTTAAAACAGTGTATGCAAAGCACATCTTGAGGTCTTCATCTACTTTTTATAATTTAACCATTTTCCCGAGACCAGTAGACTTAGCAGGCAGGAGGGACAAGGGGTCTATGGACAAAGTGACCCTAGATGCTGAGCATTTCCAGCCTGACTTTCCCTTCGCCCTGGAATCTTATGGCTCCTGGCAGAATCCTGGGCAAGATTTGTGAGCAATCCTTGTTTGTTCTGGGGTGCTGGAAAGAGTGTCTTCTGAACCACGGGTCAAAGCCTCACCTCAGCACGGCCCTTGCCTTCCCCAGCTAAGTACTCTGGAAGGGGTCACTTCTCCAACTGTGGGGGTGCAGGTAGCTTAAGGCGAAGAGTCAGAAGCTTCTGGGGGTACAGTAGCGGTCAACACTTAAGAGGACTGGCAGGGAGCAGGTCACTGTGGTGATGATGGCTGGCACTTTGGTCTCTGAGGGTATGTTACCTTTGACCTCTACAATGATTCATTCGTGACCTCTACATACTGCCCCAAAGAAAGGAAACCTTGTAGGGAAGCTTGCAGAGGAAAGCTCAGGTATGCCTCCTGTGGTCCTAGCGTTCACCCTGCCCCTTGGCACTTCAAGTGCCACCAAGCCCTGTAGAATCCCTGTCCCTGGTGTGGACCATCCATAGTGCATGCCAGCAACACTGGTGATGCTGCAGGGACTCTTAGGCCTGTGACCCCTGCGATGCTTCTGTTATAATGGACAAGCTGAATTGTTGGTGGCCCTGGAAGCTCAGGACTACACTCTTTAGCTCACGCTCTTTGATGCCTTTTTTCAGGAGAAGGAAGAGTTTTCTCTTGCGAACGTTCACTTGATTGGCTATAGCCTTGGAGCACATGTGGCTGGATATGCTGGCAATTTTGTGAAAGGAACACTGGGCAGAATAACAGGTAAGATCTGCTTCTACCATGTGTGTATATGAGCTGTGTTAGCCATGCCTTTCATGTATGTGTATGTATGAGCTGTGTTAGCCATGCCCTTCCTTGTGTATGTATGAGCTGTGTTAGCCATGCCCTTCCTTGTGTATGTATGAGCTGTGTTAGCCATGCCCTTCCTTGTGTATGTATGAGCTGTGTTAGTCATGCCCTTCCAGGTGTATGTATGAGTTGTGTTAGCCATGCCTTTCCAGGTGTATGTATGAGCTGTGTTAGTCATGCCCTTCCAGGTGTATGTATGAGTTGTGTTAGCCATGCCTTTCCAGGTGTATGTATGAGCTGTGTTAGTCATGCCCTTCCAGGTGTATGTATGAGCTGTGTTAGCCATGCCCTTCCTTGTGTATGTATGAGCTGTGTTAGTCATGCCCTTTCATGTATGTGTATGTATGAGCTGTGTTAGCCATGCCCTTCCTTGTGTATGTATGAGCTGTGTTAGTCATGCCCTTTCATGTATGTGTATGTATGAGCTGTGTTAGCCATGCCCTTCCTTGTGTATGTATGAGCTGTGTTAGTCATGCCCTTTCATGTATGTGTATGTATGAGCTGTGTTAGCCATGCCTTTCAGATTTTCTCCTTCCTGGGAGAAATTCAAGGTGGGGGAAATCTCAAGGTCATCGAGCAATCGGAGCACAGCTTGGAAACCCCTGGTCTAGTTCAGGAGGTGAGGGCACAGGCAAAGGTGAGTCAGCTTGCTTAGGGGCAAATAACGAAGAGCAGAGGCCAGAAGGGAGCCTGGGCTTCCAAGCTTCTGAGTGTTCACTTTTGGTTCACACACGAGATTTGAGATATGAGTGGTAGAATTTGAATCCTGCCTCTGGTTTATATTTCATCAACCAATAGCTTCTTCCCATGATTAAGGTTGCATCTTTATCTTGACAGTTACTATTTAGAATGAGTGGTTGAATTTTGTAATTAAAGAGACTTTTCTGATATTGCTATCCAGGGACGCAACAGAAAATGGAGTTTTTCTGTATTGGAAATCACATCAGAGTGAATTTTTAAAGCTTGAATTTGGACTAAAGTATTAAATGATTATGAAAAATGTCAAAGATATTTTATCCATTTTGGGGATCTTTAGGTCCACAACAGAGCTTCCTCTATACTAAAATTGTTGGTAAATTTGTTGCCCTGACTTGTTTTCTCCTCCCAGCATTATTTTATAGGCATTAACCCCTAGCTCCCTTCTGATCCCTAATATACTAAGAATGATGTCTTATATTGCTTTCTGTTACTATAACTGAATAGCACAGACTGGACAAGTTATAATGCATAGGAGACCTTTTTGCTTCCTGGCATCTTTTTGCTGAATGATAACATAGTAGGGGTATCACATGATCAGATAGAACAAACCTGCTAGCTGAGATTATTCTTTCTCTTCTAAAACCATCAGCATCATGTTGGAAACACCACGGAGATGACTTTACCTAACGCTAACTGGCTCTTAAACATCTCACCTCCAAATGCCATTCTTATTTGGATTTGGGATTACTCTTCCTGCCTATGAATTTTTCAGGGGAGGATACCTTTAAGCCATAGTCAGAGAGCATCTAGAAGAAAAGGTAGGACCTCTGCCTTTCCCTGTAATGCTTTTATTTTAAAATAGGACTTAGGTGAGATGGACTCTAATAGGTGTGCACACACAGAGATTAATAGGCACACACACAGACTCTAATAGGTGTGCACACACAGAGTTAATAGGCACACACAGACTCTAATAGGTGTGCACACACAGAGATTAATAGGCACACACACAGACTCTAATAGGTGTGCACACACAGAGATTAATAGGCACACACACAGACTCTAATAGGTGTGCACACACAGAGATTAATAGGCACACACACAGACTCTAATAGGTGTGCACACACAGAGTTAATAGGCACACACACAGAATCTAATAGGTTTGCACACACAGAGATTAATAGGCACACACACAGACTCTAATAGGTGTGCACACACAGAAATTAATAGGCACACACACAGAATCTAATAGGTTTGCACACACAGAGTTAATAGGTACATACACAAACTCTAATAGGTGTGCACACACAGATTAATAGGTGTACACACAGAGTCTAATAGGTTTGCACATACAGAGATTAATAGATACATAGATTCTATTAATAGATACACAGATTCTAATAGGTGTGCACAGAGTCTAACAATAGTATATATACAGAGCCCTAATAGGTACACAAACAGACACATGCATACAAACTCTTCTAGAGCCAGTGATTCCATCCAGCACAGCTTGAGAGCCCTTCTTCCTGAATTGTTGTGTCCTGGGGCTTGAACTGTCAAAGGAGGCTGTGATTATGTGGCCATTCTCCAGTATTCCAGAACCGGGCCAGCTGGATGCACACTGCGGCACTCATGTGGTCTCTCCCAGGGTCAAGGTCCAAAACGTCCTTAGCAACGAGGACAAACCAAAGATTTTGCTTTTCCTTGCTTCTAGTCTGAAGTGAGATCAGGCTGGCTAGAGAACTTTCCAGTTCCTTTTGCTTGTTTAGGTGGTAGCTGCCGTGGAGAGGGCCTCTTGTCTGTGACCAGCCGGGGAACTGGAGGGACGCTAATTAATGTCACATGCAGTAGCCCCGTGTCCTGAGAGCAGGCCCTCCCCTCAGACCTCTCTGTGGAGCAGAGGCCTGGCATCTGTCCAGTTGCTTGCCACACACTGTCGTAGATATCTGAAGGAGGTAGGTTGTCTCTGTTCTTCTTCAGGTTGGTAGGCTTCTCATGAGAACCTGAGTTATCCATAAGAAGATGGAGACCACGGCTTGTGTGTGGTCCTCAGGGAGTGACGCCATGGTGCAGAGGCCACAGGGGTCCTTAGCTTGGGGCCTAGATGAGATTTGAGTCCCAGTCTTGCTTGGCTGGAGGGTGTGGGGCTTGCTGCGAACAGCTTCAGAGAGCAGTCTGTGGTGTAGTAGGGGAGAGGTCATGTATTCATAACTGAACTTGTGTCCAGAAAGTTATGAGCAATAAGCAAGTGGGTGGCTTCCTTTAAGAAACATGCATGTGGCATACATGCTGTGCAGGCTATAGAATAGATGCTATTTAATGTCCACTCCTCCAGCACACGATACTTCCTCCATGTTATCTCTAAGCCACGCAGTAACCTTGCAGTTTTCACAGTTAGGGGAAGGAGGTCTGGATGATTAAACAATGAGCCCAATATCTTGCACACTATAAGTAGCAGGTCTGGGAGTCAGTCCAGGTTACTGGGTTGCAAGGCCTGCCCTTGGATACTATCTAAAAGTATAGATAAAATGCATAATAAAAAGTAGATCATGTCACTTTTCTCCTGAGCTTGTGGGCCAGGGATGTGTGTCACGTAGTCCGAGCAGGGAGCTGGGTAGGTGAAGTCCCACACTGGCCTGTGAGGCCCCCTCAGCTGTCGGCATTCCTCCAGCACAGCTTCGTTTCCATGGAGTTCCCTGTCTGGTGGGGACCTTTGTCTGTACCAAGCAAAGAGTCCCTCTCTTGTATTGGTTGCAAAGCATAATGTTCCCCCTCTTCTTTTCCTCTTCGGTGAACAGAGTGAGAGGCAGGGAGAAGTTTCTGTGTCGTACAACGGCCCTTGCAGCCTATGCAGTAGGCCGTTGTGGGCTATTCTGGAAGGGCATACTATCCTGCCATCTTCCTTTCGGTCCTGGGCTGGGGCTGAGCGCTAAGTATCCTGGGATACCTTTCTGCTGAGGTCACCCATAAAATCATCCCAAGTTCTGTAGCTTTCTGGTTTTAACCTCCACCCGTTTCCATGAGTAATGAGTCCAGTATATTCACTTTACGTGTGAAACAGTGACCTTCACCCTCTCACATGGCTCCCAGTGAGCTCACTCGTTCTTGGTGCTGGATCTGGGGAACGTGGTTCTGTTACCCATTGCCTCCTTTTAAGACACAGATTCAGATTTGCTGGGTATTGCGACAATTGCTTTAATTCCAGCAGAAACAGGCAGATCTCTAAGAGTTCGAGACCAGCGTGGTTTACATAGTGAGTGTTCTACATGTATGGGACATGCAGGTGGACAGAGGCCAGACCGCTGCTCCACGGAGAGGTTGGAGGGAAGGGCCTGCTTTTGAGACATGAGGGCTGTTGTATGTGGCACTGATTAGCCCTCTGTCAGCTTCCCAGCCCCTTGTCTCAGAAATTCAAAACAAAGAAACACAACCCAACAAAATGGCATAGTTCATGACCATGTGAGCTCCAGACCTTGGCGTCTCTAGATTGGGGTCTCTCAGGCTGGGAAGGGAGACTATGTGGGCTGGTGGGGATTTGGGGTGTGTATGTATGTATGTGTGGCAAGGCCATGTGGCATCTTTTAGGAAGTTTAGCTGAAACTCTGGCCTGTCCCCTGTAGATGTTAGTTCTCTTACCTACAAGTGCCACAAATAACAATTTTCCCCCAAATCACCAAATGTCTCTTGAGGACAAAAACACTCTCAGTGCCCAACGTTGTTTTGGACAAAACAGGGCCTATCCTGCATACATCTTATTTTTTTCTCTTTTTTTAAAAATAATTTATTTATTTTTTAATTTTTCTGTGCATTGGTGTATGCTGAATGCATGTCTGTGTCAGAGTGTTGGATCCTCTGGAACTGGAATTATAGACAATTGTGAACTGCCATGTGGCTACTGGGTATTGAATCTAGGTCCTCTGGAAGAACAGCTAGTACTCTTAACCACTGAACCATCCCTCCAGCCCCGACATCTTAATTCTTAACTCTTTCCAAATCCTTTTTGTGTGTTGGTAGAGCAAATAGCTTTTCTGGTTGGGATAAATCCAGTTTGTATAACCACAGCTCGAAAATGAATACAGATAAATTCTCAATCTCTTAATTTTTCATATAAATGAATTGAGGCCTGAGGTTACACTTCAAATATGATCCTGAAGAATAGGAAAAAAGATTCAATGTCTTGTTCACAAGCTACCGACTTATAGGATCACCCAGAGAACCAATCTACATTTCTGTGTTGTGTGGTAGCCCTGGGGGCCAGAGACTCAGACATCTGCACTTATACTTTGAGAGCCTGTTCATTATTTCTTTCTTTGAAACATTGTTTTTATGTTTGTATAGTTCAGAATGAAAAGACAGTGTTAAGTCTCACTGCTGTGTATACTTGGCCAGTTCCCTCCCCACCTGCTCTCCTGATGTGTGCGGATGGCTGCTCACTTGGGTGTCCTTCCAGTGTCTTTTAGAGCCACACGGTAGAATTCAAGTTTATAACAAGCTCTTTCACATGATCTGAGCAGTCCAAAGCGGGAGAACCAGTGGGCCGTGTAGAGCAGCTTTCGGGTTCAACACGGAAGGTCTTTCTCACCGTGGCTGCAACACAGAAGGTGTGGTGAAGTCCGGCGTTTGGGTTTGCAGCATGTTGAGCTTTGGAGATGCTTTTCTCATCCATATCTGGGCCTGGGCCCTGGCCTGGCTCCTAACTAAGGGGAAGAGGGAATCCAAATACAAACCCTCTGGTTTGGGGCAGGCAGAGTTCTGCTGCGGAAGGTGCCTAGGGGCAGATGGCTGGGATGAGTGGCTTGGGTCAGGAGCTGAGTTTATTCTAGAACTGCTCTAGTTCTCACTCCTGTGGTTCCCCAGAGCTGATGGTGGGGTAAATCTTGTGGTTACTAGGCTGACAGAGGCATCAGGGCTTCAGAAAAAAAAATGTAGGTTCTATAATTATAGGATTTAATTCCAGGGGTGACATATTGGATCAACCACATATGGGTTCCTTATTTATTTTTTCCCCAGGCCTTCCACATCTGAATTTGGATGCTGGCTCAAAGAGCATCTTAATTCTACAGACTTGGACTCTAAGTCAAGACTCAATGTCTTGACTCTTCTGACAAGTCCATCTTGGCTTTCTTTGCTGCAGGTCTGGATCCCGCAGGCCCCCTGTTTGAAAAAGTGGACGACGATGAGAGGCTGTCTCCGGATGATGCAGACTTTGTGGATGTCCTGCACACCTTCACAATCTCCCTTGGCATGAGCATTGGGATTCTGAGGCCCGTGGGTCACATTGACATCTATCCCAATGGGGGTGACTCTCAGCCAGGCTGTGGATCCAGTGATGTCTTGGCATCTCTTGCATTAGGAAGTGAGTTTGTACTTAATCTGCCTTGTGTTTGGATCCCTCCATCCATCTTCTAAGTCATCCAGAGCTGTCAGTGCAGCCGGCACAGTTTACGTCATTATTCACGTCTCTTCCCACAGTGCTGAGTCATGCTATTGCCTGTTAACGTTCATCTGCTGGCTTACGTTTCCAAGTCACAGTTATTGATTCATTTTCTTTTATTATGAGACAGGCTCTCACTATGTAGTCCTCACTGGCCTGGGATTTGATATGAAGACCAGGCTGGGCTTGAACTTACAGAGTTCCGCCTCCCACTGCCTCCTGAGTACTGGGATTAAATACATGTGCCACCAAGCCCAGCCTTCATTTCTGGTATTACTATTCAAACACATGTTAAGACTTCACGACTCTACCATACATACAGCTTCTCTTTAACACCATTTTACTCTTTTTTCATTTCTTTTTTTTTTTTTTTTTGAGGCAGGTTCTCTCTAAGTAGTATTTGCTGAACTGGAGCTTGCTCTGTAGAATAGGCTGGCTTTGAACTCACAGAGGCCCTTCCATCTCTGCCTGGGAATGCTGGGAATAAAGGAGTGTGCCACCACTCCTGGTCTTCTATTTAACTCTTAGTATATGAATTCTCTTCTCTTCCTTTCTCTGAGTGTATTAGCATTGCCCCCCCCATAGGGTAGACAGTCAGATGGCTGCAATGGTCTTTTAAATTCCTCTGTATGTTAATAGGCGCTTGGAATATCACTGAGCTGCTCTATCACACACCACCTGCCTCAATAAACCTATCCTGTCCAGTGACTACGGACTGAGTGGTGGAATCATCCAGAAGTGGTTCATTCCGTGTGTTCTCGGTCCCTCTGTTTCCTCAGTGATCACAGAAGCGGCGAAATGTGAGCACGAGCGATCCGTACACCTCTTTGTCGATTCTCTGCTGAATCAGGACAAGCCGAGCTTCGCCTTCCAGTGCACGGACCCCAACCGCTTCCAAAAGGGGATCTGTCTCAGCTGCCGGAAGAACCGTTGTAATAGCATTGGCTACAATGCCAAGAAAATGAGGAAGAAGAGGAACAGCAAAATGTACTTAAAAACCCGGGCTGGCATGCCTTTCAGAGGTAACTTACCTTCAGGCTCCCAGGTACCCGGTAGTCCTTTTCTTCCTTTATACTTTGTAGCAGAACAGGGCATGGAGCAGCCCAGAGCTGTGGTCTATGTAGCAAGTTATTAAAGACCAATCATATTGTGTATGCCCTAGTAAAGTGGCTCCTTTAAAAATCCAGGGTAAGAGCCCCTTTTGTGATGTAAATGCTACCCCATAATTATCAATATCAATATCTCAAAGTTCCATGTCAGTGTTCAGCGGATGGGCAGCGAAGTATACAGAAGCCTGAAGCAGTAGTTTTTACTTCTGTAGCCTGCTTATGATATTTTGTAAAACAGTATTTTATAAATGAAAACCCTGAGACCTAGAGAGGTCTATACTTTAGTCCTTAATCCCGTGTCACACAGTAGAAAATAAATAGCCCCAAGTCCCCAAATATCTGACCCTCCAAGTTCAGGACACTTCTGCATTGGTTCCGTATGCTATCAGGTGGAATAAGACCAGAGCCCGGCTAAGGCTAGCCAGGGCCAATAGGATGCTTTGTTTCTAAACTTCAATGTGCTGTGTGACTCTTGAGATGACAAGCAAGGCTCACGAAGGCTTTTGTTCTGTTGCCCATGCAGTCAACCATTATCAGATGAAAATCCACATCTTCAATTACAAGAGCAATAGAAACATCCAGCCCGTCTTGAACGTCACCCTGTATGGCACTAACGCGGACTCCCAGAGCATGTCCTTGAAAGTGTAAGTGTGAACATTCTTTGCAACTTCGGTTCAGGATGGAGAACTAGTTAGTCTGAGCTCGAGAGTGCAAGGAAGACGTTGGAAGAAGTCCTGGAGAGTCAAGACGGCTTGCCCAGGGGAGGAGCTGGGTGGTTCTAGCTGGGATCTGTATCTTCTCTGTCTACCGTGTGTTCTCCTTTAAGTCCTTGACTCGGAGGGTTTCAGGGAGGGAAGTTCCCAAGATGAATCAGCTGCGTGAGAAAGTGCTGGATCAGCCATACAGAAACTGCTGTTTCATCTCAGGCCACGCCTGATACCTGAGGGCTTAGGGACCTGGGAACTCTATGAGTGTCATCCCTGGATCTTCTGTAGTGATCGTCTGTGGGAGGGGTGCATGGAGGTCTGGAGAGATTTGTTCAGTTCCCACCAGACACAGAGCATCCTGCCAAGCGATGTTGTCATTGTGAAGAAATATCAAGCCAGGTGTGGCAGTGCAGCCGGGATCCCAGTACTTGGGGAGGCTGTGGCGGGGAGAATTGTGAGGTCTGGGCCAGTCTGAGAAATTCACTGAGATCTTGTCCACAAACAAATATAAGGGATAAAAAAGGAAGGGAGGGAAAAAGAAGGAGGCCGTGAGAGTCATACTCTTGCTGGAAGACAAGGTTTGGGCATCCACAATTGCTAGCGTGATACATACGGCAAGGCAGTTCATGCAAAATGGGAGAGGAGGCAGGAAGAGAGGGAAGGAAGAAGGGAGAGAAAGGGAAACTGCTGCCTCTTAGCTGAGGAACAGCATGCTTGTATCAGGAAGGTCAATTTGCGTTTTTCTTTTCTGCTCTTCCTTGGCACCGTCTCTTAGGAATTAGTGGCGCAAAGGGAGAGCTGCCCAGGAATGGTTTTGATAAGAAGTTAGGCACTTTGGGCAAAGTTATCTGTCAGCGTAGAGTGCAACCCAGCTTCCTGCGTGGTCCTGTGAAGTGGAGACGTGGAGGGCATGAGGTGGGCGGATTGTGCCAGTTTCCCAAGGAGGGAGGGGAAGGAGATGAGCTTCTCTTTCACCTTACAGAGTGGAGAAGATCTGGCTGAATGCCACCAACACCTTCCTGGTCTACACGGAGGAGGACTTGGGTGATCTCCTGAAAATCAAACTTACCTGGCAGGGGATATCTGGTTCCTGGTACAACCTGTTCAATGAGATTTACACCTTACTGTCTCAACCCAGAAACCCCTCGAGGGAGCTGCACGTCCGAAGGATTCGTGTCAAGTCTGGGGAAACCCAGCGCAAGTAAGTGTTCCTGCCCTTCTTGGCCTTTGGGAGACAAGGGTACAGCTCTTCCTCATTTCCTCCTTTGTACAAGTAATACCCAGAGCCCTCTGCCCCCAGCTGAACTTTATCTATCATTGCAAGGGCTATTACTCCCAGATAAGGGCTTCTGGAAACGGCGATACATCTTATGTCCTGACTACAGCTCTCAGGAGGAGGGGTGGAAAGGGCTGGGCTGTCTGGAGCTCAGTGCCTGCTCTGTTTGCCAAGTCCTGTGCCGGCCCAGAGGAAGAGGCTTTTCCCTGGACAGGGCTCTCTGCGTGTGCTGTGTTAAGGGGCAAATTGGAGCATCTGGGCACACAGTGAAGTCTTCTACAAGACCTAGCCTTCCTGAGCCCGCCTCTCAGAGTGCTGTCAAGTCTCCTCCAGAGACTGAGTCCTGCTGTTCACTTGGGGTTGTGGCTTCCACCAGCGGAGAACTCTCTGTGCTGTGCCAGCTGGCAGCCTTTGAGTCCTTTGAACCCCAAACTGGAAGATCCAGACCTTTGTATGTCAACTCTTGTTTCTGAGCCCTAACTCTGCCAAGAAGGGCGCAAAGCCAGTGAGGCTCTGGAGATGCTCTTCAGCAGAGGAGAGTTTCCTTCCCCGACCTCTGCAGTGGCCGCCATCAGCCTCAGGCTGGAGGAAGCGGTCTACATCCCTTTTGTCTTTTCTCTGACCTTGTCTCCACTCTGATTCTTCCTGTGTCTTGTTTGCGTCTATTGTCCTTGGCCAGGCTGGCAGCAGAGGGAGTAAATTGGCACTTTGGATCCATCCCTAGAGTGTATTCTAGGAACCTGTGTCTTAGAGAGTTTTTGGGCGGGGAGCTGTTAGGGGCTAGGCTATGCTCTTCAAAATTGTACCTGATCTCCTCCCCGGCGCTCTGAGGGGCAGACTGGGCTGAAGGTGTGACTACAGAAGCACAGTCATTATTATAAACAATTTCAGATAGAGCAAACACTCATTAAATCATCTTTGAGACTTATCAAGTATAAGCAATTTCCCAAATTGTGTTCAGATAGAAGATTGCGAAACTCGCAGAAACATTTGGAGTCAATTTTGTGCCCTCCTCTCTGCCCTCAACTTCCCTTCTTCCAAACCAGATAGAATGAAAATTTTGCCTTAATGAACTTGTGGTAGTGTGATCCCTTTATGCTTTTATGCCCATCAGTACCTTTGTTTATACCCACCAGCAGAATGTCGGTTTGTTTTAGATGAATCCAGATTTCCCATGATTGGACACACTGTTTTATGAGTTTGTTTTAAACATTCAGATGTCTGTGGACTATATCCAATAACTTTAGATATAGTCTGCTGATAGGTAACTCTCCAAAGTGTTTGGACTAGTTTTCAATCATGGCCCCAGCATCATGGCTTCCCTCTTTTCCTTCCTCTCCTGTGGTGGGACACTGTTGCCATTCAGGTGGGAGCAGCTTTTCGGACATTGTATTAATTTGTATTTTTTGATCATGAGTGAGGTAAGCTATCTTTTTGCAGGTTTATAAATATGTAGGCCCAAAGGTGCTTCGACTCCCCCACGAAAGGTCCAGAAGGTGGCTTTTTCCCTGCCTCAGCATCGGGTGGAATATCCCACAAGGTGTTGGGTCAGCACTGTGGCAATCACAACACCAAGGCTATGTGGTTCAGCCACAAGCTGTTGCTTCCCACAAACTGTTAAGAAATGGTGATTATCAGATTGTTGACCCTTTCTCTGTTTCTGGCTGTCCATGAACTGAACCTTGTTTTTAAAGATTTAATCTAAAAATTTTAAATTACGTGTGTGCATGTGTGTGTGTGTGTAGGTCTGTGCACTTGAGTGCTGGCACCCACAGAGTCTAGAAGAGGACATAAGGTTCTCTGGAGCTGGAGTTCCAGGTGGCTGTGAGCTGTTCCACCTGGGGACTGAGAACAGAATTCTGGTCTTCTGCAAGTGCAGTTTGTGCTCTCCAGTCCAAACCTTTGATTTTGACACGTAATTGAGTTCCGAGTACTCTTGTCATTGGGTATTTCATAGCAGTGTTTTATAGGGACCTTGAGTCTGGTGGAGAGGCTGACCATTGATCTCAAAACCCCTAAATAGTTTCAAGCAGCGTAACTTATTCCAAAGTAGAACAAAACTTTAATTTTAAAGTCTATCTTGTGAGCAATGACAATTACCAAAGCAACATTCATGTAAAGATATGCCTTTGTACAAAGGTCCAGAGTGGTCAGGTTCATGGGGACTTTGACAGGGATGAGAGCTTCCAAGAGGTTATGGCCCCAAATAGTAGGCAGCCTTGCAGGAAAATAGAGAGGAAAAACAGGAAATGTGTGATCAAGCTGCATAAGACTGAGTCAAAGCAAGATACATACTGCAGTCCTGCAGCAGGGATAGGCAGTCCTGCAGGCTCTGGAGTGCATATAACATGCTGAAAGTTTCTCTTTCCTTTCCCATTTATGTTGAATCCAGAAAGCACTGTCTAGAGTTTTGGTTAACAACAGTGGCTTCTTTTTCTTTTAGAATGACATTTTGTGCTCAAGACCCTAAGCAGACTAGCATCTCTCCTGGCCAAGAGCTGTGGTTTCACAAATGTCGGGATGGCTGGAGAATGAAGAATGAAACCAGGTAACCTACAAATGGCCGCGGACAGAAAGTCCCTCATTTATAAAACCCACCTGGTAGAGGGTGAGGGACAAACACCTCAGGGAATGTGACTGTCCCTTGCTGTCTTGTCCTCTAGGTGCTCACTGTGCATGTATACACAACCCCAGTATTGGTGACCATTTCCCCTCATCTTAGGTTAGTGATTCCTCCGTAGTGAGCGGGGCTGGGGAGAAGTCTCGTTTCTTGCCTTTCTTCTGCCACCCAACTACAGTCAGTAGGGTGAAAGGGAAGAGTATTAGATTTTGTTAGATTTCTCCGGAAACCAGACTGGTATGGGCGGACCTTAGCGGGCCCAATTCTCCCCACTTTTGAGGTACAGGATTGCTTGTGTGTAGAACCAAGTGAGACGACAGAGAGGCTGGCTGTCCTGTGTCACCACACTGCTTGGTGTGGAACCACATGGATTCGGGCGGAGGAAGGTCTACATCATGGTGTGTGGCAGTGGGATCCCCGGTAGAGCCGATCTCATGCCATTTAAACCAAAATCATTCTAAGGATGAGGGTGACTGTCTCTCTAGCCTCTCTCTCCTCCTGCCCCTTGTCCACAGCAGAGGTCTGGATGATAATCCTGCCGTGGAATGATGGGCATGCAACATGTGCCCACCTGCATCCAGAGACTTACAGAGTCCTTCAGTTCTATCGACACTCTCAGGAGGAAGGTGTTCTGGTCCCTGGGGACACTGAGAAAACTGAGGCTTGGGAAAATGAAGTCTCTTTCCCAAGATTCCCTAGTGTGTGATGGGTCATTTTACGCTAAAGCCTGCTCATTTCAGTAGGGAAGTTGCACCTGCTCAGATGATGCCACTGTTTAGGTCCTAATTATCAAGCAAGCCATCTGCAGGGATTCCCTGTGATTATCGGCTGCCTACCCGGCAGGCCTGATTGCACCCGCCTCTGATCTGGCTTCTGTTAAGGAACATCAGTGTATCCCAAGCTTGGTAAACACAGATTTGTGGGGTCTGAAGACTGCACCCCCATTAAGGGCTGCAGTCTAGTGCGGGCTCATTTGATCTCCCTCTATCATTATTTTAATTTTTTTGTCTGTATTTAAATTGACCTCTTTCAAAGTGCTTCTGCATACATTAATTTCACTGATAGACAGTAAGTATACCCTGGAAGGGATGAGGTACTTCTTTTTCTGTTCTAGAACACTCTAACTTATATAATTTGGCTCACACTCTTTCTTTTTGGGAAACGAGTGAGCCCTCTATTTCCTCTCTAAGGCACACAAAGCAATAGGAGTCCAAGCAATAAAGGGACACTCGGAAGTCAGGGCATTCTTCGGCCCAGGCAGTGCCATTGGGTTTCTCTCTTCTGACATGAACGTGTTCACCAATAAGGAGACTAAAGTTCAGAGAGCTCCTAGAGTTGAGAATAGGATTCAGGTCTCTTGATTCAACGCTTTCTCTTCCCGCCACAGGGGAA
Source organism: Microtus pennsylvanicus (assembly GCF_037038515.1). Taxonomy (NCBI): domain Eukaryota; kingdom Metazoa; phylum Chordata; class Mammalia; order Rodentia; family Cricetidae; genus Microtus; species Microtus pennsylvanicus. The sequence continues at coordinate 12,277,720 of NC_134582.1, forward strand.
TACAGTATGCTTCTAGATAAAGGCAAAGAAGGGCTATGGTCCTCCTCACCCTTGTGTGTGTGTGTGTTGGGCAAAACTCATGAGTGCATTGACTGTGACAGGTGCACCTAGCAGCCCAGACAGGCTCCCGTGGGTGTCTCTCACAGGGAAGTTTTCCATTGCTCCTAAAGCAAATCAGTAAAACTGCCGGCCCGTGTGCAGAACACTCAGTCTCAGTTCACACCTTGGTACAGGTTTGCTGGTAAGTGAGCTAACACTATATTCACATGGTTCCTTCCAGTCCTTTTCTGGAGCTGGCCTGAGCACCCAGGAAGCCCTGAGGCCCTTACCTGCCCACAGCCCGCTGTCCATACACATGGAGGAAAGTTACTGTTGAAGACCCACGGGATGGAAGACCTCAGCCTTGGTGCTGGAGCCCCAGGAGGACCTTACTACTCACTGGCCTCAGCTTGCTTGCCCTGTCAACCGGGACTTCTCCCAGAGAGTCCCGTGCCCTGTTGAAGTTCTAGCTGATGATCCTAACTCCAAACTTCCCTTGACCCCTCGGGAAGCTGTATGTGATCACTGGGATGGCCAGAGCCCTGGTGCACTCTGGGCCACTCTCTCACTGTGGCTAGGTGAGCCCTGGCTTTTTCTAGCCACAGGCAACACAGGCTTGGAAGTGGCTTTGTGTGGAAGGTTGACAGATGCTTGGCCTCACTGGACTTTAGTGACAAGTCTTTCCCTGAAGACTCATAACACAGTGACAGACCTGTTGCCCACTGAGGGGACAACAGGTCAGGTTGATGCTAATTCTAGTGTTCTCCCATGTGAGACTGACAGATCCTAGTCCTATTTTGGGTATCCCATCATGCTCCCCAGCTTGCCTTCTGAAACTCACTCACTGTTGGCATTTTTATTGAGCCCTTCAACTAATTACCACAGGGCAGTAGACACACGACTCAATCTTTGCATCTGGAGCCAATGGGATCAGGATCTCTGGAATCAGAGTTCACTGGCCCATGGTTATGGGTCTACTGGTTATAGCCCACAGGTATGCCTGTGGTTAAAGACAGCTGGGGCCAAGGCTACCGGCTGAAAAAGCTGGGGAGCTGAGGCTTGTTGTGTGCCATTTCCTCTAAGGACCATGCTTGATCACTAGCAGAGCAGCAAGCAGAAAAATCATGCATGGTGGCCACAGTGGTGGAGCAAAGTCTCCGCTGTTTAGGGAGCTAGACAGTATTGCATGTCTTCTGCATGCCTGCTGTGCAGAAACAGCCCACCCTTGACAGAGCTGGCCTTGAGCTTTGATACAGTGCTCTCTCTTCTATGAAATAGCTTGCTTTCCTATCAGTGCTGTCTCTGTGGTAAGCTCCTGGGAAAAGCCTCCTGGTTTATGTCTTAACGTGAACTAATAAATGTGCTACCCGAGACACCCTTCTGTAGTTTCTAGACAGCTTGCGTGTGTGTCACCTAATCAGAGTGCGAGGCAGCCGGTATTTTTCTTGTTTTGCAAAATCAAGGCTTAGGGAAATTCAGTCATCTGCTTAGATGGTATATCAAGGTGGTGGTGGGTCCAAACTGAGGCCTCGGTGAGGTTTCCTGGAGGCAAAACTCAGGAAATCCTCTCTGCCACTCCACAAAGATGTCTACAACTATTGCCTATCAGTGTGTTCCTGATGTGATAAACAGGGGATTTTTTTTCCCCCAAAGCTATCCATAAAATCCAACCGTTTCATTGGTATACAACCAGAGGACCGCCTGGGCGAGGGCTGACAGCTGGGGGTGGGAGAGCAATCACTCTCTGTATTTAGGTTTTAAATGGACTTCCTTTGTATCTGTACTGTACCAAATTTGTATCGCCGTTTAAAGCCAAATTTCCGAAGACATAACCAGTTGGGCCTTACTGAAAAGGGCTCCCTCAAGCCTTCAGTGTGCTTCTGCCGTCGCTTTCTAGCCAAAGTCGAGCTTGTTACTGGCCACGCCTCCTGGCGACCCCCAGCTTCCGTGTTTAGTCACGGAAGCTTGGAAAACTGAATCCCTGGGAGCTGTGTATTTATCCATTTGGCTTGAAGCCTTGTTTGTATATCTGATGCTTAAAAAAGGCTTAGACCACTATTTATTTCTTGAGTGTATATAATGTATAATGACAAATATATGGTTGGTTTTTACTTGAAGATGAAACCATTTCAAGATTTTTTAAGAAGTTTAATAGTAAAATAATAAAAACTATACAACTCTTAATTGTCTGGTAACTCATTTCTTGAAATTGGAAACAATATGACTGCCCAGGTCTTGGACTTGATACGTAATTACTTTAGTATAAGATACAGTCTCTATTTGAGAGTTAGCCACTGTGAGCAGGAAGTGGACAACTGCTTTCAGTAATGGGTGGGAAAAAACGCTTATCTGAATCACAAAAGAGCTGAGGGTGGATGTTTTTAAGAAGAGGGAGGGTAGCGGGACATCAGGGAACATTGTGAGCACATAGGTTTGGTTGTATGGGCTCAAATGACAGTGTCATAAACTGGGTGGAGCTGGTTCCTCCACTACACTGAAGTTCCTGCTAGGACAAGGGGCAGTCAGGTGCTTGGTCTATCCTGAGCCATCCATAGTGTGATCTGTGCCTGCCTACAGCCCAAGGTGTCCCTTCAGGGACTCTTCCAGCAATGGGAAGGTGAGAAGAGAAAGAGGAGTCCCCTTTTCTAGGGGCTGACTAACAGTTGTCTGGAGTCAATCACGAGGGGCTGGGGTTCTGTTTCTGTTCAGGATTCCCATGGGCCCAACGGAAAGCCCGCTGTTGGATATAAAAAGGGAATTGGATATAGCCATCTGTTTACTAGAAATTAATTGTTCTCCCCTGGAGGCGAGGGATAAACCAAAGTGCTGTTTAAATTATTCAGTCTGGTAGTCAAATTTTAGTATATAAAGGATGTATTCATTTTCTTTCTTTCTTTCTTTCTTTCTTTCTTTCTTTCTTTCTTTCTTTCTTTCTTTCTTCTTTTGCTTGTCTCCTAAGCTGGTCTTGAACTCATTGCTCAGTATGTATGTTAGGACTTTAAGTTTAGGTGGATTATATAAATTTGACTTTATTTCTAGTCTTAAATGTTAAAACACTTTAAAAATAGTTTTTAAAACAGTAACAAGCTAGTTACAAATGACTTCTCCTACAAGCCAGCAATACAGTGTTGCATTAATGCCATCAAAAAACCCAGGTGATTGGTGAATCCAATAGATCTTTCCCCAGTTTTACGCTCCTGTGCCTATAATTGATTTTTGTTGTTTGTGTGAGACAAAGTCTCCCTGTTATCCCAGGCTGACCTGGAACCCATTCTGTGACACAGGTTGCCCTCTTGCCCCAGCCTCCAAGTGCTGCTGTTACAGGCATGTATCTTCATACTCAGCAGCCACACATCACTGATATCAGATCCTGGGTCTGTGCAATCCAGGTTTAAAGTTGACAGTAGTTTCCAAAACCAGTGTGTGCAGTAAAAACAGCCATGAACACCCCTGTAAGCTCCCAAGAACCAATGTCTTGAGGTTCCTTTCTTAAAGAACTGCAAGGGTAGGTATGAGTGGTCCCTAAAAAGAATCTTGATGACTTATTGGCGGCCACATCTCCCAGGGACATGGACATAGTATGGTGGTTTAGGACAGCTCTTTACATTGTATTACTGTGTCTTCCACAGTGGTATGCCAGCATGCCAAAGTACCTTGCCCAGGATCAGGGCAGACATGTGACCCACATCAACTGAAAGTCCATAGTCCCAAACTTCCATTGATCCAGGCCTTTGGTTGAACTGCACATTCATGTTCTTCCAGCACTAGCACCGTGGCACTTTTTCTCCTCACAAAACCACTGTTAGAGGAAATGGACAAGTCAGTTATGATTTGAGTATGTTCAGAGCCCAGGCTGGAAAATCACACAAGAGATGAAGGACTAATGCAAAATTCCGAAACCCCAGCCACCACTGTATCAGCATCATCTTGGTCATAAATCTGAGCCTTCCACGGCGTGAGCTCCTGTGGTACAGACAGTACAAGCTGCAGATCGGAGTTCTTATTTGTACTGAACGCTCTTCTGGTCCACTGCCATATTAATCACAATCTCAGGTTCAGAGAATGGGCTGACCTTCTTAACTACCTTTGATCTGAAACATCAAAGCAGTTTCAGAAGCAGCTTCAGGAGGACGCAGTCCCACGCCAACTGCAGCACTGGCATCTGTTGGATCACGAGACCAAAGTGGTCAGCTGGGAACTACTGCCCAATAGCTGTGATGGTGGGAGAAGTCATGGGCTTGTTTGTTTGTGTCTGATTTGGACACAAAGCCTTGTTTTTGGATTGGTCTTCATGAGATCTTCTTGGCACACATACAACAATACTTCTAGAGAGTTTCTTATCCTCAAGAAGTGAAACAATCCCACTTTCTCTGAAAGAAGACAATCCCATGCCAGCTGAGTCCCAGCAGCAAAGGGAACCACCTACCCAGCGCCTGTGACAACAGCCTGCCTGTAAAGTCCAGATGCTCCACAGTTCAGAAACCTCCTTGCGTTTCTTATTCAACCACCACCAAATCTCAAAGATCAAACTGAATGCTTTTAATCTTTAGGAAATTTGACAATGTCATTGTGATTCAGATGGACTGAAACACTCTCATAGCAGGGTCTGGATCCTGAAACAGGGCTGAGAAACCCTTAAAGCATTTAAAATCAGAAGGAGACTCTCTGTAAAGCACCTTAGTGATAGTGGGGACACTCACTCTCCATTCCCACAAAGGGCATTGAACTAGGTTTATTATTGCAGCTGGATTTGGACTACGCAGAATTGGGTACGTTGTTAACTTAGTTCAAGGGTCACCACAGGTGTCACATGTCAGAGGAGAGGGCAGACATAGTGTTTTTGGCATAGTAGAGGAAGAAGTTGAAATTGCTCCAAGGCAGAGGCATAGTCTGGGTGACTCCAAGGTTTCTTGTTTGACTTGGTCATTTTGAGCCACTCTTAGGAGACTTAGGAGAATCTCCATGGGCTTCTCAGAGGCTCTTCAAACACAGAGTCTATGACAATATCTGGGACAGAGTGGGTGTGAAATGGCCAGTTACTGTGAAGTGAAATCAGGTACAAGGAGACCTGCTGCTTAGGCAGTAGAGGGGCTGAATGCAAGCACGGAGAATGACAGAAGCCCCAGCGTGCTGTTCAGAATCACAATCACGTGACTTACAGATAACCTTGTAGGATCTCTGCCTGTTCTCTTAAGGAAACAGACATAGAAGGCTGAGGTGGGATCGTGAGTTCAAAGTCAGCTTGGGCTGTAGAGCGAGACCCTATCTTAAGTAACCCAACTCAAAATGAAGAATACCACTTGGGATGCTGGGAATAGTAAATGTATATGTCAAAATTAATTTTTAGTACTTTATAAGTACTAAAAAATTTTGACTTGGGAAAAAGACCATAACATTTAAACAAAATAAAAATAAGCATTTTTTTATTTCTATGTAGAAATTTTATATATAAGGAGTTTAGTAATTACTGAAAGAAATGGGAAGTTACTCAGACAGTGGTGGGAAATGAGTCTCATTAAGGGAGAACATAAAACTAAATCCCAACCAACACCCCTTCATTGCCAGTGGGAGTGCAAACTGGTACAGCCCCTTTGGATGTCAGTATGGTGATTTCTCAGAAAATAAGGAAACAACCTACTTCAAGACCCACTTTTGGGTATATATCTAAAGGATGCTCAATCGTGCCACAAGGACATGTGCTCAACTATGTTCATAGCAGCATTGTTTGTCATAGCCAGAACCTGGAAACAACCTAAATGCCCCTCGACTGAAGAATGGATAAGGAAAATGTGGTACATTTACACAATAGAGTACCACACAGCAGAAAAAATGATGACATTTTGAAATTTGCAGACAAATTGGATAGCTCTAGAAAACATCATATTGAGTGAAGTAACCCAGACCCAGAAAGACAAATATCATATGCACTCACTCATAAGTGGCTTTTAGACATAAAACAAAGAAAACCAGCCTACAAATCACAACCTCAGAGAACCTAGACAACAAGGAGGACCCTAAAAGAGACATACATGCATCTAATCTATATGGGAAGTAGAAAAAGACAATGTCTCCTGAGTAAATTGGGAGCATGGGGATCATGGGAGAGGGTAGAAGGGGTGGGGAAAGGAAGGGAGGGAGAGCAGAAAAAAAATATAACTCAATAAAAACAATTTAAAAATTAAGTAAACAATAGAAAAAGAAAAAATTAAATCCTAATCTTACACCATATACACAGATGAATTATTTTATATCAACACAAGGTATAAATGTGAAGAAAGTTGAAATCTGCATAGAAATTGAAAAATTATGAAATGTCATAGTTAGGATGCTAAGAACTAGAGAATTTGAGGGTTGAGGATGTAGCTCAGTGATAGAGTACTTACCTAACAGGTATGAGACCCTGGGTCCAGTCTCTAATGCTACAGAAAAAGGAAGCTGGGCTGTGTTGGTGAACGCTTTTAATACCAGCACTTGAGAGGCAAAGAAAGGCAGATCTCTGTGAGTTCAAGGCCAGCCTGGTCTACAGAGTGAGTTTAAGGACAGCCAGGGCTACACAGAAAGAAACCTTGACTCAAAAACCAAAAATAAGTAAATTAATTAATAAGAAATAAACAAATGCTAAAAAATGTAAATGTAAACAAAAACTTCTCCTTTGTCCCATACATTAAAATACTTGCAGTCATGGAGGTTTAACTGGAAATTCTATCAAAATTACAAGGACCATATAATCCCTGATTTACATAGGTAGCACCAAAAAATAGAAAAACCAGTCCAAATCTTCTCTACTCATTTGTGGAGAAACTTGTAGATCAAATTCACCTATAAACGCATGTGTAAAAGTCTAAAACATTATGCAGTCTGAGGGACTGGACTGCGTCCTCCTGGAGTCTGTGTACGGAGGCCCTACATCCCAGTAGCTCAGAATGTGACTGTATTTGGAAATGGGGTTTTTAAAGAGCTAATTGGGGTGAGATGAGGTCACATGGTCACTTCTGATCCAATATTGCTGGTGTCCTTATAAGAAGGGGAAACTTAGATACGCATGAGAGGTTAGTGGGACTGTGTGTGCACAGAGAGAAGGCCGTGCGAGGACCCAGCGGCCATTTGTAAACCTGGGGAAAGGCCTCAGATAAATCTTGCAGACATTTGGATCTTGGGATTACACCGCCCAGACTGGAAAATATAAATTCATGCTGTTTAAAATGACCAGTCTGTGGTATTTTGTTATGGCAGGCTTCCTAAATTTGTCCAGCTACTGAATCCAGCAAGCACCGTAAAGCAAGGAATGATGGCCTTGGCTATCCAAGAAAGGCAGGGGTTGATTTATCCTAGAAACATCTACCACTGCCACTCACTCCATGAATTTACTAACGTGTAAATACCACATAATTATCTTGATAGATGTAGGAGAACTATTTCCCGATGATTTTTAGAACGTGTGTCATGTCATAAACTATTGGTACCAAGCTTTGTTTCTTTAGGGCGGGCGAGAGGACAAGGCTCTTGCTCTCATCCCCACTGTTTAGCATCACCCTGAACAATCTGACCCACACAGTTACAAAACAAAAACGAAGCAGGGTTGAAAGGAGAACAACAGAAATCGAGGTATTTGCAGTTCATATAATCATCTACAGAGAAAACTTATGAAATAAAATGGGCTTGTCCTCAGAGCTTTCTGTTGCTGTGATAAACACCACAATCAAAAGCAGCTGGGGAGGACAGGGTTTATTTCGGCTTACAGGTCATAGGTCATCATTAAAGGACACCACACAGCCGGGCGGTGGTGGCACACGCCTTTAATCCCAGCACGCGGCAGGCGGATCTCTGTGAGTTTGAGGCCAGCCTGGTCTACAAGAGCTAGTTCCAGGACAGGCTCCAAAACCACAGAGAAACCCTGTCTCGAAAAACTAAAAAAAGAAAAAAAAGGACACCACACAGGGGCTCAAGGCAGGAGCCTGGAGACGGGATATAAGGAGAATATCTAGGTGTATGGAAAAGTCCAAACTCAGAGATATCAAATAAATACAAATTTCAGCAACAAGATGCTACTTTATACTATTAGAAAGACAGAACTTTTTATTTTTTTTAGGCAGGTTCTCACTATGTAGCCCTGGTGAGTCTGAAACGTACTATGTAGACCAGGCTGAAGATTCTAAGGGAACATTTCAGGGCAAGAGATCCTCCTGCCTCTGCCTCCTCGGTGCTGGGATTCAAGGTGTGTGCCATCAAAACGTTTTAAAGTATTTTAAATTCATTTTTATAAAATTAAAAATAATATTTATAATTATTCTTTGAAAATTTCATGCATGTATACAACGTATTTTGATTTTATCAACCCCTCCATAATATCTCTCCAGCCCCCACTAGAACCCACAATCTGCCTTTCTCTGTACCTGTAGTGGCAGAACGCTTTTTAACAGGGTAACCCCTGCTAGATCCCGGTAGTCTATCCCACGAAATGAAGGGCTGGACCTCACTCAAGCTCTATCTAGGGGTCAGATTGTAAGACAGGAGGAGGGGGAAGGAAGGAAGGCAATTTCAGATGTGGCTGAGCAGGGAAAGGCTCTGCCGTCGAGCTTGACAGCTGGAGGGCCTTCTCCAGATCTTCCGTGGTGGAAGGAGAGAACCAACTCTTTAGGTGAAATTTATGTTGGTCAATAGCTGACATTTTTGGAACGCCTCTTGCTTATTTCTATATTTAACTATTTATTTATTTAACTATTGAATGTATTGGTTGCCATAGAGTTTTTGAGTGGCTGCAGAATCTTTAGACAGTAGACAAACAGCCCTCCTTCACATAGGAGCTCCTCTGTCACTGACAACATCCGGTTTCTGGCCACTCTGTTCCTCCGTTGTCTCTTTTGCTGTCCTTGCCCTGAAATGTTCCCTTAGAATCCTTAATTATTTTACTTCCCAAACATGCTACTCCAAGCTCTCTTTATTCACTTGGGCTGTTTGCACAAGGAACTTTCGGGAAATTTTCTTTTTTTAAAAATGAAGTCATGCTCATGTGTCGATGGCTTGTATTCTCATAACGAATGCAGACCTAATTAACATTATTGCGTGTATGTGCCTGATGTATGTGTGCATGTGTGCACATGTGTGTGCATATGGGTGTGTGTACCATGGCACATGTGTGAAGGGAAGGGGGCAGCTTATGGAGTCAGTTTTCTTCCACCTTTACATAAGTGCTGCGGCTTGAACTCAGGCTGTGAGGTTTGCACTGCAAACAATTCTACCCATCGGGCCATTTCACCAGCCCCTGAATTGTTTTTGATACTTAAAGAAGAAATGTGGAAGTCTTAGTTAATTCCTGCTGCTGTGATAACGAGCATGGCCAGAAACAACTTGGGGAAGAAAGGGTTTATTTCAGCTTACATCTTACAGTTAGTTCATCACGAAGGGAAGTCAGGGGAGGAGCTCAAGGCTAGAACCTGGAGACAGGAACTGATGTAGGGGCCCTTGAGGAACCTTGCCACTGGCTTGCTCCTTATGGCTTATTCAGCTACCTTTATTATACTACCCAAGACCACCTGCCCAGGGGTGATGCTGCCCACAGTGGGCTGGGCCCTCTCTCAGTAATCATCAGTCAAGAAAATGGTCCACAGAGTTGCCTACAGTCCAATCTGATGACATTTTCCCAACAGAGGTTCTTTTTTTCTCAGATGACCCTAGCTTGTGTCAAGACGACAAAACCCAACAGCAACAACAACCCTGCTGCCCCCACAATAGCACATGGGGTGATTCAAAACAATCTTTGATTTGTGGTGAGACAGTAGAAAAAATGCAAAGAAGTCTCCTGTTAGGGGAGGAAAGTCTTGAGCAGGGCTCTGCTGGCTGCTTCTGCTGGGGCTCTTTCCTCCCACCAAGTCCCCTAAAAATATTCCTGGTTTTCACAGTTGGCTTCATTCCTCCACTCTGGAACTAAGGGAGCCTTTAAGTAAGTGTTGATATTTGTTCGTCTCTTCCTTTTCTTCCCCTGTGGTTTCCATGGCAGCTACTGTTGCCATAGAGAGTCTATAAATTGGGGATGCTTTCTCAAAACAGTTTAACAAGTAACAAAAGGAGTAAGAGGGAAGGCATCACAAGACAGGGCTCAAGCCGCTTCTTTTCCTAAAGCTCTATGATTTTAAAGGCCATTTCGCCTGGCTGTTCCTCTGCCATAGGCCTGCATGCATGTGCTCAGAGCAAGAGGGCTGATGGAAGAGTCTGGAAGCTAGGGCAGGTCTGGGGCAGCAGTGAACACACGTATTGGATCAGTGTTAATTTGTTCAGCCAGAGCAAAGTTGTACTTTACTTCAGTTGGGACTTTCACCAAAGGCACATAAGTGACGTTGGTCTCCTAAGACTCAGCTGTGACCAGAAATCAACAGGCAGAGGCTACACATACATCTTGAAAATGTTGAGGCCAGAATCAGAGGCTGGGACTATCTCCTCAAGATGGAGAGGCTGAGAACATACCGTGTTCTATGCATCTCACTGTGCTGTACTCAAGACGGACTGCGGAACCCAGGTTGTTCTCATATTTGGGGCCACTCTTCTGGTTCAGCCAAGTGCTGCGGTCACAGGTGTGTGGCATCACGCCCAGCTAACGTTTACAAAGTAAAGTTATCTTCTGCTCTGTGCCTAGCTTGAGAGAACTTGACTATGGCTAATTTGAAGTCTAGCCTCGGCTATTGATTGTGAGAGCTACTTTGAAGTCTAACCCCGGCTACTGACTGTGAGAGCATGCCCTCTTGCCTATGAAGTCCTCAACTCCATTCTTCCTCTCTCTTTCCCTCCTCTCTCCTCTCCTTGCCTTCCTCTAGTCTCTTTCTTTTCTTTCTTGAAATAAGGACTTGCTAGGTAGCCCAAGCTAGCCTCAGGTTTGTGATCTTCTGGCTCCAGAGCGTTGATTATAGGCGTGAGCCACCACACCTGGCTCCTCCACCTGTTTTATTGAGGCGTAAGGGCAGAATCATAAACTGTGAACATTCAAATCATACAATTTGACACTTTGTATGTGACTTCATCATGAAGCCACAAAACCACCAGGACAACCAAGTCTGGGAAGACCACACCTCACAGAGTACTCTCTCTCTCTCTCTCTCTCTCTCTCTCTCTCTCTCTCTTTCTCTCTCTCTCTCTCTGTTGTAGCTCTTCCTGTGGTCTTCTCCCCAGGCAACCCCATTCTACTTCTAGCCCTGTCATTAATTTACATTTTCTAGATTTTTTTTGTAGTTTTGAGACAGACTCTTTCTGTGTAGCTCAGGTTGGTTTCTCACTCTTGATCCTCCTAGCTCAGTCTGCAGAATGCTAAGATTCCGGCTGCTATGTCACCATTCACAGCGGTGACATTTTATATAATGGAGACACACATATGATGCTGTGGTTCTCAACCTTCCTAACATGGTAACCCATTAATAGAACCCCCATGTTGTGGTGACCTCCAACCATAAAATTATTTCAATGCTACTTCATAACTGTAATTTTGCTACTGTTATGAATTGTGATATACATATCTGATATGTAGGGTACCTATATGCACCCCCCAGTGTGGTGTTGACCCACAGGTTGAGAACCACGGATATAAAGTGATCTCTCTCTGTGTATCTCTCGCTCTCTGTCTGCCTTCTTCTACTCAACACTCTTTTTGGGTTCTATTTCAAAATTGATTGATGATGTCAGTGGTAGGATGTGTGAGGGCATGAGTTAAGTCCCCAGCCCTGCCTCTTCCCTAAAATCCAGGTTTTCTGAATATGTGTCTGTCTATTTGTGGACTGTGTTTTGTTCCATGCGTCTATTTTAATGTTGGTAACTCTCTTGACTTCCATAGTTTTATGATAATGTTTGGAACCTTATATTGATCAGTAGTCCTCTAACTTTAATTTATATTTATTTGTTCAAGTTTTTTCAGGGTTTATACTAATTTAAGTTGCTTTCTTTTTTAATTGTATGTGTCTGGGTGTCTGGGTGTCTTGCTTGGCTGTTCATCTGTGCTCTGTGTTTGTGCAGCATCCATGGAGGCCAGAGGAGAGCCCTGGAGCCCCCAGGACTGGAGTCATGGGCAGTTGTGAGCTGCCATGTGGGTGCTGGGAATCGAATCTGGGTCTTCTGGGAGAGCAGCCAGTGCTACGGATTAGGATTAATACACTTTTAAGAAAATACACAATTACTTATTTGCAATGTGTCATTTAAAAATAAAAACGATGAACATTTTTGAAAGTTAAGATGCACTGGGGCTGGCATGCTGATACAGTGGGAGCTATCAGACACCCACATCAGGGGGTGCCTGCAGGCCTGAGGCACCAAACATTGGCAGTGAGGGCTCTCTGCTGAGTCTCTTTCCCAGAATTGCCCTTGTTTTACAAAGCGACTTAGGGTCACATCCCCTCCCTAAGAGAAGTGTACCTAGAGAGGCTGGTTGGTGGGACACCTGTGCAGGACCAAGTGGCCAGGCCCCTGTTGTGTAGTTCAGTCCTCTCTATCCAGTCCCTGCTGTGGTCGCTCCTGCAGGTGTGGTCACGAGGGTTAGCCCTAGGACGTGTGCTAGGAATCAAGCCTGAGACAGATGCTCAGCCTGAAAAAAGTGCAAGGTTGACCCAGCAGGTGCAGGGAGTAGAGGCAGGGATAGCAGCCAAGTGACTCTCTTGCTCACAGTCAAAGTAGATAACCTCAAAGGGGTGAGCTCCCTTCCGCAGGTGAAATCAGTAAAGCACTCTCACCTTGGGTGGAGTAGGAAGCGCTTGGCAAGCTTCTGCCTCCTCTGTGGTGACACAGTGGGGAAAGAAGGAAGGGTTGAGGGAAATAGGGTGTTCCAGGGCTGCAGGGGAGCCCTGGGGAGAGCTGGAGAAGCTAGTGGGGAAAGTTGAGGGAAATAGGGTGTTCCAGGGCTGCAGGGGAGCCCCGGGGAGAGCTGGAGAAACTAGCTGGTTTCCTTCTCTCGACTTCTGTCCAGGGTGGTGGAGTGCAAGCTGGGAAGGAAGAGCAAATGGGTCCCAAAGAGCTACCCAAGTAATCAAGTGTGTTTTCTCATCTGTTGATGCTGAGGAAACCTGAGTGGTCAGAATGGACTAACGGGCCAGTGTGGTCTCAGGAATGCATTTCCTAACTGCTCTTTCCAAAAGCGTTAGTTAGCGGTCAGTCTTGACACAGATCCCGTCCTACCGTGTCTGTAAAATATGTGTGGCATAGATCCCCCCTACACGCACACTTATTTTTTAACCTAGAATATTATTTATTACTATGGCAATGATTTTTATTGTTACTGTCGAATCAGGATTTCATTATGTAGTCCTGTCTGGTCATCACAGAACTCACTATGAAGACCAGGTCCACCTTAAATGTATGTTCTCCCTCAAGTGTATGCTCCACGTTACATGTATGTTCTCCTGCCTCTGCCTGTCAGGTGCTAGGATTACAAGTGCAGAGCTACATCACTGACTAGATTATTATTAATGAATAATTGATGTTAATTAAATATTAGTTATTTTTAATGTTAGATCGCCTTGTGTAAGCTTTACCTTATAGGAGGTAAAGACGAACTCACATAATTGACGTATGTAATTATAAAATGTAATCATGAAATTATAGTAACTAATATGATAATTATGAAGGCCTTTTATTAACTACCTCTCACTTGACCTTTATATTCACTTATGCAGAAGGGTTTTCTCTTTAGTAGAGGGGAAACTGAAGTCCAAAGAAGCAAATGATTTCATGACTCTTGGCCTCATAGGTAACACTGGAATAAGACTTTTAGAATAGAGGTAAATTTGAAGTTAAACTTCGGTTTATATATTAAAACAGGCATAATATATATACATATATATATATATTTAAAATATGAGCTGGGCGGTGGTGATGCGCGCCTTTAATCCCAGCACTTGGGAGACAGAGGCAGGCAGATCTCTGTGAGTTTGAGGCTAGCCTGGTCTACAAGAGTTAGTTCCAGGACAGGCTCTAAAACTACAGTGAAACCCTGTCTCGAAACACACACACACACACACACACACACACACACACACAGAGAGAGAGAGAGAAGTGCTGTTCTCTTTACCATAGTCCTTATATTCCCTTTCCTGTCCCTATATAGAAATACAGCCAACTGTGGTGGCTCACACCTGTAATACTAGCACTTAAAATACTGAGCCTGGATTGCATGGTGAGACCAGGCCTGCCTGAATTATAAATGTATGAAACCCATGATATTGTACAAGGAACACAAAAGGGTTTACTCTTCAGAGGCCTCACACAGAGATCCTTTCCTCTGGAAGTCTGGAAGTTCTCCTATGATGTGGCCACCTGCTGTCTCTAGGAAACACCCATCTCAAGACTTTCTAATAATGCGTAATGAAGAAGTGATCTTTCCCTTGCATTGAGTGGGAAATTGGCCGTCATTAAGATTTCCAGACTTGCCCAACCGGCTTGCTGTGGGGTGCCCAGATCCATTCACACACATCCCTGAGGTAGCATAGAGAGGGCTGACCAGCAGAACCACTTTATGTTGCAGGAGGATGCATCACTCAAGGAGAGGTGCGGGGAGGAGGGATCTATGAGGTGAGGCCTGGATACATTCCAGCTATCGGTTACACAGTCCCAGAAGGTTCTAGACGGAATGTTTATGAAACTAGGTCCTCACAGGCCTGTCTCGCGTAGGTCTCACTATACTGGCAGATGATGAGATTTCCCTGCCTTTGCTTCAAACGTGGAAACAGAGGGGTGGGGCTGCTGATTTGCCTAAGGAGTGGAAGCCCTGGGCCCAGTCAGGTCTTCCAGAATGCTAATCTTGCATTTTTATCAGTGTGTTGCACTGAACATAAAGCTTGGCAGGATGACGTCTGTGGCATACCTTCAGGTTTGTATTTAAAATATTCCTCAACAGTGGGTTAGGGAAAAGGCTGATGGCAGGAAGCCAAGTAGGAGGAGGGGAAGGGAACACCCAGTTGCAACCCAGGGCAACTGAAGTCGTGGGTATCTGCTCCTTCTTTGGGAGGTGTGGGCGTGGGTGGTGTGCTCTGTGCTCTTGAGTTTGCTTGTGGAAGACGTCTTCCTCCCCACCTTAGCCAGTCCACCGGATACCCTCACAGTACAGCAGTTCAGACTCTAAGAGCTGCCTCGTAGGTAACTGTGTTGGGTGCTCTGCTTTTGCAGGCTGTTTCCTTTCGTGACCTTGGGTAACGGAAGAAGGTCTAGCAGGCCAGGCTCCTGGCCTCCCTCTGCTTTGTCCGGGGCAATGAGGCATGGCTGGAAGTATTAGTTCCTCTGGTTAAAAGACTCCATCTGCCAGAGCCTCCCTCTTCAGTGGATGTTAGCACCCTCATCCCTGCTGGGAAGCATCAGGTTAGAGATTCGCAGGCTTTTTTTCTCAGTTAATTGCTACCTGTGGCTTCCTTTCAGACCACAGCACCTGCTTTCCTATAGAATGCCAGCCAGCCAGGAGTCAGATGGTATTTACAGCTACACATATGGACATGCCTCCCAACAGAATCTATTTTAAATTATATTTATACATATTTTTTACAATGATTCAGACATTTTCCCATCGAGGAGCTGGTAATCTATAAATACCCATTACAGTGCAGGTCTCTATTATGACCAAGTGGCTTTAACGTTTAGGAGATAAGATAAGCTAATAGCTTGTGCACACATGAATGTTGTGAGAGGGCAGGTAATAGAGAAGAGGAATAGAACTGGGTAACAATGAGCAGAAGCAACGGCAGAGAACTGTCACTTTTCAAAGGCCTGTCCCTCCCGGAATGTGCTAGTCAGAGCCCTGATTGCTATCAGAAGAAAGGTATAAGGTGGATGCCCTCTTGAACTGAGACTAACCAGCCCAGAGGCCCCAGAGGAGCAGCCCTCATCAGTAGAACAAAGAAGGGTTAGTTCCTGGGATTCTCAAGGTTTTTCTAAGCTCTGAGTTTGCATAGATCCTCACAAGACTTCACAAATCCCACTACTGCTTGGAGGAGGAGATTGAACAGTTTCTATAGAATGTTCTAGGCCTTGATCATCCTAACCCTAAGGTATATACATATTGTTCCAGTAGCTGGATGGCTTGGCCCTGATTCTATGAAAACAGAATTGGTTGGCTCTGTGGAGGAGTGAGACCATACAAGGGAAGTTGTAATTCAGTGCGTCTACCCACTCCGAGGAAGCATGGCAACTGTGAACATCTGGTAGGATCTGAAAGATACTGTTTTTCATAATGATACCAATTTCCTTTATTTTGTTCTGGGATAAGTCTATCTTTTTTTCTCTCCTTTTAGCCTTCATTTGTATTTAACAAGTGGTGCTGGCATAACTGGATATCAACATGTAGAAAAATAAAAATAGGCCCATATCTATCACCATGCACAAAACTCAAGTCCAAATGGATCAAAGACCTCAACATAAAGCCAGCCACACTGAACCTGATAGAAGAGAAAGTGGGACGTACACTTGAACGCATTGGCACAGGGAACCACTTCCTAAATAGAACCCCAGCAGCACAGACACTGAGAGAAACAATTAATAAATGGGACCTCCTGAAACTGAAAAGCTTTTGTAAAGCAAAGAACACGGTCAGCAAGACAAAACGACAGCCTACAGAATGGGAAAAGATCTTCACTAGCCTCACATCAGACAGAGGTCCGATCTCCAAAATATACAAAGAACTCAAGAAATTGGACACCAAAAGAACACATAATCCATTAAAAAATATGGAGTACAGACCTAAATAGAGAACTCTCAACAGAGGAATCTAAAATGGCTGAAAGACACTTAAGGAAATGTTCAACATCCTTAGTCCTCAGAGAAATGCAAATCAAAACAACTCTGAGATTCCATCTTACACCTGTAAGAATGGCCAAGATCAAAAACCCTGATGACAACTTATGCTGGAGAGGTTGTGGGGAAAAGGGAACACTTCTGCATTGCTGGTGGGAATGCAAGCTGGTACAGCCCCTTTGGGTCATTTGCTACAAGTTCTTGTGTTCCTGTCCAATGTGTTTCTGCCAGTCCAATGATATCCCACCTAAAGTGACAGAGCTCACGCATGAGCAAGCTGGTTCCCCCAACTGTGTTTGGTGTTCTTACATTTTATTTTATTTTATTTTTTTCTTTGAAAGAATCATAAATCTAGCCGGGCAGTGGTGGCGCACGACTTTAATCCCAGCACTCGGGAGGCAGAGGCAGGCGGATCTCTGTGAGTTCGAGACCAGCCTGGTCTACAAGAGCTAGTTCCAGGACAGGCTCCAAAACCACAGAGAAACCCTGTCTCGAAAAACCAAAAAAAAAAAAAAATCATAAATCTTATTTTAATCTTTTCAAATTGTTTTTATTACTCTATACTTTTTTCTCTGCTCCCTTCCCTTTCTCCCCTTTTCTCTTCTACCTTATCCTGTGACCCTCCATGCTCCCAATTTACTTAGGAGATCTTATCTTTTTCTCCTTCATATGTATGTCTCTCTTAGGGTCCTCTTTGTTGTCTAGGTTCTCTGAGATTATGGACTATAGGCTGTTTTTTTCTTCGCTTATGCCTAAAAGTCACTTATGAGTGAATACATGTTATGTTTGTCTTTCTGGATCTGGGTTACTTCATTCAATATGTTTTTTCTAGATCTATCCATTTGCAAATTTCAAGATGTCATTATTTTTTACCACTGAGTAGTACTTCATTGTGTAAATGTACCACATTTTCTTAATTCATTCTTTGGTTGAGGGGGATTTAGGTTCTTTCCAGGTTCTGGCTATTACAAATATTGCTGCTATGAACATAGTTGAGCACATGTCCTTGTGGTATGATTGAGATCCTTTGGGTATATACCCAAAAGTGGTATTGCAGGGTCTTAAGGTAGATTGTTTCCTAACTTTCTAAGAAACTGCCATATTGATTCCAAAGTGGTTGTACA
Organism: Microtus pennsylvanicus; assembly: GCF_037038515.1. Taxonomy (NCBI): domain Eukaryota; kingdom Metazoa; phylum Chordata; class Mammalia; order Rodentia; family Cricetidae; genus Microtus; species Microtus pennsylvanicus. The sequence continues at coordinate 12,295,629 of NC_134582.1, forward strand.
AGTTTGCACTCCCACCAACACTGGAGAAACATTCCCCTCACTCCAAGTTCTCTCCAGCATAAGTTGTCATCAGTGTTTTTGATCTTGACCATTCTTACAGGTGTAAGATGAAATCTCAGAGTTGTTTTATTTTGAATTTAAAAAGAACATTCATATTTATTCTTTGACATTTTCATATATGTATGCAATGTATCTTGATCATGTCTACCTCTATTTCTCCACCAAATTCAAGAGTGCTGCCTGCATGTGCTTGGTGCAGAGTCCAGCATGGTCTGCTAGAGCCTGGACAACCTACCAGTGACCATACCCTACAAGAAAAACATCTCCTTCTCACCTAGGAGAGGAGCCTCATGAGTCCCTCCCCGGTCCACAATGGAACGGTGACTAGCTTGGTCTTGTACGGATAACCATGTGTGTGCATGAATACATAAGCCACGCTGTGATGACTATTCTTAGCTGCCAACTGACCCACCTGGCAGGCGGGGAAGGAACCCCAGTTGGTGAATTGTCTCCACCATATTGTTCGCTCATGTTTTGGGTAGTTTGGGCTACTGGGTTCCCACCCAGGCCAGAGTATAGCTTTCCCTAAAGGGCTTTCCCCAGGGTCCTGACCAGGGCTATAGCACTAGCTAGTCAACATGCTATACAATAGAGCTCAGCGTCCTGACCAAGGCTGTAAGGTTAGCTAATTGGCATGCTATACAATAGAGTTCCAGGGTCCTGACCAAGGCTGTAAGGTTAGCTAATTGGCATGCTATACAATAGAGTTCCAGGGTCCTGACCAAGGCTGTAAAGTTAGCTAGTTGGCATGCTATACAATAGAGTTCCAGGGTCCTGACCAAGGCTGTAAGGTTAGCTAATTGGCATGCTATACAATTAGAGCTCCAGGGTCCTGACCAAGGCTGTAAGGTTAGCTGGTTGGCATGCTATACAATAGAGCTCCAGGGTCCTGACCAAGGCTGTAAGGTTAGCTGGTTGGCATGCTATACAATAGAGTTCCAGGGTCCTGACCAAGGCTGTAAAGTTAGCTAGTTGGCATGCTATACAATAGAGCTCCAGGGTCCTGACCAAGGCTTTAAGGTTAGCTAGTTGGCATGCTATACAATAGAGCTCCAGGGTCCTGACCAAGGCTGTAAGGTTAGCTGGTTGGCATGCTATACAAGAGAGCTCCAGAACAGTCCTCTCAAGTGAAACTGCATCTTTTGGCCAAAACCAGCATTTCCCGTTTTCCAGATGCCATGTTCCCCAATACCCCACCAATCTATCCTGGCAAGCTCTCCAGGAAGCATTTGCTGTACTTTGGAGTTTGAGGAGCACTGTAGCTGGGTATCAATTGCTCCCCAAGCATGGAACAGCACTCCACCAGAGCAGCTGAGTGCTGTGCTCTCACTAATGTTGGGCGGAGGGAGTACCTGAGGGGAGAGAATTTGGAGTGAGAAGGGGCAGAGGAAAGAGCTGGCTTTCCCAGATTGCTGGGCACAATAAGGGAGGCACACTGAGGGCATGAATGGAGGGCGTGCTTTTTATCTTCTTGGCGACCTCCACAGCCAGAGCATCTGCTTTTCCCGGGAGGGACGGCTGCTCCTCCACCCACTCATACTGAAGTGGAAGTAGTTTCCAGTGCATTTCTTTCAGGTCATTTACATTAAAAAACAAAACAAAACAAACAAAACCCAGCATTCTGTGGAGAGCGCTATTTCTAAAGTGGAATTTTAAGCTTGGGGGGTTCCAGGTAGGAAGCTAACTGGTCATTAGACTGCGCTCCCCAGGCTCAGAGCCTCCAGCTCTGCCTCCAGCTCTGCCTCCAGCTGTCTGCTGTGATGCCTGGCAGCTCCATCCGTGGGTATGACCAGGCTGCAGAGCTGGGAGGCGGAAGTGGAGGCATTTTCCATCTGCCTTCTGCAATCCCTCCTGGCCCCTTCCTCTGTGTGAGAGAGGCAGCAATTAACATAACAGGAGCAGACTCTCTTTGTCTCCAGCCCAGACTGTCGGATTTGGGCCTCCCCAACCCAGAGACATGCTAATTATGTCTAAGGGATCCTGGGTGCCTGTTGGCAGGGATCCTTACTCAAAGGAAGAGGTTCCCTCCGATGATAAATCTGGTGTAGGTGGAGCCCTGACCCTTCTCATCTGGGAAGCTTGCTACTCCAGCAGCCAGCATTCTCACTAATAGGCCTCAAATAGCTTCCTCCTCCAACTTCCATAGCTCCTTATAGCAAGGTCAGTATGCTTGGTCTTGCTACTTGGTAATTTTTTTTTTTTTTTTTGGTTTTTCGAGACAGGGTTTCTCTATGGTTTTGGAGCCTGTCCTGGAACTAGCTCTTGTAGACCAGGCTGGTCTCGAACTCACAGAGATCCACCTGCCTCTCTACTTGGTAATTTTTATCATCTCACTTGGGATTAGTCCTCTTCTACCAATGGTCCCACAGAACTTTTTGGTCTACTTAATCAATCAACAGCTCTTCTCCAGACATGAAGATTAAGGAAGATCAACTAGGATGAAGTGTATGAAAATTTTGGGGTGCAGGAGTTCACAGCCCAGGGAAAGGATCTATCTATCTATCTATCTATCTATCTATCTATCTATCTATCTATCTATCATCTATCTATCTATCTTTCTATCTTTCTATCTATCTATCTATCTATCTATCTATCTATCTATCTATCTATCTATCTATCTATCCATCCACCCACCGAGGGGATAGGGCAATGTAATGTGTGTGCCTTGGGAGATCCCCAGAACAGTGTGAGGTATGCCTGGGAAGAAGTGAGAAAGGAAGGGAGGAGCTTGAGCTGGGAAGGCTTGCTGGAGACGGTGACATCTGAGGACTGTTGAGTATGGGAAGTGGCATATCCCACAGAAGTTATAGGCAGAGTTGGAAAGGTTTGAACAGAGTAACACAAATGGGAAAAAGTTGGGAGCTTTCCTGGGATTGTGTGTGGCCGGGATGGTGGTCAGAAGAACCACCTTGGACAGAAGCAAAGTAGAGAGCAGCTGGGGTTTGAAAAGGTTTTATCTTCTACACTAAGAAATTTGGGGATTGACTTAAGGATCCTGGACAACATGCAAAGGATGTGTGTGTGTGTGTGTGTGTGTGTGTGTGTGTGTGTGTGTGTGTGTGTGTGTACAGCCTGTGAAGTTCAGAAGACTGCGCTGGATCTTCCAGAACTGGAGTTACAGGTGTTCTGAACCACTTCAAATGGGTTCTGGGATTGAACTCAGAAAGAGCTACAGATGCTCTTTACCACCGCCACTTCCCTAGCCCCTCTTTGAATGCCAAGGGTTTTAGTGCGAGGGTAACAAAGTCAGAGCTGGTTTGGAAATGGTCTACAGGGTGGCAAATGGACTGGAAGGGTAACTTGGGGAGACTAGCAGGGGACTGGAGATGCTGAAGGAGACCAGATGGACAAAGGAAGTCAGGAGGGAGAGGAAAATAGGAGCCTGGGTTCCTGGTGCTGTGGGGACTAAGGTGAAGAGAAAGGAGACAGCATCAGTCTGTGGGTGAGGAGATCTCTTGTGTGCTAAGTGTGAGGTGTCTGTGAGAAGGATAGCATGTGGAACCAATGTATGTGTATGAGCGCATGCATACATGTATGCCTATGTGCATGTGTGCATGCGTGCATTGTGTGTGTGTGTGTGTGTGTGTGTGTAGAGGAACCAAAGGGTGTGAGAGTTGCTACAACTTAGACAATTTGAATTCTCACCTTGCCTTTTAATAGTTGTGCAAACCGGAGGAAGACAAAGTCTACAAGCTTCTTTATAAGAAATCCCATCCTAACAGATTTCTGAGGAGTAAACACGACAAGCTAGGCAAGTGTTCAGCACATTGTCTGGGAATGCTCGGATCACTGCCCCAAGGTCAGCACCTCAGGGATAGGTTCAGCACCACGCAGAGCAATTAGGTCATTTGTTCCTGGAACTGGTGTGGCTGTCACATCTGTGCTTAGCTTTGTCCCGAACAGGTTATGAAGAGTCTTAAAAGGGAAGCAGAAGTCACTAGCATCGATTTTGCAAATGGGTGCTGACCACCCCCAAATAATATCTCCGTCCTCACTGATGTCTGGAATGTTCCAGTGTTTGCTTCCAAGTGTGACTTGTGGTGTGAGAAGCCCAGTCACCTGGAGAGTCTGACTTCTCCAGCTCCAGGACATACTGACCCTGTTCCCGTCCTCCAGGGCCAGAGCAGACCCTGCACGGCGTCCTCCTTGTCCTGCATTGGGAGCACCGAAGGACCAAAGGACCAAAGGACTGTCTGTCTGCTCTAGGAACTGTGAGGCACTAAACCACTAAGGGTCAGGTTTGAGCCTCAGTTGGTTGAGCAGAGACTACCAGAGATCTTTATTATTTCTTCAGGAAAGTGAGAAAGGAAGATGCATTCCGGGCATCTCAGCATCATACCAAGGCCCTTGGTTTCTCCGGCATCCACATCTCTTTCTGTGTCTTATGTGGTCCTCTGAAACACCCACTGATGGACTGTAATCTGTAAACATAAAGTATTTTCCGTAACCCACCATTTCACATGTGATAGCGAATAATATGCTAAAAATCTAAACACTATTGTACTAAAAAAATAAAATAAAATAAAAGATCCATGAGAAAATGTCTTCAGCCTGTGAAATGAATCCTGTCAGTGAAAATGCCCAAGAAAGATGGCGTTCCTGGAATAGTTGAGCTCCTTCTAAGAAACTGATAGTTGTAAATTTTACTGCTTCTATTGTTCTTGCAAGACCACGGGTCGGGTGCTGGGAACTAACGCTGGTCTTGCTTCTGTAAAAGCCGCTTGCTTGCTGGAGATTACCTGAGTCATCTTCAGAGTGTCTATTGTGAAAGTTAGGTACTGTCCGATGTGCTCATTTGACCCCCCCAAAAAAGCTGTAATTTTGTAGCTTTGGGGTTTTTACTCTATAAACTCTGCACTAACAATATATTTATGTCAAATTCTGAGCATCTCCAATCTCTGACATGGTCCTGGCCAGTATTTAACAAAGCCTCTTATTTGTTAAAATGTATTCATGGCCGTGGTGGATCTCTGAGCGACCCTTGACCCAAAACACACATTGACCCTAAATGGAGAAATTTACTTTGGCTGGTTGAATGATGGGGGCTCCATGCCCTGGGATCTTCTACTCCTACAGTTAAGTCCTGTATCCAGATTGTGCCCCCTGTTAGCTGGAGATCCAGGTAGCTCAGGGTAGCACAGGGTGTCACCTGGAGGAGAGTATTCAGTGCTGTGACTTGATCACTCTCGCTGCATCAACTTGAGGACCCCATCTCTGATCACTGTTACTAAATAGACCTGGAGAGGATGCTGCAATTCTAGCGTCTGCAGTCTGTAATGTTTCATCCAAAGGGAGAGGCAGAGATATCCATGGGAAAGCTGTGGATATGGAGTACTGGAAGTATTAAGAATTTGTTTTCTCTTCTATAATAAGGTTACTACATAGCTTGCTTTTAGGATCAAATGAAATAAAAATGTCACGGTGTAAGGGACCAGTCCTTGGATCACAAACCAACTGGATTCTGATTTCAGGATCTCTGATGTAGCAGATAGCATGGGCCTGGAAGGGTCTCCCATATCAGTTTTGGGGTCCTTGAGTGGATGTTACAGACTGCTGCTGCCCATGTGTCTTAACTGCTCCATCCCATGACAGAGCCAGTTTGCACTCCGAAGCTTTTGGAAGCCTTGCAGCATTTCTGCTGGGAGAGCAAGCCAAGTGTTCCCTGGATGCGCTCTGGGGCCCTGTGGACAGCCATGGCTGGAGCAGGGTCACACCTCTTTCATCTCTACCAGAGTGCATTGTTTCCCCCGTGATGACGTGACTGGAATGTGGCACATCTGTGCAGCACTCCCTGGTGTTGAATTAATGAAGGGGGAAGGCAGAACAGCCCTGCGCAGGACAATGGAAGGCCAGTTGGAATTCTCTGTGGTAAGGAGCCCCTTAGCTGGGAAGCACTGAGGGCTGCGATTCTCCTTTCTGGGGTGGCTTCAGGGAGGGAGGCACCTCGGGTGGGTTATAAACTGTAGCCACCATTTTATTAAAACACTTGCAGTCAAAGGAGGGGTGGTGGCTTTCTGGGTGAAGAATGGCTGAGTCAAAATATTGGAGTAAAGATGGCAGAGTTTCACAAAATAAAACCAGTTTCACAAAGAGAGCAGTTTTGAAGATGGACGAAAAAGTTCACAGCAAGGTGTTGAGACACATGCTGGTAGGGCCAGCCTGGGAGGCTGAGGCAGAAGCATCCTGAATTTGGGGCTAGCCTGGGCTCAGATTATCACACTTTTCCCAGACATGACAAGGAAAACTAAAGTTCAGAGTTCTCAGTCTTAAGGAACTCTGTGTGTGATGGAGTTTAGGGATTTCTGGGGGAGTCCTAGAAGTCCTTGATGGAGACCAAAGCCCCCCCCCCCCCGGGGTCTTCTGGAGCCTTGCTGTGACATGAGTCCCGCACAGCAGTCTCTACCAGCTGCTAGCCCCAGGACATCATGTCCTCAGCCTTGACCTGGGTGCTGCCAAGAAATTTTCTTCTTAGAGGTGATGCCAATCCCCTTTGAAATAAAGCAGCTACTAATTTCAGAACAACTTGTTCCCGGCAGCAAAATCTCTGCATACTTGGAAGGGAAGAAGGAAGGAAGGAGGGAGGGAGGGAAGAAAGGAAGGAGGGAGGGAGGAAGGGACAGAGGGAAGAAAGGTTGGAAGGAAGGAGGGACTGAGGGACCAAGGGAAGGAAGGAGGGAGGGAGGGAGGGAGGGAGGGAAGGAAGGAAGGAAGGAAGGAAGGAAGGAAGGAAGGAAGGAAGGGTTATGCTCCAAATCAGCGAAGTCCCCGCAAAAGCCAACAAGGAGACTGAGTCCTGTATGTAAAAGCAAAGAGCCTTTATTTTAATCAAGTTTGCAAACTCGGTCTCTCCACATGCCCAATGTATTGGAATAAACGGAGATCCCTGAGCTCAGTTAGAATTGGGTTTTTATAGTAGTAAAGGTGGGGGTGAGGGGTTTCTGAGGTCCAGGCTCCCTGATTGACTGGCATTTGTCTAGGGGTGTCCTAATTAAAAAGAAATAATAAGAAGACACCAGAAGCACCTTTAATCCTGCTGGTCACTGACATTAGTCACTGCACTCTGGCTCCTTCTGTGTCACAATGTAAATCTTGTCCCTCCCAGCACCTGTGCCCTGGATTTCTTGGTCTCCTGATCCTACAAAGTGACTTTTCTTCATTTATCTTTCCCCTTCTCCAGCCTCGCCTCTTCTAACTACATTTAAGTAATGTACACCACCCGCCTGTTTTGTCCACAACACAGCATAGCAACCACCAACTGTTGAGCTTCTTATAGACAGCCTCCCTGAGCTGACTTGGCTGTCTCCAGCCGCCCCAGGTGAACACATAAAACTGTCCCCCATCCCACTTTTGAGATGGGGCTTACTGTGTGGCTCAGGTTGGCTACAAATATATGATCTTCTTGCCTCAGTTTCCCAAGTGTTGAGATTTCAGGCTGTCATGCACAGTTGCCTTTCCAACTCTTATGCTTCAGCAGAAGGCATGCATTCTTGCCAACAACCTGGGCTCTTGACTGGCTGTGGGCTGTCTCTGTGGTGCCATGTTTTCTCCTGCCATCCTGAGTGGGACGAGAAAGGAGAGGGGGTGGGGGAGGGAAGAAGGAGAAAGAGGCTTGTGATTAGAGCTTGTCTCCCATCTCTGAGAATGAACATCAGATGTGCTTGGTCCAGATGTGTCTCATTTTTATGATGCGCTATTAAGGTTGGATTATGGCGAGTTCCTCACAAAGATGACCCTGAAAGGGAACTCAATTAGGCGACAATCTTGGTCTTTGCAAGAGATCTGGCCAGGGTGACACGCCTTAGCAGAGCACCGATTCAAAGGCCAAGGAGAGGGCTGGGCAGGGAGGAAGGTGCTCTGAGAGGAACAGCCGGCGCCAGACCTGATGCTGCAGGGCTGAAAGGATGTCAAGTTTATCTGCTCCCCAGAACTATGCCACAAATAACAGACCATGGCGTGGGAGTGGGGGGAGAAAAGGCAAGAGAGTCACCGGGGACCCATCACATGGGCTCAATAGTTTTCACCCTGGGGAGAGTTGCTGAGTGACAGCTAAATAGAAACAGACCACCCTGAAAAAGTTCTTCCAACCATTATCACCTGCCAGTGCTGGTCCTAGCTATGATAAGTTTAATGGAGGCCCAAGTCTCGGTAGTTTACCCTGAAGCAATACCTGGTTGCAGGAAGGACCATAAACTGAGATTACCTGAGCACCACCCAAGAACAGACCATCCAAAGGAAATACCTAAAGTTCCAACTGCTGTAGATAGGATCACCTGACAGCACACATTCACCAGGACACCCCTAGACAAATGTCAGCCAATCAGGAGATCTGAACCTTAGAAATCACCCCCTCCCCCTATTTACTACTGTAAAAACTCAACTCTAACTGAGATGGGCGCTCTCTGATTATTCCAATAAGCTGGACATTCAGAGAGGCCGAGTTTGCAAATTTGTATAAAATAAAGGCTCTTTGCTTTTACATACGGGACTCAATCTCCTTGTTGGTTTGGGAGGACTTTGTGGATTTGGGCTTAACAACATAAGCCTTTCCCATTGGCAGGCACAGCATGACTAGGGGCTATGGAGCAGCTTCTGTGTCTTCCTCCCTGACTCTGAGCATGAAGCTCATCTGCCTACTGTGCCTGGCTTCAGAGCAGCGGGGATAGCTCCTTGGGAGGTCAGCTGTGGGCTGTCCTCTTCAGCACATTCTCTTTCTGATTTTTCTCTTGATATCCTTCTTCCACTCAACTGCCACTATCTGTATAATCTGGTAAATCATGTCCTCTGGCTCTAACCTGGGTCCTGCCTCCTGCTTCCTGTCCTGGAGGCAGGCCATGCCTCTTGCTTCCTGTCCTGGAGGCAGATGTCTGTTCAACCGATTTACTTTAGGAGTTTCCTTCCTCTGCCTCTTTAGCAGTGTTCATGCATCAGAAGGCAACATTCTCATAAGAACTCTCTCCACGCTGCTCTCCAGGCCCAAGGTGTATAGATTTGATTGATCTTTTCTAACGTCTCTCCAAGGCGTATACTATCCTTGACAGTCACTTCCTTTCCCCACCTTGCCTACAGACGTGGCCTCCTGTTCCAGCCACAAACCTCCCTCCTGTTTTAGTGTGTGTGTCTAACACAACCGAGCGCGCACTCACTCTTCTTGTGTGGTGTTCAACCTGGGGCGTCTACTCCTGACCTATCCAGTCTGGGGCTGAGCCCCTCCTCTCTCACAATCTCACTTTCCCGTATCACCAAAGAGAGGTTGGGCCAGTGGGGCTTCATAGGCTCCTACTCAGCCCTGTGATCGGCTAACGTTGTTCCCAGTTCCTGCCTCTTCGGCTGTATGTTAGCCAGGGTGCTCTAGAGAAACAGAACCAATAGGATGCATATGAAGAGAGATTTATTTTAATCAGGAAGAGGCTCACAAGATTGAGGAGGATGGTGGTTCAAAATCTACAGAGGGCACCAGTGCACAGACCCATAAGACCTGAAAAGCTGATACTTGAGAAAGCAGTCAGGAGGCTGTAGCCACCTTGCGTGTGTGTCTGTGTGTGTGCATGTGTGTGTGTGTTGTTCTCTTTTTCTTCCCAATTCCTCTTCTCTTTTGTGTTTCTTTTCTTTCCTCCTTCTCTCACTCTTTCTCCATCTTTTAAAAAGTCCTCCTGCCTCAGCCTCCAGAGTAACTGAGATTACTGGTCTGCACCACCAAACTTTCTTTTTTTTCCCAGTTAATGCCATTGCTATGATTTGAATGTCTCTATGTGTTGTGTTGGTGATTTAACCCAAGACTGATTAATGTATTTGGAGGCGGCAGAAGTAGGGTCAGTCAAGACCATCCCTGCAGGCTCTGGGGATGAGTTTAGTAGCTCAGGCCTATCTGCTCTGTGATTCTGCAAGATGCCTTCCTCCCTGTGGATGATGACTATGAACTATGTACATGTTAATTCTTTATAAACTACCCGATGTCAGGTGTTGTGGGAGGTCCTCCCACTCCTCCAGCCTATCGCTGCTGAGATACCAGCCCCTTGGGGCGTGGTCTCTCTCCCTTTAAAAAAGCGGCCACTTCCCTCTCCTCTCTCTCTTCACTTCCTGCTCCGCCGGCGACTAGACTCCTGGTTGCGTTGCGTAGAGGGCCGTTGCCTGGGACAGTGATCTGTAAGTTTTTTCCCCTTTAAATAAATATCACCCTATTAATCATAATCCCACATTGGTGTGGCATTGTTTGTGACTTACGCCTTCAGTCAGGCAGTTCGTTAAGGCAACAACGGCAACAATAAAATAGACGAAGACAATCTTTGACAGACTGGATGCTGTTCACTCTCTGCTTTAAATATTAATCTCATTTTTTTCTTAAAAAAGTCATTTTAGAAACATGTAGAATAATAGTAGATCAAACATCTGACTTGCCTAGCCAAGTTGGCAAACACAAGCAACCGTTTCAATCTGATCATCTTGCTCTGTGAAGTTATCCCTCATGGCCTGGTTGTTGTCCGCCCTGGGCCCTGAGGGCTGGCCTGCCAGTATCTTCCCATTGAGTACCAATTGTGCCCCAGATGAGTGGAACAGAGGGCATGTGAAGGCCGGTCAGAGAATCCACGCACGAGCCTCGCAGCAAAGCCTGAGACAATGGCTGTGACCCCGAAACTTATTTAGTTACTTAATGTTGATGCTTTACAAAGTACTGAAAAGATAAAGTCAATGAAACCATGTTCACAATGATAAAAATAAAATTAGCTATAGGAATAATGTATGGGAGCTATGCATATTTTTTCCAATAGGAAGAGAAAGGTGTATGGGTTATAGTTGATGTTACAAGTGGAATTCTTAAAGAAGGAATAGCATGGAAATCAGAAGTAAAGCATGCTATATTCAATTTGGTTAATGGAAAAATAACTCTTCACCCCTTTCTTAGATATTTAAGAGATTTGTTGAAAATGAAGATTCCAAATTTCCCACGTTTTCTTCCCTCTAATGTGTACCATTTCCACTCTCCTTTTAAAATAATCTTTTAAACATATTTTATCTGAGAATTTCATACATACATACCATGTATTTTGCTCACAGCCAGCCCTTCCCCTGCACATCCTCCCAGACTCCCCCTCCATGTCTTCTTCCCAACCTTTATAACCCACAATACAATCAACGCCATCCTGTGTTCAGGGTAGGGCCACCTGCTGGAGCGTGGGTAACCTCCCAGGGGCCACACCCCCGAAGAAAGACACTTGCCCTCTCCCAAAGGCCGTTAACTGCCAATAGCTCCTCAGTGGGAGTTGGGGCCTCAGAAGACTACAGGATTTGTAATCTCAAATCGTGGATTTCAACTTCCTTATTTTCATTTCCTCTTCAGTAAAACTGGGGATAAACTTGTGCGATTAAATACGATAGCGGGGTGTGAGTGCCTGCCGTAAAGCAGAGGTTGAGCAAGGGACACAAGACAGATAGATACTGGGTCCCTGGGTCCCTTCCTCCTTTCTCCCTCCTGCGGTCCCCAGTTAGTCTCACTGCCAAGTTTGCGATAAGCATCGTGCTTCATGGCATAGTTTTCTGTTTCTTCTTGCCATTTGCGTTTGGCCCTTTGGCCAGACTCAAGCATAAAAATCTCCTATCTGACTGCTCACCCTGGGATGACCTTTGATTTTATTTCCTAGTCTCCATTTTTACCACCTCTCTCACCAGTTTCCGCTCCCTGGCTGTGGGTGGGGGTTAGTGCTTCTCTCGTGTTGGCTCCTTCCAGAAGGTAGGCTCATTCTCTCCCATGTTGGCTCCTTCCAGAAGGTAGGCTCATTCTCTCCCATGTTGGCTCCTTCCAGAAGGTAGGCTCATTTTCTCCCGTGTTGGCTCCTTCCAGAAGGTAGGCTCATTCATTTCAGCATTTCTTTTTTCTCCTCTTGGAGACGCCCCTGTGTGACTGAGACCCAGGATGGTTCCTGATGAAGACAGTGGAAAATTGCAAGGCTCAGCACAAGTCCACACAGCTGCAGGGTTTTTACCTCTGTGGCCATATACAACCTTAGGAATAGATCAGAATAGCGGCCTTTGCTTGTTCCACCCAGCTACTGTGTTCTGGGGTACTGGTCTTAGTCTTATTACAGACCACTTTCCAGGGTAAGGTAAGACAGTTCGGGTAAACAGTAGCCTTGGAGAAAGCGCAGTCATGTGTCAGTGAGTGAGGCCAGGCTTCTCTAGAATGAGCCACAGGTGACGAGCTTTTGTGTTATCCACGGCAAGTGAACTTGGTGGCAACACAGGCTAAGAAGAAAGAAAGAAACCCAGGCCTCCATCAGCAAATACTTTGAATATTTGATTTTGTGAAAATAAAATGTTCTTCAGAATGCTACTGAAGAACACCGTGGAATCGTGGGTGTCCATCTAGGCTAAGGGGATCGACTGCTGAGGCCAAAGGGAGCCACACGAGTGAGCAGGAAGCCCAGCTTGGCTGAAACTTCTCTACCAGTGGTTCTGGTTTGCTCATTCTGTGTCTGAAGCCCAGGATCAGTCCTTAAAGGACTCACACAGCCTGCAATAAGAACCACTAATTGGCGTAGAACCACACTTATAATCATTAATTCCTTGTTCAGAGTAGTGGAACCTGGCATCAGACTCCCAAGTAATCTGCTACTTCCCCCGCCTATCTCTCCCCCCCGTCATTGTTCTTCTATCTTGGAGGGACTATAGTAGGACCCAAAAAAAAGATTCTTGTCCTTGGGCTGGCCACATGATTCTAGCCTCATAGGGACGGGAGCTGCAGTGCTAACCAAGCACCGTGTGACCTGAAATGAACTCCTTTAGGGCCCATACTGGGCCTCAACGTGACACCCAGTGCATGATCAAGAACATATGATTCCAGCATAGATGACCCAGGTAGATGATCTCAGGCACTACCACATGCAGAGGAGCTAGCGACAGTGAACTGACGCTTGGGAAAGGAGGCTCTTTTTGTTTTGTTTTTTGAGACAGGATTTCTCTGTAACTTTGGAGCCTATCCTGGAACTCACTCTGTAGACCAGGCTGGCCTCAAACTCACAGAAATCTGTCTGCCTCTGCCTCCCGAGTGCTGGGATTAAAGGCATGCTCTACTATTGCCAGTCAGGAGACTCATTCTTCATTGAGGGTGTGCTCGTGATCAGCAGTGGGTTTCCCACAGCCATGCACATATGAGTAGCACCTGTCTGAACTTAGTGGCTTACCCTTGCCACAAAAGTGTGAGCTGGGAGGGGTATACCGGGAAAGATAACAAGGTAAGTTTGGAGGGGGAAGTGGGGAGTAGAGATATATGATCATGTTTCATTGCATACACATCTTAAATTACTAAAAATAAAATAAAAACAAAAATATGTGTGTGGTTTTCAAAGATGCACACACAGACTCCCTACCCAGTTTTGAAAATCTTCACCCTTTCTAATTTCCCATCTCAATAAAAGGAACAATATTTCAAGAAGATATAACAACTGTAAATATATTTATACCAAATGTGAAGGCTCATAGTTTTGTAAACAAATATTAATGGATATAAAGGGACACATGGGTCCTGATACAATTAAAATGAGTCACTTTAGAACCCCACACTCATCAATAAGTATAGGTCTCCCCAAGGAAAAATCAACAATGAAACATTGTCATTAAACAACACCATATGTGATTGACATCAGCCGAGCATTGTATCCAATAGCTGCAAAACACTTTCTTCTCAGTAGTCCAGGGACTTTTACCAAAAATAGACCAAATTTTAGGATACGAAGCAAGTCTTCACAAATACAAAAGATTTTTTTAAAAAATTATTCTATCCTGTCAGATCATAACTGAATAAAACTAAAAACAAATAGCAAGAGGAACTATATAAATACATTATGCTGTTTATATATCCCAGGCTGGTCTGAAATTTACTGTGTTGCTCAGTCTGGCCTTTAGCTTTCAATGCTCCTCTTTCTCCGCCTTCTGTGTGTCGGAATTACAGTAACTTCTCAACCACTAGTAGACTACACTGGTCATTGGAAAAACTAGGAAGTTTTAGAATTGCTATAGTCAAATGAACAGAAAGCTACTCAGAGTAACCTTTAGTTTACAAAGAAGTCAGTCTAGGAGGAAACTTTGTAGCTATCAATGCTCACACTAAAGGAAGCAGACAGACCTCAAATAAATAACCTAATGATGCACTCACCCCAAGGCCTTAGAAAAATACAAATAAAGCTGAAGGCAATAATAAAGATCTGGGCAGAAATCTCTGAAACAGACACTGAAAGAACAAGAAGAATACCTAGGTAAGACAAACTTTGAAAAGAAGGACAAACTGCTAGTCAGTCTAGTTATTCCATCTCCAGCTGCTTTGGAAGAGAGGGTTCACTGGTGCTTGCTGGGGGTGGGGGTGGGGGGGTGGGGGGGTTGTCTTTGGACTGGCGTCCCTCCCTTCCTTCCCCCTTCCTCCCTCTCTCTCCCTCCCTTCCAGGAATGTGAGGAAGGGGAATAGAAAGCAGTTGAGCAAAAGCCCTCCCAGGACCCTAGGGACATGGAGCAGAAAGAGGAAGTGCTCCCAGAGGCAGGGGGTCTTCTTTGGCCTGTAGGTCAGTTCCATGGAGTTGTAGGCGGCTCTTCGGGGGTTTGTGTAAACTCCCTCTGGAAGGAAAGCAACTGAACAGGCTGTGAGGCATGCCAACAAGGCCATCACTGTAGCTGCCTTCTGCTTTGGGCCCCGGCTTCCCCTGGGAAACTGGAGGGTAATGAAAGGCACAGAACTGGCAAACTGTTTGGTGTGGCTGATGATGCTGGCACAGGCCACCAAGGGCTTGGAGCCAGACTACAGGGGCTGACGCTATGCCTGGGCTGTTCTCGCAGGAAGGCTACTGCCGGCAAACCCAGTGTGGGTTCCTGAAATTGGACACAGAGCTCATGGGGACAGATCTTTGATAAACTCTTACACCTTTCAAATCTCTCTTGTGTGTCTGATCTCCTGGTGACCCTCTGGGCCTTCTGAGTCTTTAAATCCCTCCCCCTTTGGTCAGTTCCAAGATACAACCTTATGAATTAAACTCTGCACAAACATCCACGCCCAATCTTGACCCTCTCCCACCGCATCTTTCTTCCCCCTTTTTATCACTATCAGCTATCAGATAGAGCCTGACAGGGAAGGAGGTGGTAGGGAGCCCATTCTCCACTTCCCTAGGATATACACATTCTTCTTCATCTTTATTCAATAACTCTATTTCCTATGTTCTAGAAGTAGCCTCTGGTGACAACAGTCTTCCTCTGGTCCCTCTTGAACCCCAGTGGCTCCAACTTTTATCTACAACTTTGCACATTGCCAGGGAATCAAAGCTTCATGTGGGCATAGTCTCTCATCCCAGCTGGGTCAAAGAGGACAAAGGATGGGCCCTGGGCACTCAATTATGTCCCACACACTGGGACAGGCTGGCTTCCCTGGATTCCCTGGCTGTTCCCAGTTTCTCTATGATCATAAGACATTGAAGGGAACGCCTGGTTCCCTGACTTGGCTTCCACAAAAGTCCATGCAAAGAAAACTGCCCTTGGTGGGTATCTAAAGAAAACGCTGCCAGGACAAAAGTGGTCCATTTATTGCTCATTCTTTTGTCCAGTCAGCCCTTCCCTCCTATGAGGTCCATTGAGGGCCAATGTAGGTAATGCATGGTCCCTGGGAGCCTGACAGCTTGCTGGGGTGGGGGGAGGGGTGAGACTTGAAGCAAAGACCATAAACCGCATCAGGATGTGATTATATGGTTCTGATACTTGATCTGAACCATGGATTGATTGAGGAGGCTGGAGAAGGACCGTGGGGCTATGGCAGTGTGGGGAGGTCTATAGGAAAAAGCCTGTTCCGGGTCCTTGAAGGAAGGGCAGAATTTAGATACGTGGAAGAGAATGTGGAAGAGCTTCCATACTGAAAAACAAGTGAGCAAAACCTAGCGCTCTGCTGTGGGCAGGGCACAGCATGTTCGGGGCAGGAGGGCAAGGGGCTGGCACATGTAAATGTTGGCTCCATGCTGCTCTCTGGAGGCATCAGGGCCTGCAGGCTAACACTGGCCATTCCAGGCCTTGTCTGGGTATCGCTTTGGTAACCAAGAATGCACTCAGAGGCCTGCTGGGGCTCGTTTGCCTCTTCCCATGCCCTACTAGTAGGCCCACCCCCCTGGGGCTCTAAGCCCTGTCCAAACTATTCTTGTCTTGCTCCAGACCCAGAGGTGGCAAGAGAAGTTGGAAAGGCAAAGTTGTTTGATTTTTGAGGCTCCCTGAGCCGGCCAGGTGGAAGGCGGCCAGGGAGGCAGCAGCTGGTGACAGCCTGCCTGCGTTAGATAGCCCGCAGCTACTCCAGGGAACAATTGGGCAGAAGCAGGGGTAGCCAGTCAGGGAACACGGGCCAGTGGAATTCTGAACAAGGTCAAAGTCCAATTTGGTACAGTGCTTTATTACCAATTTAAATCTCATCGTTTCTCCTAGAGAGTCTGCCACCCCTGCAGAAGAAGTCAGGACTGCCACAGGGAAATTTGCATTTAAAGACCCACTGCCTAGCTTGAGCACCTTTGTGGTCAGATTCGGAAAGTGCTGTTTGGCCTAGAACTGGCTACTTGTTTGCTGGCAGGGAGGGGGGGAGGGTCTGGGGAAGGATCCCAAGGTATCCAAGCCACGCAGGTGGTAGGTGGAAGGTTCTAGAAGGAGCAGATGGTATGTCCTCCTCGCCCCTTTTGAGATGGGGTTTTGAGACCAGCTAAGGCTGGTCTGGAATTCTGAGTCCTGACTGCCTTTGCTTTCTGGGAGCTGCGTCTCCAAGCCCTGGTGTGAGTCTTTCTTTTTTAAAATCTGAGACTGGAGGAAATTATCAAGAGAAAGGCAGTCACATCGTGGGGGTGGGTAGGGAACTTCCAGGGCCTTCCGCTGGAATTTGGGGGTGTCAAAGTGTGAGATTAACAGCAGAGGAGGCTGACTTGTTGGGAAAATTGGGGTTGGGGAGGCGAAATTCTGTGGCAGTGTTTGCTTGATTAAGTCCAGGTATATGATTTGGTTTAAATGTAGTCTCTTGTTAAATGGATCCCTGGTTGCTCAGAAGTCCGACTAACAAATGGACCGCTTCCAGCATTTTCCAGTAATACCCCCATCTCTGTTACACCAGCTCAAGGTAAAGACAGAAAAGCTCCCTTCCTCCATACACCACAGAATCCTTTGGTCTGCTCTGACTCCCTGAAATTACACCTTTACTGGATAATCCAGATATTGGTGCAAAGATGGGCTTCAAAGCCTGGGTGTTTTCTGGTGCTTGGTCTCAGCTTTACCAGTCTGAGAAGAGGGAGGGTGTGGTAGTGCCATCTGGGCACAGTATCGGGGGTCATGGGGTTAGTGACCTTCCTGCAGATTTGCTCGCTGGTACCCTTAAAAGCAGGGCCTGTTGCAATCCCCTGTCTGTTTGTTGGGTGGGGACATCAAGACTGGGTTACCTAACACACTTTGCCCAGGAGCCTGCAGGGATATTCTCCTCCCTCCCTTTCCCCCTTACCCTCTCCTTCCCCTTCCCCCTCCCCTTTCTCTTTCCACCTCTTCTTCTCCCTTCCCTCCCCTTCTTCTCACTTCCTTCCCCTTTTTCTCTTTCCCCTCCCCTTCTTCTCTTTCTGCCTCCCCTTCTCCTCCCCCTTCCTCCTCCCCCCTGTTTCTCCTTCTCGCCCCTCCCATTATCCCCCTTGCCCTCTCCCCATTCCCTTTCCTCTCTCCCTCCCTGTTCCCTTTCCCTTCTCCCTTTCCCCTCCCCTCCCCCTCCCCACTCCTTTCCACCTTCCCCTCTCCCTTCCCATCGCTCTCTCTTTTCTGCTGGAGATACCTTCTGTGCATCCTGCAGCTAACTCAATGGTTGAGCAGGCTTGGCTGGCTGGCCTGAGCTCCCTCAAGCCCTCCTGTGGTGTGGGGAGCACACTTAACAATTCATGGCTCTGCTGTGGAAGCTGCAAATGTGTGAGTGTGTGGTGGTGGTGGTGGTGGTGGTGGTGGTGGTGGTGGTGTTAACAGTCTCTTCTCATCCGTGAAGAAATAAGAAAGAAGACACCCAGGCCCCATGAGGGTTCTCTGAGGAGCAGTCAGTTTCTTCTGAGGGTTCTTGTTAGTGTCTGCCCCTGGCAGAAGGCCAGCAGTTACTTAAAGATAGCCACTAGATAGATAAGCAGGCCCAAATCCTCTGTAAAAGGGCACATTCCCCACTTGGGAAAACCCAGCCTTCCTCAGGCCTCTTTGTCATTTATTTCAGAAGTGGCAGGAGCTTTGCTGGGACACATTTAGGGCCCTTTTTTCCAATCAGAAATCCTAGTTGCCCCAGAGTTTCAGGGCTTAAAGGAGTAAGGCCATTCATTGGTTGCCATCTATGGCATCTTACTGTCTTTCCACACAGTCTTGTCTAGCCCTACCTGCCTCGGCTGTCACTCAGTGTCAGTCCCAACCTGGCCCACTGTCACCCCACCCCCTTCATGTCATCTGGCCATAGATCCCACGTGTCCTCCACAACACATGCGGAATGCCTGCTTCTTCCCTAGGTGCCAATCAAATGCTATTGTCCCTTCTGGATCCAATTCTGGGAGAACTCCCTCCTCTGCCAAGTGACTTCTCTGCATTTCTTGAGGTGACTTTTAGAGTCAGGCCTGTGTAGGCCTATAATCCCAGCTTTCTAGAGGCTGAGGCAGGAGGATCAAAAACTCAGGACCATGCCTGGGATTTAGATGAAGTTCAAAGCTAGCTTGGGCTATGGTGTTTGAGTGTTGATCAGTGGTTCCTCTACATCCCCAGGTGCTTCCCCTGGCCTCGAGAGGGAGCCCAGGAAGACACTTGCTGACTTTCTCCACTGGGCATGTGTCTCTCTGCTCTGGATGGACCTTTTCTCTCCTGTGTACAGAGTGTACTCTTTATTTTATCCATTATTTTTTCTGAGACAGGGTCTTTGTAGCCCAGGCTAGCCTTGAACTTGCTCTCCTTGTGTCTCAGCTGGGAGGATAGGTGTGCTCCGTCACACACTTCTGAGGTCACAGAAGGTGTAGCCCACACCTCACCGCTCCCCACCTGTCATAGATGGCCTGGTAGCATTCCCATGCAGGTGTTCAGTGACAGCTGGGTTCTGTAAATGAGGAGAGACTTGACAGTGGGTTTCTTTCTGCTTCAGCCACGCCCATTTCTTCACTCTTCCTGCTCCCTGCCTCTCTGGATGGCCATGCCCACTCATTCTGCTCCCTTCCCTTCCGTTGATCCACCAAGTCCTGTCTAGTATCGCCAAGGCAAGACTGAGCTAGGATGTCAGCCACACCCTGGTCGAGACCTCCCAGAATTGGAAGATGAGTCTTAATTTATCCTTGGGTTCTCAAGAAATACCATTCCTTATATCCTGTCCAAGAACTCGGTGTTGATATCATTTCTTCAGCCAGCTGACTGACCAGAAATGAAGCCAACGTCTTTCTTTGGTCCTGCCTCTCCCCGCTTAGTGTGGTTGGGTAAAACCTCTCCTGCCTCGTATCGCTCGTTCATACAGGTCATAGTGAAGATGTCCCTGCTTGGCAGTGTGGCTTCTACAGCTTTGATGTTCTGCATCTTGCTGGTCACCTCTGAACAGGGCTTCAGTGGTGAGACCGGAGCCCTAGGTCCAGCCTCTCAGGGTGTATGTGGTCATTGCTCCTGAGGACCCTTGAGCTTGGGGTGCTTCTAGGGAGCTTGCTACAATTTCTCATTGATCTGGGGGATGTATGGATCACTCCCCAACCCCAGTTTTATTTACTTTTCTGAGAGAGGATCTCACTCAGTAGCCCAGGTTGGTCTCACAATCTAAGTGATCCTGTTTCTGTTTTCAGAGTGCTGGAAGGACAGACAGGTACCGCCGCATCTGGCCTAATTCTAAATTGTCTTCAACTGCTCTTTGTCCTTGGGAAACCAGCAAATATTACACAAATATTCCTCAGCAATGGCAGTAGCCTGCTACTCACTTGAACTGGGTAGGCAGAGGGCAGAGGAATGGCTTCCAGGAACTGTCATTTCAGTTTTCTCCCTCTCCCTCTCTGTCATGCTGTAGATGAAACCCAGAACCTCTCCCCTCCAGCCCCACCGAACCTTCTTTTCTGAGCACCTTTCAAGTGATGTAAACATTATTTAAGTGTTCTTTGTAGCTGTGATACACCTGTTTTGCTAGTGAAATCACAAACATGTGAAGTCCGTTTCCTTCTTCGTTCCTTAGGAGCGGCTTGCATCTCACTACGCATTCGGTAGGCGAGCCTCCGGGCTTGTTGACTAATTCTTCGGTTTCCAAGTTAGTTCATCAGAGAAATGATGCTGGCTCTCCTCCAGCTTCTTGGAAAACTGGTCTTTTTGCCTTGGCAGCCTCTGATGCTTTCTGTGCCCAAGAAGACACCAACTCTACTCACAGCCTGTTTCTTCTCCCCAGCCCACATGCTGCTTGCCTTGGCCCGGCACCAGGAAGACAGCCCACAGCAAAGGGCAAACCCCTTTTCCATCCAGCCTGGGAACTGGCTGGAGCAGAATGGAGCTATCTAGTCCTAACCCCGTGTTAGGGAGACCGAGGGGGGCTATGGGAGAGTTTAGGAGTTTCTCCTCTCTTCCTCTCGTGTGTGAGAGAAGGCCCAGCGGCAAGGAGGCAAGAGAACTCCACAAAGAGCAGTGTTACAGTCATAGCTCATCTGGGGTTCATCCTAGGAACCCCCTCCTTCCCTTGCACCCTCCACTCCTCATCCTTTGTCCTCCTTTCTTCTCCTTTCCCCTCCCATCTCTATCTAGCTCTTCCTTTCTAACTTATATCAAGTTTTCCCATCCCTGGGCCTCCTTTTGTGTTTCTATGGAAACAGACTCACATCTTCTTCTTCTTCTACATTTTTCCCCCCTTTCTTTCTTCTTTTTCCAGACAGAGTCTCACTATGTAAGCCCTGGATGTTCTAGAACTCACTCTGTAGACCAGGCTGGCCTCGAATCACAGAGATCTGCCCGCCTCTGTCTTTTGAGGGCTGGGAGTAAAGGTGTGTGCTACTACACGTAGCAACCACAGCTTTCTTTATGCACAGTTACAGGTTGCAGAATGATAGTCTGTTTAGTGACCAGCCATATACACGAGAGTGATTCATAGAACTGTAATTATATTGAAAATTTATACCTCAAAGCGATGTTGTAATCTTACCAATGCAGTACGATCCACAGCTGATGTTGAGCAAATAAAACTGTTGTATAAAAGTATGACAAAATATTCATCCTGCAGAGTGAAGCATGATTATAAATGGTGATAGTAGCAAGTACGCATCTACTATACTGTAGTGTTTATTGTTATTTTAGAATTTATTTCTTTTACACACACACACACACACACACACACACACACACACACACACACATATATATATATTTCCCCTTAAGAAGTCTCCCCTGTTATGCCAACAGTTGCCTCATCCATCTTGGTTCTATGGCTCTTGCTCACGTAATATTTTGTATGGTTGACTTTATCTTACTCTGTTTTGTTCATTGGGGTCCTTAAATTTACAGAACTCACAGCTCATGTTGTTACTAAGAATTCACACTGAACAATTCATCTGGAAGTGCAGTAAAAAGATTAAAGGGGGACAATCAGTGCAGGTCATCGCTCACCAGGGAGTCATGTACGCTTCTACCATAGCCAGCACTGGGGAGAACTGAGCCAGCCAGCACTGGGGAGAACCGAGCCGAGTGACGGAAGCTGGTAAGGGTTTGTTTTGCTAAGCCAAACATGGTAGAAGGGTCAGTGTCAGATGTGAAAAAGGTTCTTTCTTTCTTATCTTTTTCTTGACTTTTCGATGCAATATTTCTCTATATAGGTCTGGATGTCCTGGAACTCACTGTTAACCTCAAACTCACAGAGATCCGCCTGTCTCTGCCTCCCAAGTGCTGGGATTAAAGGCATGCACCACCACTGCCCAGCGTGAAAGAGTTTCTGGTAACCTGCTTTGAAGACCAAATGCCAATGTCTGTCCCAGAACCAGGGTTATTGAGGCTTCCACAGAAAGCTAGTAGTGTTGAAGGGAGAAGGCAGGGAGCGGGGACTGGTGTTGAAGGGAGAAGGGGGGGACTGGTAAGATATGTCAGTGGATAAAGGCGCTTGTGGCTAAGTATGATGACCCAAGTTCCATGCCTGGGACCCGCGTGGTGGGTGGAAGGACACAGTTGACCTCCCCACATGAGCTCCATGGCATACACACCTCCTCTTCCACCGAATAAATAAAATTATTATTATTATTTTTAATTTATACTCTCAATCTAAATGCTTTGTTGAACTTACTTCTAGCTCTGTTCTCTTGAAACTCGGAGGTGAGTGGTGAGCCTGCCAGGGCTGACATGAAGGCAGCAGAGCCTTGGAAACTCCAGAAACAACGATGGAGAAGGAAAATAGTTGCCAAAATGAATCCTCGTTAGTGAGGAAGACTCTTTGTACAACGGGTGAGAACAGCTAGCGACTCCGTCTCAGGAGTCCTTGTCATTAATGTATCTGTCGCTGACTCATGGTTGTTAGTTTAAATTTTCTTTATTTTTTTAGACAGGATCTCCCTACGTAGCTCTGGCTGACATGGGATTTGCTATGTAGACCAGGCTAGCCTCCGAGTCATAGATATCAGCTCACTTCTCCCTCCCACCTTGGTTTAAAGAAATGCACCACCATGCCCAGCCCCCTCATGCCTTTTTTTTTTATGGTCATCTTCTCTCCCACCCTTATAATCACCATCTGTCTTTATAGAGTTGTTGATTTATTTCTTGGTCTTATAGAAACGAAGTCATCACCCTTTTGAATCGGACGTCTCTCACATAGCACAAGCTTCAAGTTTGTGGCAAGCACCAGCCTTTGCTCCTCTTCACAGCTGAGTGGTTCCATTTTTTCAGCATATTTGTGCTGATAGGCCATGGGCTATTTTGTGCAGTATGAATAATGCACGGTAATTTACTAATTCCTCTGCGGAAGGATTGCAACTTCTAGAAGGATCGCTGATTTGTACGGTAAGGATATGTTTAGCATTTAAAGAAATGCCCAAGGAAGCATTTAAAATGCCACAAAGTGAGGTCACAAAGTTTGTTAGTTTCAGAGGAAGTATGAGGCATGAAGCCGCCATCTTCTAGGTCATTCTGGCCTAGCATTTCATGCTTCCACTGGCTCCCTGACTCCATACAGACAAGACGCAGCCCTAACATAGCCTTTTCCTGGTTATTAGTTATTATTAGGTGTTAGTCAGTTATTATCTGGAATTTACAACATAAACAACTAACTTCCAACCAGCGTCCTGAGCCATTCTTGCTAAACAAAGCCAATGCAAAAACTGGCTTGCCATAGTTGTTCCCCATAGCCCGCTCCTCCCCAGGCTCTTTGGATGTAATTTCAGAAGCCATTCCAGGCAGCTAGCAAGGGGTTTTCCTTCTTGTGACGCCGCTCTCAGGGTGCCTCAACTTGCTTTCATTGATTGCCTTTTGCTCAGACACCAGGGAGAGCAGGAAGCCTGAGCTGGAAGATGAGGAGGATGAGCAGTCTGTCTTTCCATCTCTGTCCACATCTTTCTCTAAGCAGGGTGGCTGGTGCACCTTATGCTCACCAGCTGAAGGCAGCATGGTGATTGACCAGCTGAGGAGCGCTGGGACTATGGCCGCTCTCAGAGACTTTGGGAAACACCTGGAAGAGCTTAATGTTTGTGTATGCAGAGCTTAAGTTTTATCTGCTTGTCAGGGAACCGCAGGACCATTATGAAGAAGCTGGGAAAACACTATGGACCTGTCCAGGCAGTGGCCAGTGGTCTGGTTCCTGCCCAGTCAAGTCTAGTTTGTTTCTTCTTTCCAGGAGATTTTGTTTCTCTTTTCTTTCTTCCTAAGGCTTTGAGCCAACCAAGCAGCTGAGACGAGACCCCAATGCCAAGGCTGTGGGCATGAGCACTCCCTGACGGAAGAGCTTTGAACCATCAGGTCACCTGTGTGGATAGCATGAGCCAGGCCCTCATTTCACTGTTTCTGTCATTCATGTCACTCCCCACCTCTGGGGAGCACAGTCAATGCAGTCTGCAGTCTCTGCTCCCTGCTGGACCAGAGCCTGGAAATCACCAGGCTGCAGCAGTCGGTATGGGAGCATACAGCTGAGCCTGGGCTCAAGATGGTTTTCCACACACCTTACTCCAGGTTTCCAGAGCTGGTGCCCTGAGAGTGGAGTCTCCTTCCTTGGGGGCCTTGGATCTGTGTGGATCTGGGCCTTGGGAACAAAGGGGAGAGGACAGACATGCTGGAGTACCTCGGGAAAGTGCCTCAGGAAACGCTGTAGCATGGAGAAAGGTTCTTGGACCAGAGTAGCCTAGGAGGAGACAATGCCCTGTGCCCTGTGGGTTATTCCCTTGTGGTGGGGCTCAGCTGGGGAAAAATGCCCCACCCAAGTTCATCTGCCCTTCCCTCACGATGCTTAAAATTCTAGGTGAGGTTCAGATAAAGGTTTCAGAAATACTGATGCCAAGGTGACTTATTTTAACTCACTGGACTTTCCTGTGTGAGTAGGTTGTCAGTCTCCATGCCAAACTCAAGAATGATGGGACTATTTCTTCTGCTTTATACAGAAGGACCATTCAGCCGTGTGCAGAGGGTATAGAGAAGGATGTAGGTGGCTTTCTTCCTGTCCTCTCTGTCATTATCATTGCTGAAACAAGCAACAGACTCTTCTGAGCTTGCTTTCTGGGCCTGAATATAACTTTAGAGCTCATAAAATGCTTTTCATTCATACATCATGCATATCAGTTCAAGGCAGGCCTTCATGTGCTGATCCGGAGGGTCTCCTGGACAGACTGTTAGAAACAGAGATCAACACGTGGAATGTGGAGTAATCTGTTCCTACCTGAGGTTTTTTTTAAGGCTATAAATCTATAAACACGTGATAACACACATGTCTCTACTGTCACCGAGAGGACATGAGAGATAAAGTGGCTGTGGTGGGCTCAGAGCTGGGGTGGCAGACGGTTGATATCTCTTTGTCAGCCTTCGTTCCTTTCACTCTTATGCCTTTTATGTACATTAGAGACCATACACTTGATAAACTAATACAACTCTAGTTTAAGGACTGTGAGTGGCCTTAAGGTTTTCTTTTGGAGCGGACAGAGAAGGCAAATGTCGTGAGACTGTCCCCTGAGGGGGCTATGGGAGACCACTAGATTTGTTGATATCATATATTTGAAGAGTATATGGCTTTGGAATTGAATACACACAGGTTAAAATTTTATCTCTGGTTTTTACACTTGGAGAATTGTCAGAGGTTGTAGAGGATAATGGCCATTAAGATCCCAGAAAGTAGTATGTCCCCCTTTTGCTGTCCCTTCTAAAATCTAGAGCCCCTGAGGTTCAGAAGAGCAGACCGTCCCGTGTCTCTGGGGGCACTTTTGTTTTTAAACAGTGATGAGTGTTGAGCCTAAGGCCTTGTATGTGACAGGCAAGCATAGTACCACTGAACTTGACTGTTTTTTTTGTTTTTTTGTGAGACAGGTTTTAACTATGTAGCTCCAGCTGGCCTGGAACTCACTATACAGACCAGGCTGACTTTGAACTCATGGAAATCTGCCTGCCTCTGCCTCCCAAGTGCTGGACTAAGCATTTTCCTAGGCATTGTTCTATTTTGCTGGAGCCAGCCCTGTTGTGGATTCACTCTCCCCTCCTCGGATCTAGGCCTACTGTATCCAGGGCAGAGTCTTCTCCAGGCTGCCATTTGGGTCCCCACTTTTTTCCCCCTTACTCTACCTCCCTTTCCTCGGTTTGCTTTTCACTGTTCAAGTCAGAAACATGAACAAAATGAGACCCTGTTCCTGCCTTCTCACTTCCAAAGCTTGTCTGTTCTGTCTCCTAAACAGCTATGCACATCTCCAACCTGTGTTGCCATGACAACATCCTACGTTGATCCACTTCCCGGTGTGCCCCTGATTTGCAGTAAGCAGCAGGAGGTGGGACTCCATGACTGCTTGACTCTGTGATTAGTAGTACATCTTTCTGAAGCTCAGATTTTATCTTGTAGCTTCCTGTCCTAAAAGCTGCCACATTCTGTCACTGTCCTTGAACAAAGCCAGGGACCAGATGTGTTCCTACTACTGTTAAAGTCTCTCTCCACTTTTACCCTAACCAGTATTTGGGGGAATAGTGGCCCACTCTCAATTCAGGGCTACCTCTAATGTCAGAGTATAACTCAGTGGGCCACGGGGTCTTTGCAGATTGAATGGCCAAAGATTGAGATAAGGTTAGGTTAGGATCTAGGTTCAGTGACTGGTGTTGGTGAAAAGAAACCCAGAGAAGAGGCTATGTGAAGACGGAGGTGGAGCTGGGTGTGGTGGTCAATGCCTATAATCCCAACCCTTAGAAGCTATAAAGGTAAAGCTGGTCTGAGCTATACCATGACTTTTAGGCTAGACTGCACTACAGAGTGAGACCTTGTCTTGGAAGAGAGATGGGGAGAGGAAGGGAGGGAGGAGGAGAGAGAGGAAGAATATGAGCATCGGTAAACTTGGAGTAATGGAATTACATGGTAAAGAACTCTGTAGAACCGCTGGACATGGTGGTGCAAGTCTAATCCCAGACTCAAGAGGCTGAGGGAGGAGGATCCTGAGTCTGAGTGAGGACAGTCTAGGCTACATAGCATATTCAAGGTTGGCGTAGATTACCTGGTGTGACCTAATCTCAACTGAAAATAAAAGGAAGAAAAAGAAAAGAAAAACAAGAAGAAAAAAGGACACTGAGGATTGTTGGAGCCACCAGGAAAGATTCTCCCCTAAGGGTCTCAGGGAGAACCTGGACCCTGAAACTTTGTCTCCAGGCGTGTGAATGGGGAGATGCTTACAAGTGGATAGGACCAGCGGAGGAGCTGGGGAGTCTAGAAGCCTTGGGTGCTGAGACGGGAGGGAGACCATGCCGGGGACAGTGGGTGAATTGGGGACATGGAGGTGGACTGTGTGCCACTGAATTGTTCCATGAGTGGGGCTTTGGGGCATATTGGTTTCTAGAAGGAAAACATTTGTAGAGACTTGCCAAGTCCTCTGTGACCTGCCACATCCCCACAGGTCCCTCAGCTTCCTCTTCACCCTACCTGCACCCAGCTCTCCTCTGGGCCTCAGGAGGCTTTTGCCACCTGGCACCTGTCTCTGCCAGCCCAGGAGAGGTCTGGCCAGGTCTCATCTTCTGTTTTGAGCTTCCCTGAGCCTGAACTGCCCCTGTGTGAATAGGTCCTATGTGGGCACACTTCATTCTCAATGTTACCCCCTTCCTAATTGCTCCCACCCTGTGCATCTAAATCTCAGGTGATTTTTTTTTCTGCCGTAGAGACTGGGACAGAGTCTCCCAGTGCAAAGATCATGGGTTGCGAGGTCCCTCCACTGGTCTGTGAATCACCATTGCCAGCAAAGGGACCTTGAGCAAATGATTAACCAAAGCCTCTTCATCCTCAAAATGGGAATAATGACATTGTCCTTGGAGGGCTGTTGTATACAGTCCTCGGCATACAGTAAGTGGTCAATAGTTCAAGCTGATTAACAAAGCAATTGGAAAATCATTGCCAAAATAATTACCAAGATCAGGGAGCACTTTGTTTCTTCTTTTACTATGATAAACCCATGTTTGTTCTGTTTGGAAGGATGGAAAAGGACAGGTGCATTGTAGGGCCCCCAAGGCTGATTGACAGCTGCCCTAGTTTCCCCTGGAGTCGTCTGCTTTCTCTACCATGCCTGGAGCATATGGGGTGCAGTCTGGCTGGAGCTGTGTGACTGTACGCCCACGCAGCCTCGGCTCAGGTCGCTTGGTTTAGGCCTTCAGCTGAGGGTAGATGGGGAAGGGGCTGCTGCATTTGCTACAGGGACTGTTGGCAACGGTGAAGGGTCTTGTTCAGATGTTGTCTCCTGTGTCCTTGCACATGTCATTCAGGTTGTGCCTTGTGCTCTCTTTCCCCTCTCAGTCCGGTCTGTGCTGACGCGGCAGCTGCCCTTGTGGTTTGGAACATCATGTTTTTTGTTTTGTTTTGTTTTTTTATAACAGTGCAGTTTTAAGGGCAGAGGTGAAGGTGAGGAGCCGCAGGCCTAAGGATGGAGGAGGAGCAGAATAATGGGGTTGGAATCTCTCTGGAAAGAAACTGAGGTGGCGGGAGCTTTCTGTGGTTCTGCTTGGTCTGGACCAAGGCCACGTAGAAGAGTCCATCAGAGCATTCCATTGTGTAAAAGGTCACTGTGGGGCCTGGCTAGAGGCAGCCAGGCTTGCTGTTGCCACCCTGACCCCTTCCTGTAGACCCTGACAAGAGTATGCAGAGGTTCCAAGCCATGGTCCAGCTGGCCTGACTTTCTGAGCCAGAGGTGAGGAGCTGAGGAATTGTGGGACACTTTTGCTGAATGCTTTGCAGTCATGGATCTCATCCGTGCCTTCTTTTAGCCCCCCTTCACATTCTACTCAGAGTAGCAAAGACCGATCTGCGCTGGGTGGTTGACAGCCGTAATCCCAGGCTTTGGAAGGTAGAGGCAGGAGGAAGAGGAATTTAAGGTCATCCTCATCTATATGACAAGTCCACGGGCCACTGAAATCCTGTCTCAAAAAGCAAAACAAAGAAACAAAACTGAAAAGAATATAAAAGAACGCCCTTCGGCCACACTCTCAGCTGTGACAATCACTTTTTGTCCTCTCCTTGCTCTGTAGTGTCCCATGTGCAAGGGCAGCTGGAGCAAAGGAGGTTGCCTCAGCCTGGCTGAGGGTCTCAGTGGCCTGTCTCACACGGAACTCAGTCATAGCCCGTGTGGGTGGTGAGAGGCTTCGGAATGTTCTGCGCTCCTTTCCACATGGGCAGGCTAAGACTGCAGCCCTTTTCTAGGTTAAAGGGGATGTGTTAACTGGATGCTATGGATGATGGGAACTGAGGAGGGGGAAAGAAATCTTCTCAGACTGAGAAGAGGTAAAGGGTTGAGCAGGGAAGGGGAGCAGGTGGGTGAGGTTGAGATGAGCAGGGGAGAGAGGCTGAGGTGTGAGCAGGGGAGTGGAGCTGAGGTGTGAGCAGGGGAGGGAGGCTGAGGTGTGAGCAGGGGAGGAAGGCTGAGGTGTGAGCAGGGGAGGAAGGCTGAGGTGTGATCAGGGGAGAAGGCTGAGGTGTGAGCAGGGGAGAAGGCTGAGGTGTGAGCAGGGGAGGGAGGCTGAGGTGTGATCAGGTAAGGAAGGCTGAGGTGTGATCAGGGGAGGAAGGCTGAGGTGTGAGCAGGGGAGAAGGCTGAGGTGTGAGCAGGGGAGGGAGGCTGAGGTGTTTTCAGGGGAGGGAGGCTGAGGTGTGATCAGGTGAGGGAGGCTGAGGTGTTTTCAGGGGAGGAAGGCTGAGGTGTGATCAGGTGAGGGAGGCTGAGGTGTGAGCAGGGGAGGAAGGCTGAGGTGTGATCAGGGGAGGGAGGCTGAGGTGTGAGCAGGGGAGGGAGGCTGAGGTGTGATCAGGGGAGGAAGGCTGAGGTGTGATCAGGTGAGTGGAGCTGATCTGCTCTTCCTCCATGAGTGTCAAAGTCTCTTCCTTCTTGGAAGATGTAACATAAACTACCACTTTAGCCATTTTGAGTGTCCAGCTCAAGGGCAGTAGGCATATATACATATTGTCTAACCACCACCACTTCTCTTTCCAGGGTATTTTCGTCCTGTGAAACTGAAACTCTGAACTCATGGCACGCCCCATCCCTCCTGCCCCCTGACCTGACGATCACCCCCTGCGCTAAGTACTTTTATATACTATCTAACCATGCCCACTTCTCTTTCCAGGGTATTTTCATCTTGGGAAACCGAAACTCTGTGCCCATTGCACAACCCATCCCTCTTCCCCCTGCCATCCCTCTTCCTGGCAACGCCTGCTTCCTATGTATGGCTGTGACTTTCACCGGGGACCTCACACAGTGGAATCCCTTTTTTTCCGTATGGGTCATCTCCCCCAATGGCTGATTTTAAATGATATCTGTGCAGTCCGGCTTCTTTAACGTGCATCTCTAAAAGCTCTCCAGTAAGGGCCTCCCGTTAGTGTTCAGTGTGTGGTCCCTGGACCGGCTGTGTCCCACGTAAACATTCCAGCACATCGTCTTCTATCCCTCATACACTCATGCGGACCTTGGTTGCTAGGTCCAGGTGTCACTGTCAGATATCAGAGCATAAAACCCGGAGAAGGGCAATGGTGGCACCGCAGGGCAATGGCGGCCTGCAGGGCAGAGTTGCAGGGCTGATAGTCCAGTCTGAGAGTCTATTGCTTTCTCTAATCCTCTGGCCACATCCTGGATTTGGGAGAAGAAGCCCAGCAGAACTTGGGTCCAGGGTCTGCTTATAGTGTCCTGCTTGTCCTGTGGGATCTTGAACTTAACCATGGCCTGGACTGATTTTCTCTAGTTTCCAAAACCATGTTCTTCCTATGGATTTGTGGGGAAGAAAGACTCCTAGACCTTACCATCGTGTGTGTTATATACTGTATGTGTGTGTGTGTGTGTGTGTGTGTATTAGGAGTGGGGGGACATAAAATTGCTACCAACTGGGGCCCTCTGATCTACAATATAGATAGTTAAAGCCTTTACTACCGCGTTCCATGTTTTCAGAGTTCAAACTGGGGACCTGGTTACAGTTACAATGAAAGATCAAATCCAGAGTGAGGAATTGGCAGCAGACTTTATGTGTCGATGGGGCATCGTAGGACCCGCTCTGCTCTGAAATGGCTTTAAGGCCTTGGGTAGGAGGATTGTCCTTGACACTCACATTTGCTGGCCAATCAGTGAGCAAAGTTAACGGTTTCAAGCTGCAGGTGTCCTCTGAAGACAGTCCCAAACCCACCAGTTGCTGCTTGCTGGCTGGGGGAGATAAGAATCCCACGGTGAGGCCAGGGCTGTGCGCTTACTGTTCTTTTATGGAAGCTTCATTAAATCAAGCTGTTGGCTTAGCAATTTATGGAGGCTTTCTAGCCAAAGTCTCCATTAAAAAAACAGATTTCAAAAATTCTCCTCCTTGTCCGCAGGCACCTCTGACGCCGGTCATGCTTGGTGGCAGGTGCTTTTACTGACTGAGCCATCCTGTTAGCCCCCTCGTCCCCACCTTTTTGCATCTCCCTTCTGGCTCTTTGTGCATCCCTAACGAATAACTTCTAAGTCTGCTTCTTGCGCTGTCCACTGCCTGAGGTTCTGATTAGGCCCTCACTTCTTGAGAAACTCTCCAGGACTATTCATGGGAAGTGTTCAGGTGGGCCAGCAGAAGGAGTCCCTTAGGAACTCAGTCCCAGCTTGTAAATCATCTGTGGTTTGAGCCCAGATTCCAGAGGTCTATGTCCTTATGATTTTATAAAATCCTGTGATTGCTTTTATTTTTAATAGAAAAGCTTTATTTTCTTTTTCTGTTTGTGTCTGTGTGTCTGTATGTAGCCACATAACTCAGAAGAGGGAGTTGGATCCTCTGGAGTCGGTGTTATAGGTGGCAAACTGCCTGGGAGCAGAACTCCGTCCTCTACAACAAAAGCAAGTGCTTCTAACCATGAGCCACTGCAGGCACGCTGTGATCTTTCTAAAGTTAACCAAACTCATTGTTTCCCCATTGAAGGCGTAAGTCACAAACAATGCCAATTTGGGATTATGATTAATAGGGTGATATTTATTTAAAGGGGAAAAAACTTACAGATCACTTTCAGCCCTCTGCGTAACCAGGAAGGAAGTCAAGTCACCGGCGGAGCAGGAAGTGAAGAGAGAGAGGAGAGGGAAGTGGCTGCTTTTTTAAAGGGAGAGAGACCACGCCCCAAGGGGCTGGTATCTCAGCGACGATAGGCTGGAGGAGTGGGAGGACCTCCCGCAACACCTCCCCCTTCTGTTTAAATAAGAGAGTTCTAAACCTACCATGAAATTATATACAATAAGTACAAATATGCTATTCTAACTAGCTTAGGTCTTGTATAATAAATAACTTGGCCAAGTCATGAGAGAAAGTAACTACATTTATATAGTCTTCAACCCCATCAAAGATCTGAGAAGGGAAATAATGTTACCTGGGTAATTAGGAAGTTCAGTAAAACAACTTCCAAAACATGCAACAAATCACAGAGACAACTAGCTACCTAGGCAATCACCCAAAGTCACATTAGCAGCGTTGAAGCAACCAACTTTGGCTAAGGCCTAACATAACTGACACACCATTTTCAAAGGCAAGCAACTTTCAAAACTATCTTACCCTGTCTTGGCAGGATAAGACAGCCCTGTTTTATCCATTGATGCATGCTCTGTATCTTTGTCAGTGGTTGAGGTATGGGCATTTCTTTGCCCCAAGGCCAGTTCTGCCAAAAAGAAATGCTCCAGGTGGAGTGTCTTTGGTGCTCAACATTCTCTCGGGAATAGAGTGGTGTTGCCAGGAGCAATTGTGTCTCACTACCACAAAACTCTGAGTTAGATTAAAGGCCATTTTCTACAGCTCTTTGAAGAAGTTGAAGATTATCTATCTATACTGAGTATAATCTCTATATATCTAAAGAACCTGATTAGTCTAATTATAAATGACAATCTTAGATGACTATTAGTCTATATAATTCTCAATATCTATCTAACTTAAAGATTAAGACAATAAACAACTGTGAAACAAATGAGGACAATGACCTCCAAATATAAACAATGTACAAATATACATTGCAGTAGGTAAATATATATCAATACACAAACATTATATAAGTATCTTAATCAGAGGTAGAAATGTACACAGCAATATGGTAAATATATACAATACAATATATGTCAATACATAAAAATGTTTTAAACAAGGTAGAAAAATGCATGCATACAATAGTCAATATAATTTAACTTTGTATCAATATACAAGAATCTATACCAATATATTTGTCTAAAAACAGTAACTCACAATTACAAATCTATTATCCCATCATCCCTCTTTTTTTTTTTTTTTTCAAAATGATCCCTGAGCTTATAAAATTCCTCCCCCAACCCTCAATCGTATACTAATTATAATCAACCCCTAAATGATGTCCCTAAACCCAAGGGCAAACTTTACTGGGAGAGGGGACGTCGTCCTCTAGAATTACTTCCAGCTGTCATGGGGGCGATGTTCTTTCTGGGGGATCCTGTGAAAGTAAAATGATGGTTAAATTTCAAGATCAATGTCTTTTAAAATTGCCAATAGTCTCTGAGTATTTTGTGCAGGTCTGGCCAAAATGTTGTATAAAATGTGCACCATTTCAGCTAACCAAGTTGGAACTGTCTTGTGCAGCTGGTACCCAAAGCAGGTCTTGTTGTAGCGCTATCAGTATCATGACGTCATATCAACCAGGTGGAGTTGTTGTTATGGGGCCCCATCTTCTTCCTGGAAACTTCAAATGTCACTTCAGGAAAAACTCATTGTTCATTATGAAAAACTTAAGCATTAATCATATAGACATATATATATATATATATATATTCAATGAAAGACATGATAGATATATTCAATGAAAAGTATGATAGATATGAAGAAAAGCAAAGATGTTTTCTAAACTCATATTTCTTTCTGTCCCACATCATGGCTCTTGACATGAGACAGAAACTCCAGAAACTCTGGGTTTTTCTCTTACTAACAGGCTTGGAATTGGAGAGGGACTGAGCCAGAGTCCAACTTCAAAACCAGCTTTATAAATTTAGAAATATGGTTTAATATTACTTACACAACCCATTCAGTTTTCTTGATATTTCCTATCGGGCAGGTATTTTTCCATCTGTCAGTATCCAAACATCCAGGGTCCCTTGAATTTCTCAAAGATGAGTGTTTTCCTGTGGAGATAAGAACAGAACCCTGCCCCCATTCTATATGTTTTTCTTACCACCTGTATGAATATCATCATTGTGGATAAGTTGTCATTTCTCCTTTCCAAGAGGTTTCTCCTCTTCAAATCGAAACTTTATTAATTTTGATGGTATCCACAATTTTTCTTCTCCTGTGGAAACAAGAGCAAAACCCCTTCCCCAACGTAGCACATCTCCTGGCTTCCACTGAGAGGTCAGCACATCTTTGAAATAAATCGGTTGATTTAGTTCAGCAGACTTTTCCATTATCCAATGTCTCTCTGCTGCTGTCGTTCCTTTCTCATTAGCGTTAAGAAAATTCAAGGTTAATAAAGCATTATGTAATCTATTTCTGGGGGTATTTTCGGTCCCTTTCTGTTTGTTCAGCATATCCTTTATAGTACGATTTGATCTTTCTATAACTGCCTGACCTGTAGGATTATTTGGTATACCTGTAATGTGTTTTATATTATAATAATCAAAAAAGCGTTTCATTTTCTTAGATACATATGCTGGACCATTATCTGTCTTTATTTGCGCAGGTATACCCATGATGGCCATAACTTCCAATAAATGTGTGATTACTGAATCAGCCTTTTCTGAGCTCAGGGCAGTAGCCCATTGAAAACCTGAATACGTGTCTATGGTGTGGTGTACATATTTTAATTTACCAAATTCCATAAAGTGGAACACATCCATCTGCCAGATTTCATTTCTCTTAGTGCCCTTTGGGTTACTCCCTGCAGGCAACGGTGTTTGATTATAGAAAGAACAAGTAGGACATCTCTTTATAATGTCCTTAGCTTGTTGCCAAGTAATGGAAAATTCTTTCTTTAGGCCTTTACTATTGACATGATGCTTCTTATGAAATTCTGAGGCCTGCAACACACTTCCAATCAATAATTGATCAATCTCAGCGTTGCCTTGGGCTAGAGGACCAGGCAGACCTGTATGGGACCGGATGTGTGTTATGTACATCGGACAAAGCCTGTTCCTGATTATGTCTTGTACCTGGATAAACAATGAAGTCAACTCTGTGTCATCTGGTATAAATTCAGCGGTTTCAATATGCAAGATAACTCTTTCTGCATATTGTGAATCTGTAACTATATTAAGAGGTTCTTTAAAATCCCTTAGCACCATAAGAATGGCATATAATTCTGCCTTCTGGACAGAATTATAAGGGCTTTGTTCCACCTTACTCAATTCATCTGACTTGTAACCTGCTTTCCCTGATTTATTTGCATCAGTATAGAACGTACGGGCTCCAGTTATTGGAGCATCACGTACAATTCTAGGAAGAATCCAAGAAGTTCTTTTTATGAGGTTAAGTCTACCACTTTTGGGATAGTTGCTATTAATTTCTCCCAAAAAATTAGCACAAGCTCTTTGCCACGGTTCATTGTCTTCCCATAACTTTTTTATTTCTTCAGTAGTAAAAGGCACTATAATTTCTGCTGGGTCTATACCTGCTAGTTGACGAAGTCTCAGCTTACCTTTTATAATTAATTCAGAGACTTTTTCCACATAAGTTTTTAATTTTTTACTTGGTTTATTAGGTATAAATATCCACTCTAAAATAATATCTTCCCTCTGCATTAGAATCCCTGTAGGAGAAATTCTGGAAGGCAATATGACTAGGATGCAGCTAAGATTTGGGTTCACCCTATCCACATGTGCCTCCTGTAATTTTTCCTCAATCATTGTCAGTTCCTTTTCTGCTTCAGCTGTCAGTTCTCTTGGACTATTCAAATCTTTATCACCATCTAAGGTTTTGTTTAAATGAACTATTAGATCAGGTGTTATCCCAACAGCTGGTCGTAGACTGGAAATGTCTCCTAACAATCTTTGGAAGTCATTAAGAGTCTTTAAGCGGTCTCTCCTAATTTGTGCCTTTTGCGTTTTAATTTTCTCTAACCCTATTCTGTAACCTAGGTAATTAATAGAGTTTCCTCTTTGAATCTTTTCAGGGGCAATTTGTAATCCCCACCTAGGCAAGACTTTCTTTACTTCTTCAAACATCCTTTCTAAAGTATCTTTATTTGAATCAGATAACAAGATGTCATCCATGTAATGATAAATAATGGACTTGGGGAATTGTTTACGAATTATTTCCAATGGCTTACTTACAAAATATTGGCACAGTGTAGGACTATTGAGCATACCCTGTGGGAGGACAGTCCATTGATATCTCCTATTGGGCTGAGAATTATTATAAGTAGGCACTGTAAAGGCAAATTTTTCTCTATCCTTTTCTTGTAACGGTATAGTGAAAAAACAATCTTTCAAATCAATAACTATAAGAGGCCATCCTTTTGGTAACAGAGAAGGCAAAGGAATTCCAGATTGTAGTGAGCCCATAGGTTGAATTACTTTGTTGACAGCTCTTAGATCTGTCACCATTCTCCATTTACCAGATTTCTTTTTTACAACAAACACAGGAGAATTCCAAGGGCTGGTTGATTCTTCAATGTGGTGAGCATCTAGTTGCTCCTGCACCAGCTGTTCCAATGCCTGTAGTTTATCTTCAGCTAGAGGCCACTGTTTGATCCATATTGGCTTCTCAGTTAGCCATTTTAAAGGTAGGGCTGTTGGTACCTCTAAAGGTTTGGTATTTGCTGTATGTTCTTGTACAGCCTGAATGGCTAGTGACCTTTTTCCATAATACCTCATCATATACTTCCCAGAATTATGAGTTCCTGGAACTACAGGAATGTTAATCTGGGTATTCCATTGCTGTAGCAGGTCACGGCCCCATAAATTTATGGCAATATTGGCTATATATGGCCTTAGTCTTCCTATTTGCCCTTCGGGCCCTATGCATTCAACCCATCTTGTGCTTTGTTTTACACGAGATAGGGTTCCAATTCCCAGGAACTGAACATCTACCTCTTGAAGAGGCCAATTCGGATGCCAAGATTCTGGGGTAATGATACTTACATCCGCACCTGTGTCTAATAAGCCTTCAATAAAAGTGCCATTTATACAGACTCTTAGCTTTGGTCTTTGATCATTAATAGAAGTCTGCCAAAATATACGTTTACTCTGTCCAACTGGGTTTTTTGACTCATCCTCCACATGGATTTCATCATTTAGACCAGTATTACTTTTTACAGCAGAAATTGGAGCTTTTAATTTTCTTGGTGAGGCACGTTCTCCACTGTGACTGGGAATGACTGGGCCACTGTTGGCTTGGGGGCCTGCGAGAGGCCCCTCAAGGAGTTTCCCGACGGTATCAGGTTGCCTTGTTTGTCTGTTGTTGACCTGCATTCATTGGACCAATGTCGGCCTTTACCGCATCTCCTACATATACCTGAAGGCCTAGGTCTCCTATCTTTGTCATTCCCAGAGGAGATAATATTCCTAGAAATTCTGTGCCTGCAATCCCTTTTCAGATGTCCTAATTTACCACAATTAAAACACCTGGCAGTTTGATGTCTCCTCATTGCTGTGGAAATCGCTTCTCCTACCCAAGATTCATCGTTATAGCTAAACGTCTCAACATTCATCGTATGCTGAATCCATTCATCCATAGGTGCTGATCTAGACTTTAAAGGCCCAATTATCTTTTTGCATTCTATGTTTGCATTCTCAAAAGCTAGAGATTCAAGAAGTATTCGTCTAGCTTCTGGGTCTGTTACCCCTATGTCCAGAGCCTTAATTAATCTTTGCAAAAAGTCAATAAAGGGTTCTCTCTGTCCCTGCCTAATTCTGGTATATGATTCAACCCTTTTTGCTGGATCTTGTATCCTATTCCAAGCATTTAAAGCTGCTTGGTGACATAGACACAGTACTTCATCATCATAAAGAGCTTGGACCTGTGGATCAGCATATTCTCCTGCACCAAGAATTTGATCTTGGGAAACCTCAATACCTTTTGCTCTTCCTTGCTGTTCCATATGTTTGGATTCTTCTCTGAAATAAATTCCAAACATCAAGGAAGGTCCATTATCTAAAACTGCAGACACTAACTGATGGAAATCATGGGGGGTAGCTCTAGCATTAGAAGCCCAAGTCCTTATCATTTCCTTTACGTATGCAGAGTGCAAGCCAAAATTAACAATAGCTTGCTTAATTTCTTTTAGATCATTCATTGCTATTGGCGTCCATCTAGCTTCTCTGACTCCCTTTGAGCCTTTAGAAGTTGACGCTTTGTCAGAATTAAGTATAGGGTATGCTGCTAAAACCTTTGGTAAGCCAGTTCTAATAGCTGGTGTTGGCATTGTATTCTGTCCTTGTGCCTTATTACTCTGTTCACCAGCTCCAATCATTTCTTCAATCATTTCAAGTCTTTTTATTATTGTCTCTTTTGAATCCTTAATCTCCTGACCTGCATGAGTTTCTAGTAAAGATTGTATGGTTCTTAGGAGTGCCATGATCTTCCTAAATGATAGAATATGCAAAAAAATACTGAAACCTAGTAACCAGTAAATTAAGTTATCCCCATAGTCATATAAACCTTGCATGATATAACCCATTGTATTGGTAACCAGAACAGTAAAATTCGCGTTGGAAACGAGAACTGCCATATTACCTATTATCCAGCAGGTGGCGCTGTTGCCAAGTCTCGACGAAAACACGGTCCTGTTTCAGAGTCCGCCTAGTATTTGTTAAAAACTGGAAAATGTAAGTTGCTCAACAAAGTAAATGTAATTAAATCAATTCCAGAGATGGAACCAGAAACCAGAATCCAGGGGTAGGGAAGAGCAACCTGGAAGCCGCTTATGCCTCCACGTGACAGAGTCACCCTGAGGGGTTGCAGCTTTCAGCAACCACGTGCTCTGGTTCGCGCCACTTAAGAGCTGTGCTTGCAAGGGAGATTTGAAAACGACTCAGAAAAGAGCAAATCACGCGGGCAGAGACTTCGCGGGCCTGTGGAGTTTAAATCCACAGGCAGTGGCTGAGGAAGCAACTGCTCCCGCCAAGCTGAACAAGCGCCCGCCAAGCCGAACTTGCGGCCGCCAAGCCGAACTCGCGGCTGCGAGCCGGGAGAGGTTCTAAAACCAAACGTTGGGCGCCAAACGAAGGCGTAAGTCACAAACAATGCCAATTTGGGATTATGATTAATAGGGTGATATTTATTTAAAGGGGAAAAAACTTACAGATCACTTTCAGCCCTCTGCGTAACCAGGAAGGAAGTCAAGTCACCGGCGGAGCAGGAAGTGAAGAGAGAGAGGAGAGGGAAGTGGCTGCTTTTTTAAAGGGAGAGAGACCACGCCCCAAGGGGCTGGTATCTCAGCGACGATAGGCTGGAGGAGTGGGAGGACCTCCCGCAACACCCCATCTATAACATGGCCATAAACACAGGACCTCACCATAGAATGAGAAATGTCCTGAGATCATTTCCTGGCACATAATAAATTCTCAACCCATGTCAGCTGTTCTTATTTACTCTGATGTAGTCAGCCCCAAATCAGAGTGGTAAACAGAATGTTGGGGAGTCTAAAGAGATTAATTACCCAAGGCAAATTGGCATCTATCAAAGAGATTGGGAAAACAGAAACATCCAAAGGCACACAGCATCCAGGAGCCCATGCGGCCCTGACTGAGCCAGTGTGTTGTGCTGTCGAGGTGGGCAATGCGCCACCCCAGTGTGTCCTTCCTCATGTGCCCTGAGCCCAGGCTCTGCTGAGTCCTGCAGTCAAGAACAGCTGCTTTAAGGGAAAGCTCAGCTGTGTGTTGAAATGAGGTATGTGTGTGTGTGTGCATAACTGTGTGAACATGCTTGAGAGTCTCTCCTAGACTTGGAGCTCACCAAGTGGACTGGCCTGACTGGCAGCGAGCCCCAAGGATTCTGTTTCTGCTTCTCCAGAGCTAGGATTACAAGCCTAGGCCACCACCCCTGGCATAAAGGACTTCACTTTTATTTTTTACGATTAAGTTATCTTTACTTATGTGTTTGTGTGTGTCTATGTGAGGTTATGTGGGCATGAGAGCAGGTGCCCTCAGAGGTCGAGGAGGGGGTCAG
This sequence comes from Microtus pennsylvanicus, assembly GCF_037038515.1. Classification (NCBI taxonomy): domain Eukaryota; kingdom Metazoa; phylum Chordata; class Mammalia; order Rodentia; family Cricetidae; genus Microtus; species Microtus pennsylvanicus. The sequence continues at coordinate 12,335,415 of NC_134582.1, forward strand.
ATTCCCCTGGAGTTGGAGTGACAGGAAGTTCTTCAGCTGTCGTGGGTGCTGAGGACTGACCTCAGGTCCTCGGCATTGCCTGTAACTGTTGAGTCATCTCTCCAGCTCTCAGGGCTGCACTTTTACTGGTTCTTTGTGCTAATTGCCTAGAATAAACAAATTCACATGTCAGAAAGTTTACCAGAAACTAGAAGGAGGAGGAAGAGGAAGGGGAAGAGGAAGGGACTCCTATTAGATAAAGGGCTTCTTTTGGGGCTGTCAAAATGTCCTGGAACTAAGGAAGGAGTGTTATATAATCATGTGATTACCTAAAATTTCAATTCTACATTAATGGTATGCAAATTATATCTAAATTTAAAATAGCTATTAGTGACACTTCTCTCTGAGTGTCTGCAAGGTCTCTCTACTCCTCCTTCAGTCTTGTTCCTTCTGAGTTCCTGCAAGCCAAGTGTCTCCATTCTATACTTAACTGTAAGGTAAAGTATTTTTAATATAGAAGAAACTAATTTTGTCCTGGTTATTTTTAGCTCATCTCCCCCTTTCCTCTATCTTTCTTTCTTAGACAGGACCTGTGTATCCCCGGCTGATCTTGAACTTGCTACATAGCCAAGGCTGACCTTGAACTTCCAAACCTCTCCTCACCAGCTTCTGAATGCTAGGATTCCAGGCGTGCATCACACTCCTGGTTTATGCAAGGCTGGGGATGGAGCCTAGGGGTTGGGAGTGCAAGGCAAGCACACTATCAACTGTTTTCAGCTCATCCTTCCATCTTAAGTATTACTGAGCGTGTGCTATCAGCACATGCAAGACTTGTGGTCTCTCCAAAGTCACATCATCCATTCATTTAACAACATCTCAGACACTGATTAAAAAGCACTGGATAAGAACTGGTCTTGAGCCTGGAAATAACCTAAACGCTCCTCTACCGAAGAGTGGATAAGGAAAATGTGGTACATTTACACAATGGAGCACTACACAGCAGGAAAAAATAACGACAACTTGAAATTTGCAGGAAAATGGATGGAGCTAGAAGACATTATATTGAGTGAGGTAACCCAGACTTAGAACGACCAATATCACATGTACTCACTCATAGGTGGATTTTAGACATAAAGCAAAGAAAAATAGCCTACAATTCACAATCCTAGAGAACTTAGACAACAATGAGGACCTTAAGAGAGACATACATGGATCTAATCTACACGGGAAATAGAAAAAGACAAGATCTCCTGAGTAAATTGGGAGAAGGGGAGGAGAGTAGAGAAAAATATGAGGCTCAATAAAAACAATTAAAAAAAAAAAGAAACTGGTCTTGGACAGAATGTGGAATTTTACCTTAAGATTTTTTTTTTTTAATTCAAAGGATCTCATGATATGCCTTTGATAATCTATTACTCGAAGTGTTGTGCTCACGTGGGGAAGAGTCAGTCTTCAAACACTGAGAGGTGATTGGTTGGTTCCTGCTTCCACTCTGTAGACTCTGGGACTCAAACTCCAGTTGCCAGGATTGGTGGCAGGTGCCTTTGCCCACTAAGCTATCTCCCCACCCACTCCTGACTTTTGTGTCTGGAGTTGTAAACCTTGGGAAGTCTTGGCTCTGTGTAAGAAAGCATAACCTCTCTGTGCTCCAAAGCATCCTCATCCTAGGCCCACTCCTTAGCTTCACTTCCTGTTGGGGATCAATATATCTGTAGCCCCCTTATCTGACCCAGCCCTATACCAGACTCAGCTCTTTGGTTCCAGTTTTCTTCTTGACTGCAGGTTTTGCTTTCGTTAGTAAATGCTCAGTGTGTCTACAATGACACTCATTAGTTTTAACTTGGTATCTCAGGCACACACAGGAGGTATCCAAGTTTGTTTTTTGGTCTGTTGTGGCTGCCTGGCTAGCTTAGCCCCGAAATAACCACACAGAAATTGTATTAATTAAATCACTTCCTGGCCTATTATCTCTAGCCTCTTATTGGCTAACTCTCATATCTCGATTTAACCCATTTCTATTCATCTGTATATCGCCATGTGACAGTGGCTTACTGGGAAAGATTCAACATGTCTGACTCTGGTGGCTCCACGGTGGCTCTCTGACTCTGCTTTCTTTCTCCCAGAATTCAGTTCTGTCTTCACCTACCTAAGTTCTAGCCTATCAGGCCAAGGCAGTCGCTTATTCATTAACCAATTCAAGCAACACATAGAAAGAAGGACCTCCTACACCAGTATGTCATACTACCAAAATGCCCATCTCTAGAATGGGATTTCTCTCTATGAAGTGTATCAAGGCCAAGGGAAGGATTCTTCTATGTTGTTGATGGGAATCCAACTGGTACATCCATTCCTGAGGGAAATTTTGTAATTAAAAGTATGAATTTTTTCCATGTCTTTTGCTTCTGTAATACGTTTGTATAACATTCAAATTCTGTACAAATGTATCCTACCCAGGACCCCGTGGGAGTGTGTGGAGCCTGCGCAGCCAGGATGTGTGTCTCATTTCCCTGTGACTAACTGTATGAGTTATTCTGAGCAGGGGTGCTGGAATGTATAATCAAGGGGGAAGGAATATTCACTTGAGAAATAACGGGCTTGGGAATTCTCCAGCAGGAGTAAGCTTTCTTTTGAGCCACCAGCCAGCTCCCAGATCATGACACGGAGACTTATTATTAGCTATAAATGCTCGACCTTATCTTATGACTGCCCCACTAGCTCTTATAACTTAGTTTAACCTGTTTCTCTCCATCTAGGTTTTGCCTCGGGGCTTTTTACCTTTCTTTCATTCTGTACGTCCTTCTTCCCTGCGTACTCTGTGGCTGGCTGGCTCTCTCTTTCTCCTTTGTTCTCTTCTCTTATTTATTCTCTCTGCCCGCCAGTCCCGCCTGTCCCTCTACTGCCTACTATTATCTGTCCAGCTTTTTTTTTTTTAATTAGATAAATCAGGTGCCTTAGGCGGGCAAGGTAAAACAGCAGTACATCTTTACACAATTAAAGAAATGAACCATAAACAAACGTAGCACACCTTTACATAGTTAAATTAATATTCCACAACATCCAACAAGTGAATAATGGGATTTGGAGGTCAGACCACATCTTCTGGCTATCCTTAGCTACAAAGAAATTTTGAGCACAAAACGGAGGCTTCATGAATAAGACAGGACACACGAATGCCAAGGGCATGTCCAGCCAGCCAGTCACATAGAGGAGAGACATCAAGGAAAGACGGACACCAGACTGTGTTGGTGGTCATTCCTAGTGAGTAAAACTGACCAGGTGACTTTTATTTTTGTATACAGTATGCACGTTTGGAGTTCTCAGTTTAATTTCAGCAAAGCCATATTGTGTCTCTAGGAAGAAAATAAATTAAAAAAGGAAAAGCTATTCAGGAAAGGTCAAAGGAATGAAATGGCACAAGGAAGGGTGGGATCTGAAACAGAGGTGATGAGAGAGAAGCCCCCGGCAGCAAGAGCTATCACAACCCACGACAACCTGAGTGAGGCGCAGAGAGCAGATAGGGCAGAGCCCTTGCAGTGTGTTGAGCATCCCCACAGTTTTGCCTGCTTGGTATTTCCTTGGCTTTTAGTGTAGGGTGAACCAAGATGCAGACTAAAATTTATTTGGAACACACATGCAATGCTTCTAGTACAGGTGAAATATTGCTGTGTGTGGATCTTGTTAGCAGCTAGGTCACTGTGCAGTGTGCCCGACTTCCTGCTTGTTAATTGGCAGATGATGGTCCCAGACCTACTTTGTACTCAGCATCACAAAGAGAGTCATCCCCCTCAGGAGGAGCATGGCTATACTCTAAAGTATTACCATTGTAACAGTGCCTTGTCTTAGGGGTTTGGCCACAACACCATGCATTGGGAAGGTCAGAGAAAAATGATTTTTCCCCTTTGCCAGAGACTATGCTGATGCTGATGGCTGCCATATATTAATTTTCTCCCAAGGCTCTGATAGGCTAAGTAACTTGTCAGGTTACACAGCCAGGCTGTCTACTATGCTTGTAAGTATTGCTACTCCACTTCCAGACTGACCAACAATCCTGGTTTGCTTCCTCCTAGCATTTAAAGTCCTGCATCCTGGGAAACCACTCAGCTATGAACAAACCAGATGTCTGATCCCCAGCTGCCTTCCCTTGCCTCCAGTCTGGACCCCACCATGACTAAAAGCTGCCTCAGTTTTCTTTGAATGTCTTTCTCCCTTCCTGCTCCTGGACCTTTGGCTTTTCAGATCTCTTTCTTCAGGACTCTCAGGGGGTCTCATGTCCATACACAGATGCTGGCCACCATGTTGAGGCTAGCTATTTTCATAGCACCTAGAGCTGCGAGGCAAACCAATTACTATTAAAGGAATCCCAGTGGAATTAACGAGTGGATAAATTATTAACAACACCTACAGGAAAGGCATTCACATTGCTCGTTATGAGTCAGGCATGGTTAGGTACTGTGGGAAATAACTAAATAAATATCTGATGAGATTAAGTGAATTACTCTCTCGGGTGTTTGTGGCGTCCACAGAGGTTAATGAAGGATTGCAGTATTCCAGATGTGGCGTTGCAGTAGCGGTAGTGACACCCACATAGTCACACCACCCACCTGGTCTGTCACGTGATAATCTTCCTCCATCTCCTGACAGATTAGTAAAGGAAACAGAAAACGTCAGGGAAACCCATGTCATGGGCAAGAAGCACAAGGAACCCACAAGGACTGATGAACTTGTGATCCCAAGCCATGATGGCAGAGTGGGACTCCTCAAGTGATTTTATGTTTTCTGGTCTATATAGTTATTTTGTGAAAATAGATTGAGTGAAAAATATTTTAAAACTGGCGTATCTTGCATAAAATTCTGGATTTTCAGTTCTTCTTAACGAAATAGAAGTTGCAAACCCTGACACTCACTGGAGACTGAGCGATCAACCGAGCCTCTGTGATGGCTTTGATGACCCAGCTTCAAAAACTCCAGGCGTGCAAATGCTGGGAGACAGGGATTGCTGGGGGCTGTGTTGGGAGTAGTAACCACAACAGTCTCTGTTTAGGGTGCTCTTCCTGCACAGACGGTAAGGCTGACTCTTACATTTCCCTAATAGTCTTGCTTTTGTGTTCCTCATTGCAAGGGCCTTTCTGCCTGCCCTTGACAAAATAACCCTCATGGGATTCTTACTGGCTTTACCTTCCTCCATAGCATGTATATACTTGAAGGATCATGTGCTTTGTTGTTTATTTTCTGTCTCCTTCCAGAAGAACAGATTCTCAGCATTTGGACCAGTACCTTGTGCATAGAAGGGGCTTGAGCTTTTTCTAAATAATGCATTGCCTAAGTTCACCAAAAACTCATCAAACAAATGCATCTTACTTCCTTAAATGTACCCAAGGACCCAACAAGAGCTCATGCTATCAAAACACTTTATCAGTGCCAAGATTTGTGTGATCATGAGTTTGAGCCATTGCTTGTCAAGCTAGATGAAGTCATTCTGCATGGCATCTCAGAGGAAAGGGGAGTTATACTCCACCTTCCTGAGGCTGGACCACTTAAGCAATGTATCCGGAATTCTCCTGAACAGGAAACTTATCTCTGACTTAAGCATTTGTATCAGCACAAACTCATGGATTTTGCTTATACTTTGGTTTATAATTCAAACTTCCTTTATTTTGCCTTCGGATTATTCTAGTTTCTACCATGGATAGTGCTTGACCCCAGTGGGGTATGTGCTGAGCAGTGAGTGGCTTTCTGTCACTATAAGATACTCCAGGCCTATTTGCCTCAGTCCTAATGTCTCCAAGGAGCACTGGAGAAGGGGTTGCTAGGCGAGTGGATGGGATGACCTGACTGAACTTTCCTTGCTTGCCTTCAGGGTCAGAAATGTTTTCCAATGTTGCAGTTTTGAATTTTGAACTGCACTCATCTGGACTGTAAGTATTGGCCAGCCTGAGGTGGGGGAGGGTGTCCTGAGAAGCAGAGGCGACAGCAGGAATGTGCACTGGGTGCCGATCATGAAAGGCTTTGAACTCCATGGTGGAGCACTGACGTTTGTCAGAGAGCGCAAAGAACCCTTAAAAACAAATGTGCAATGGGAAGCAACTGCGCTGTTATTTTTAAATCAAAAAGGCACATGTTATTTATAAAAATGTTTCAAAAATAGGGCCAGGGGATCACTCATCAGCCAAAGAGCTTGCCGCCAAGCCTGTGATCCTGAATCCAATGCCCAGGACACACATGATGAAGGAGGACAGGGCTGCTAAAAGTTGTCCTCTGACTTCCACACACACACACACACACACACACACACACACACACACAACACACACACACACACACACACGCAAGCACACGAATGCACACGTGCGTGTGCATGGGCACACACACCTCTCATACAAATAAGTAAATAAAAGTGGTAAGCTTTTAAAAACCAAATATTGAAAAAAAATCCACAAGTCAGCAAATCATGTGGAGAAAGAAGACATTTTGCTGCCTTTGCTTCCAGAGTCTTCTGCTTGGGATCAGCTGTTTGCTGATGGTGGCTTTGAGCTTGCTTACAAATGTTGATACATTGCAAGGGCTTTTTCATGAAGCAGTAATCTGCACTGAGTATTCATGGCTACCACGTAATTTACTTCCATCTATAACTTAATGCCTTGATCTGATTATTTCGATTTTTTAATTTTTAAATTTATTTTCATTTTTGTGTATATGACTATTTCGCCTGCATGTATACATTGCACCATGTGCACACCTGGTACCCAGGGAGGCTAGGACCTACAGGTGAGCAGCCATGTAGGTCGTCTGGAAGAGTAGTAAGTGCTCTCAACCACTGAACCACCACTCCAACCCCCAATTATTTGGTTTAGGTTTTGTTTTTTTTGTTTAAAGTATGCCATGATGGCATTCTTGTATATAATATTGATTATGTTGTAGCAAAATTATAAGGTTAAATGTTTTCAGGGCAATTGGTGCTGAGTGATATGGGGAGGATTCTCCTCTTTTTTACCTTTTCTGGTTACTTTTAATTTTTTTATTTTTGTGAAGACAGTCCTTCTGGCTCTTGCCTGGCCCTTTGTTCTTTCCCCAGTAATAGTTCCCTTTGAAGAGGCTCTCTGTTTCTATTCCTGCCACCCGTCCTCACCTCACCATGGCCAGGAGTTGAGAACTCAAAACTCACTGGGCTCAGGGTGCCTTTGGTGGCCATCAGGGTTCTGGGATTCCTAAGAAAGAGACCCCAATATTCCGTATCACTCATATGTCCATGAGTCACCTTTGGTTATGACTTCCTGCTTCGTCTGAACTCTCCGAATTTCCTTCTGCCTTTAGTGTTCCCCACCCACACGCCCATTCCGTTCCTCGGAGGAGACTCGCATCTGGCACTGCAGAGTTGAATCAACAGTCCAGAGATTTCTATGAGGCTCTGGTTATTGAGCAATCACTTAGAGATGAGATAAACCTCTGCATGTCCCCAGCACATCCTCCGCGCATTTCTGTAGCTCTGCTCACTTGGGCCCTGATTTCATGTCTGCCCCCCTCATCTACCCTGACATTCCACCCTCCACCCCCTGCTTCACGCAGCATTCGCACAGCCCTGGGTGCAACCTTGGCCTTCTTTCCACCCTGGATGCTGGTGAGAGGCTCAGGAAAAGCCTGAGGAGAAGGGGAGGAAATGGCCTACCAGGCCACTCAACCATGACATACTACTCCATTCACAGAGATCTTCCCATCCACACTTCCTCCTCCCCAGAATCGAGGATTCACAGGGTGTCACAGAGGTTCTGTGCTGAGAAAGAGGTGACCACGGGCTAGGTTACAGTGGGGAGTGATGCGGCTGAAGGGGAGTGACCTATCCTATATTCCTTGTCGGGTCTGAGGGGTTCAAATGACATAATGGATAAGAAATTGCCTCATAAAACACCACAGACATCTAAGGGATTGTTTTTATTGGGAAATACAATCTGAACTCCAAATGGCCTTTTAGACATAGTAATGAACAAAAACTCATTTGTTTTTCTGCCTGGTGGCCCTTTGCCTTCTAGCAACAATATCACCCCATTCCTCCAGGTGGGGTGAATGAAGCTCCTTAACTCCAAAATTTCAATATTCCTATGACTGTCATGTCACCAGGACACACATGGGACCCAGGCCTGGCCGATCTCAGTCCTTACCCCACCTTCCTGCACAGGGATTGGTTGTGGATACCCATTGGTTGTGGATACCCATAGGTGGCCTCCTCAGCTTATGTCTGGGTTAACTTGCATGGGTCAGTTTTCTTTCAAATTCAAAAGGCAAAAAGTCTGTGATAACTGAAAGAAAGAAGAGATGTGTTGCCTCAGAGATGGGAAAAGTCTGAGTCACCATTCTATCTTGAGATTCTGATACACTGAAGCCATAAGAAAATTCCTTTCCTGCCTCTGGAATATGTGGGACCTGGGTGACATCATGTGTGTTCCTTAATGATGGGTTGCTATGAGAAAATATCTTGGACTAGGTGGTGTGGAAACAATGGGGTTGTTACTTCTGGTTCTAGAGGCCAGCAAGTACAAGACCAAGTACCTGCTGGTTTGATATCTGCTGAGGACTGATTTGTGGTTCACACATGGTACCTGGTTGCTGTGTTCTCACACAATGGCAGAGATAAAGGGTCTCTGTTGGGATGGTTTATGATGTTAATCCCATTCAAGAGCTCTCCACTCTCATGACCTAATCACCTCTCAGAGACCCCATCTCCGTGCTCCATCACTTGGGGTCCAGGGAAAGATGTCAATGCATGTGACAGGAGTCAACACCAATCTTGTCTTGCCTCCCCACTATGGCCATTTAGAGGATGATCCCCTAGTGGGAAGACTAGGTCACTCTGAAGGTTGACATTGGGAAACTGAGTCAGTAGAGAGGGGATTTCTTCGTCCATCATAGTACCTACTAATCCTAGCTATTCTTGAAACAAGTGCTGTCTCTGTGTTTGCTCATCTTGGAGTAATACATCCCTTCTTTCTTTTGGAATTGTGCCTCTCGTGTTTGAAAGAATCCGATATCAGTTAACCCATTCATGAATTTAGATGCCTGCTTCTGAACACCTCACTATGTATGCCATTCATGATTATCTTCTGTCATCAAAGAAATTTGAAACATATCATGGGGAGGACTCTTGGGCTTGACTGAGAGTAATTAGCAGACCGGGAAGACACTAATCAAACTGAGGTAAATTTGTGGCTTTCCACACAACCTCCTTCATCCTCATTCAGAGCTTTCTAGAATGTAAAGTATAAAAAACAACGCGTACTATACGCTGTGTCTATATGCTAGGCTGATGTGTGAACTCATTTTGCTCTAGAATAATTCTATTTGCTACAAAGACTCAAGAGACAAGGTTTGTTTTTTTTTTTTTTTTACAGACCCTGGAGAAAGAGGTAAGGGAAATTGGAACTCTCTTTTTTTTTTCTGCCCCAGAATCTCTTTCTGAATGTTGCCTAAACAACCAGGTCATTTCTGGAATCTTGGCAGCCATTTATGACAAGGCTTTCCACCAACACGAGATGGGAGCTGTAGATTGGACCAGATGACTATGGAGTGTGAGGCTGTGCAGGGGGCCCACACAGAGATGGGTGTGGTTATTAACAGGTTGGAAGCACCAGCGGCAGGTAGCACAGCCTGTCTTTTTTTTTTTTAATCAAAATGGAGCAGTAAAATAACATAATCTTCATAAAGAAAGTGGAACGAAAAGCTGGAGGGAAGGCAGATGAAGCAATTCAGGAGCTGGAACGATGCTTGGGAATTTTGGATTGCCTCATTCTACTACTAAGATTAAATAAACACATTCCCAAATATATGCTTATGTAAACCCCTAATAAAATAACATTCGGGTAAGAAATCCCACATCACAGAGACTGCAGGGGCTCCTCAAACTGGAGGGCAAGGATCTGACTTCCTCAGCCACTCTAGGTCTGAGGAAGAGCAGACGGAGCTGGAGTCAGTCATCTCAGGAAGAGGACCAAGCTTTGGACTGCACTGCTCCAAGGTGGCCAGTGCTGGTAGACACCTGCCAGCGGCCCTACCTTTTCTTCCCTTGAGCCTGCTTTGCTTTCTAGGACTGTTCTAAAATCAGATGAATATTAAACTATGAATATTAAAATAACTATTGTGAATTTTGTAAATTTCACCATAGAGATAGAGCATCAGCCAGGAGTGGTGAAAATCAACATCACCACAATGCTTAAAATAAAAGCTGGACCACGAAGAAAAAAATGTTCTGGGTGCTGCTTTTTGTTGAAGCCCTAGGAATGGTGATTGTGCACTGAACCATTGGCATCATGCCCCAGCCTCACCACCGCTTAGCCAGGCGTTCTCTTATCTGACGCTAGGGTATCCTCACCACCCTCCTCCCCATCTCAGAGCGTGGCTTCCAGAAAGTAAATCCACTTAAAGTACTTGGGCACAGTGTCTGGCACAGCAAACACCCAGTAGGTGAGCCACCACTATTCACTGCCCCAAGTAGTTAGGGGCCCTAGCTTGAAAATAACTGCATTTGCCCTTGGTGTATGTCTTAGCTTTATGGTACACTGGGCTGGGAGCAGGGTGCTCATTTTGTTCTGATACTTTGCTGTGAGATATGTCCTGGGCATAAAAGGCTATCTAGTCAACTGTCCACTAAATGCTTATAGCATCCTTTCCTTTCCTGAAATGTTCCCTAAGTCAGATGTGGTGTCTCATACGGTAATTCCAGTATTTGGGGGGCTGTTAAGAGAATCACCGTAAGTTCAAGACCACCCTGGGCTGCATAGTGAGTTCCAGGCTAACCTGAGTTACAGATTGAGGCCTTGTCTGGAAAAAAAAAATGGCATTGGCAAAGGTACTTTTAGGGGGACCTGGGAGGTGAAGGAGCCCTCAGCTAGAAACTGTTAGACCAGAAGTAGAATTCCTCAGCAGAACTTGGGGATCCCAAGGACAAGGTTTGAGAACTGGAGAGTGCAGGTGTGTGCTTGTGAGTCCGAGTGTGTATATGTGAGTGTGGTTGTGTGTATGAGATGACCATTCCAGTGAGTATGTCCTGTTTTTATCAGTCTCAAGGCACCCATGGCTAAAGAATTCTACACAACCAGCCCAGAGTCCATTCTAGCCCTGGTGGGTACTATCTGTGCATTGAGAAGAAAGGACTTTAGATGGGTGGTGTAGACAGCCTTCCCGGTGGTCAGCTCTCGTCTTTCTCTCAGAACCTTCTAAACAAAGCCCTTGCCTCTCCCTTCCCTCGCTTGCTGGTGAGAACTCTGGGAACTTTCTCTGTTTTCCCTGGAGAAGCTGGTTAGGTTCCACCACCAGCAGCTGTTCCTTTCTACTCTCCCGGCTCTGTGGCTCTTTGGGACAGTGGGTGGGGGGTGGGAGATGAAATGCAGACTCTGACTGAGGGTTGAGCCTTAGGACACCTTTCTGGGCTGCCTTGATCCTGTGTAAGCTTGGTTGTCACCCTTGTTCTCCTGCTGGTCACATCTTGTTATCTTGGTCAAAGCCACAGAAATCAGCAGCCTCCCATCCAAGGTCGCTCTGGGGGAGCTGTTGCTCATGCCACTGCTGGGGAGTGTTGAACCTCTTGTGTTCTGAAGCCCAAGAGATGTTCAGCCCCGGGCTCCTGAGCAAACATGAACAAGCACAATATCTGAGTTTTTCCTCAAGAAATTGGGTCACAACCAAGGGAATCATTCCCCTTCTACCAGAATTGGAATTGTCAAATTGTCATGTAGGGTGGGTTAGGCAAAGGAGGGAGGTCAAGGCACTCAAACACGTTCTGCCTGTGTCATCAATTATAACAGAATGGAAGAGGGAGGTGTGAGGATTCTGATGGGCCCTATCAGCGGGGCTGGCTGCTTTCTCTAAGGGATTGAACATCCAAAGGCGGTATGCTGAACATCCAAAGGTATGCTGGGAACGTCTCTACTCTTGTCTTCTGGAGTGAGGTCATGGATGGAAAGTACCTTGCACCATCTCATCCCATTTCCCTCTCTCTTGCCTCACACCTGCCTTAAGGAATGATGTGGGAAGCCTGGTCCCTCTCCAGTGTGATCTAAATCTCAAGCGTCTGCTAGGCATCCAGATAGAGAAGGGGCAGGTATAGACTAGACAAGTAGCTTGGGTGTTGGCCCAGGTCACTTGCATGATGATCCGCAAGGTTGCTCTGTAGCGACGGTTGGGTTTTGCATACTATGATGTACTTGGGCGTAGAACGGGTTTGCCATTTTGTGGCATGAGTGAGTGATGTTACTCACTCATCAGATGGATGAGTGGAGGGTTAGTTATGTCTTTCACGATCCAGCCTGTGTTAGACAGAATGGAGCAAACGGTTTGCAAGTGGAAATTTGCTAAATGAATATTTAAAAAGATTTGGCTCCACCTACCTTTTCCACTGAAGAGCCAGCCTGCCACCTTAAACTGTGTTCACCATCAGTGACCAGTCTTAGTGAAAGTCCCACGGCACTTGAAATCTTATTTATTTTTTTCAGTGTTTTGAAAAACACAGCAATCCTCCTAAGCAATGCCATGAAGTCCTTGGTTTCCTCAGTAGAAAACTGAAGACATTAACGCCTTCCTCACAGTGGTAGTTTGGAGCTTACATGATATTGGTAAAGAGTGGCATTTTATATAGTGAGGTAGCTTTAGTGAGAATGAGCTGCCTTTCTAGAAGCAGCTGCTCTTCTGGTCTGTTGGCCTTGGTCCTCACATTTCATATGAAAACACTCCACTTTATCTTTTGGCATTGATTGATTGATTTAGAGTGTGTGTGTATGTTTAGCGGCTCACGTCTTGTCACGCGGGTGGATGTCAGAGGACTATTTGCAGTGTGTACCGGCATGCCTGGCCCCACTTCTCTTCGTTCTTACCGCCCAGCTGAGCTTTGCCTGTTGAAAGTACAGCTCCTACCTGGATGTGGTGCTGCTCGCCTGTGATCCCAGTGCTTGGATGACTGAGGCAGGACAGTCATGAGTTTGTGGCCAGCCTGTGCTACATCGTAAGTTCCAGGCTAGCTTGAGTTATAGTGTGAGAAATTATAGTCTGAGAAATGAAAAGGCCCACATTGTGGGTGGTGTCATCCCTGGGCTGCTTGTCCTAGGTTCTATAAGAAAGCAGGCTGAGCAAGTCATGAGAAGCAAGTCAGTAAACAGCACCCTCCATGGCCTCTGCAGCAGCTCATGCCTCCAGGTTCCTGCTGTGTTTGAGTTCCTGTCCTGACTTCCTTTGGTGATGAACAGTGCTGTGGAAGTGTAAACCAAATAAACCCTTTCCTCCCCAAATTGCCCATTGGTCATTGTAAAACTCTAAGACACCAGGTCCCCAGCACATGACTGTGTTGAAGGCTTCGAAGCCCCTAGGAGCTATCAGGTCACTGTGAGACAGCCATAGATGGATGCACCCACCCTGGCTCTGGCCTGGGCTTTGCTCTGTGTCCATTGGTATATGTACAACCCAGCACCTCGTGCTCCCTCTACCACAGACAAAGTTGCTCCACTTTGCTCTCCTCATCACAATGAATCACACTGCCCGAATCCATGAGCCTAAACAAACCTCCTTCCCTCGTTTCTGTTGGGTAGACCCAGTGAAGAGAAAGGCAACTAAGACCCCAGTGGCCTGAGGATTTGGAGATCCAGGAAGAGATTCATTGTATGAGTCCCCTTTGCTTTGTTTACAACTAGTCTAGGCTGGATCAGAAATGAAGGAGATTGAACATTTTGTGAGCAGCAGAGGAAGCGTAGGGTTACCATGCTTTAGAATTATGAGATTCTGTAGGGGACAAGAACAGTGTTTTTTAATTAAAGTCATGAATCAGACATCTCTGAGCAAAGCATGAGTTGTTGAGAATTTGTGAAGTTAAAGGACATGTTAGGAAAACCACTTAATTCTAGAAGCCTCCCAGGGAAATAGGGATTCATTATCTATCAGTTGGGGGTTTATCTGTTGATGGAGACTGGGTTTATTTTAGTTGACAGTTCATGTAATTGAATTAGCCTGGTGTCTTAGTGTTCTGTTGTTGTGAAGAGACACCATGACCACAGCTACTCTTATAAAAGAAAACATTTAATGAGTGGCTTCCAGTTTCAGAGGTTCAGTCCGTTTTCATCATGGTGGAACATGGGGGTGTGCAGGCAGACATGGTGCTGGAGAAAGAGCTGAGAGTCCTACATCTTGATCTGAAGGTGACAGGAAGTAGACTGAGACATCAGGCATGGCTTGAGAATATATGAGACCTTAAAGCCCACCCCACAGTGACACACTTTCTCCAACAAGGCCACACCTCCTAAGAGCACCACTCCCAGTGAGCTTTTAGGAGCCAATTGCATTTAAATTACCACAGCTGGAAAGTCCAAAGTTTGTAGAACAGGCCACCTGGAGGCTCAGGTCAAAACTATATAGTTCAGATCTGGAAGCCATCTGCCGACCTAGAGCTGCTTACTGGGGAACTCCGTCTCCATTCTCCTAAGTCTTACAGCTGATGGGATGGTTCCTACCCCTATTAGGAAGGGTCATCTGTTCTCCTCAGAGTCTGTTAAATCATAAGCACATCTAAAAGTGTCTTTATAGAAACATCCAGAATGCTGTTTGGCCAAATATCTGGGTGTTAGCTCAGCCAAGTTGAGACACAGAATTAACCACCACACTCCATAAATCCAGCGCTGAGAATCTGAATTCATGGATGGATGTCGTGGCTCACTGTGGTGTGGAGTCCTGGGAGGAGCCTCTCATGGGCCTTGGTTGTGTGTAGTCAGGGCTTGAAATGGTGGGAGGCAGGGGCATACTTCCTGTGGGCAGACTTCAGCATCTTGCCTCTTGAAGTCTAGTCTTCATGTTCTTTCCTGTTGACTGAGGACAGTAAAAGAAACCAGTGTTTGCTTCGTAAGCTGTCCATGAAGTTTGTCCTTTCTGGAGCTTAAAACTTCAGGCCATGATGAAGTAACTTGGCCACTTGACATCAAGGTGTTTGAAGTAGGTTTGCTCTGCCAGCCTAACACTTGGCCGTCATGCTATATTTTTATGCTTATGTCCGGCCCAACTGTGAACAAGGAGGTCAGTGTTGTGTTCATGAATAGCCTCGGCACTGTAACTGGCCACTGCCCGCTTCCCCACCATGGGAACAGGAGGCCTTGTCTGGGGCTCTCCTAGGGGAACGTTCTTAGCACTTCTGCTTACAAGGCTGAGGGTTAAAACATCAATAGATGGCACCCCCACCCCCAAACTCCTCACAAGGCTCTCACGACCGTGTCACTCCTGAAAACATCCTGGGATGACTGACCCGGGTGTCACCCAAGAACCTCGGAGAGTGAGGCTACCAGGTGCAGAGTGGGTAATTTCCTGGCCAATCAAAGAAGTCCCACAAGGATTGTGAAAGCCAGATGTGAGAGGTACTAAAGTCACAGCACGGTCATCCCAGAAGCCAGTGATGTAGCTCAAGGAGCAGATCCTTGCTGGTGTTTTGACCAGCCGCTCCAGTTACCGAGGCTGTCTCTGAGCGGGCTTCTGTCAGTCTGAAGTTTGCCAGGCAGTGAGAAGCAACACGAAAGCACACCAAACGGGCTTGGCCTGGCCCCTGGTGTAGGAGGCAAGTCTACCCTTTTACATCAGTGTGCGGTCCTCTCAGGCCTGATGTTTACAGAGTGGGTATTATTCCAGTAATTACTAGCAATGTGAGGATCAGGGACCGTTGAAACAAGCTGCGGTGAGGAATCCGAGGTTATGCAGTGCAACCCACACATTCTCCTCCCATTCTCCCCCTCTTTAAACCAACATTTGTAACCCTGCAGCACCACCCTCTGAAGGCTGTCATGCTAATTTTATGTCAGCTTATCACAAGCTAAAGTCATCTGAGAGGAGAGAACCTCGATTAAGAAAATACTTCCAGAAGGTCGGGCTGCAGGCAGGCCTGTAAGGCATTTTCTTAATTAGTGCTTGATGCAGAAGGGCCCAGCTCATTGTGGGTGGTGTCATTCCTGGTCTGGAGGTCCTGGGTTCTATAAGAAAGCAGGCTGAACAAGCTGTGAGGAAGTCAGTAAGCATCACCCCTTCATGGCCTCTGCATCAGCTCCTGCCTCCAGATTTCTGCCCTGTATGAGTTCCTGTTCTGACTTCCTTGGAAGTCACTGTGATATGGGAAGGGAAGAAACCCTTCCCTCCCCAGGCTGCCTGGTCATGGTATTTCATTGCAGCATTAGCAACCCTAACTCAAACAAGCTGTTCTCACTTGGCGCTCCTGGGCAGTAATTCTGTTCCTACCTGCATCCCCAAGACAGGTCCCAGGACAATTTGCAATAGGTCAGCTAATTCATTGATCACGCATATATGGGTCAGGCAAATTGATTAGTAAACTACGCAAAGGAAAAGAAAGGGATTTGATATTGGTGATTCCTGAATAAGAAGAGACTCATTCTGTAAGCATGAGCTGGGTTAGAAGAAAAGCATATGTCAATCAGGAATCAAATCACACCCCCCTCCCCTGGGAAATAGCTTGTCTTAAAGAATATAACAGAAATTTGCTATATTCTGTGTGAATTTGGTCTTCTGATTCTGTTCAAGTCAGTGAGTTGTATTCTCATGAACCCCTTGTGAATTTGGATACCTTCAATTTATCCCCCATTCATATAGCCCAGGTTGTACTCAAACCATCCTGCCTCAGGCTCCTGGGTGTTCCTGTTTTATTTCAGGTGTGCAACACCTTACCTGGGTCCTTCTCTTTCTCTTAGGGAACTGGTGGGGTTCTAAGTATCAGTTGATGCTGTCTAGTTTGTGGATCCAGGGCAGATCTTGCTATTGGCATCACATTGTTGGGGAGGCATGGAAACTTGAATGTAATTGGCACCCATAAGCTCATGGGGAGTGGCACTATTAGGAGGTGTGGCTTTGTTGGGGGAATTGACGTTGTTTGTCTTGCTCAGCTATGAATCTTGCATTTAAAAATACTGACCAGACAGACAAGATAAGCCCACTGGCGTAATAGTGCCAAGTCTGTTATGTGTATAGCACCCCACTTTCTGCTTGGATTTTATGCCCTTACCATAGGAAGGAATTCAATTCTGGTACTGTGAACCCCATCAAAAGCCCACGGCTGGAGAGCACACAGGCCCAGGAAGGAAGCTACTACTCTTGTTTTGCTAAATGGCCATGAAGTGACTGTCAAATGGCCCTCAAATAACCACGTTTATACCCATTCGTTAGTGGCCATGATGTGACTATCAAATGGCCCTCCGGTAACCACATTTATACCCATGCATTAGTGCTGTCGCTGGCTTTGGTCAAAAGCACTTGTTTCCGTGCTCAGTGGTGACTGCAGAGACTTGTAACTGGCCAAAGTGAGAATGAATACACAACTTATGGGCATTCATAAGTTAGACATCTGTATCACCTCCTCCGAGCCCCAGGGAACACCACTGAAGCAAGGCTGGAGAGAACATAAGAAATGGAGGGAGAACCCTGACTCCCAAGCATGGCACAGCCGCTATACTCTTGAATGCTCGGCAGCCGTGATCACTTATGCATGGCTGGGTCAGCCAACACCTTGCTGTGGAGCGAAGAGGGACTCATGCCCTCCCCTTTTCAGGATTCCAGGAGGTGATCAATGGCTGTTGGGGTAGGGCTGACATCTTCAGTGGTAAAACGCCCCCGTTCCAGCAAACAAACTGGATCGGGGGCATGGGGTGGGGACGTGGAGGAAAGCAGAAAAGGATAATTGGGAGGAGGAAGGGATTAGTAAGAGTGACAAGGGGACAAGAGAGGACAACAGGGAGTGAAATGAATGATGTACATACATGAAAGCATCATGGTGAAGTCCGCAACCACGTGTAACTAACACACATTAATGAAACTTTGGCCCTGCCATGAAGAAAGTCAGCCAGCACTCCTGACTCACCCTTCAAAGTCCTCATCAAAGGCTTGAACACTCGCTCTTCTCTCTTACAAGTGTGACCTGGGCGAGGAGAAGTTGAGCTATGGAGGCCCAACAGACAGTCTCGACTTTCCATGTCTCTTTGGGCAAGTTACCCCAGTGCTCCATACTTCTCTTTCCTCCCCTGAAACTGGGGTCAGCAATAGTGCCTTCCTCATAAAGTTGTCTTGTTGGGAAATTGCGACAAAAAGGCCTTAGCAGACTGTGTGACATGGTAGGTGCTGGTTAAGGGTTATTATAATTGACAGTGTTCAGCATTGCAGAGTCTGGGGAGAAGATGGCCGTGTGGCCGTGGGATGTTTGGTTCTGCTGCAGCCGAGGAGAAGATGGGTGAAGAGAAGATGGGCGTGTGGCCGTGGGATGTTTGGTTCTGCTGCAGCCGAGGAGATGGGTGAAGAGAAGATGGGCGTGTGGCCGTGGGATGTTTGGTTCTGCTGCAGCCGAGGAGAAGATGGGCATGTGTCTGTGGCATGGATGGTCCTGCTACAGCTTAGACGAGGGCACAGTTGCTGAGGCGGGTGACCCAGTGGGGCTAGAAAGCCAGATTTGGAGTTGGGAGTAAACACACCTAATTCCTTCCTGTTTCTGTTTCCTTTCACATTGTTTGAATGTCTCGACCATCTTCCTTGAAGTTTGTACGTTAGTGCCTCTGGATGCATGCACACATAAGGGTTTGGTTTTCTTCTTGATTCTGTAAAATTCCTGGTTCACCAATGTCAGGCCTTCATGTTGAGTCACCAAGGCTTTATCTAAAAGCTCCGTCTTTCCTGGTGTATTGCAGGCCTATCCTACCCCCATCCTCCACCCCATCCCCAACCCAATCAATCCTCTGCTAGAGTGGTTAAGTGGGACCTGATGACGAAGGCTTTTCATTTCAGTTAGAGATCTGAGGGCTGAGAAACAGATTCAGGAGGAGGAAGGAGTAGCAATTAGTCCTGTATCTGTGGGCAGCTGGGTGGACTGTCGTGGCAAGGATCCCATGAGGAAGAACATCTGAGAGTTACCTTGGAGCTGGGAAGGCAAGTCTAAGCACAATCCATCCGGAGCCCAGGAATAGTCTATGGTGTGAGCTACCCCCACTTTTGATCTCAGCTTCAACACCCGCACACGAAGTAGGAATCAGGATGTGGAGGGACATTTCCTGGAAGGGAGCCTAGCCTAGGGCATCATGCCTGAGAATCTGGCCCTCTCTGAAGCCACAAAGTAGCTTATGCCACCTCTTCCACCTAAAGCCTGTCTGTCACTTTAGAGAGAAATAGAGGAAGGGAAATCGGATTGTCTTTTTCCTACAGAAGTGAATATTTTCTGCAGAAACCGATTTTTTAAAAATTGGGTGCATTAGCCAGAGTCTTCTAGAGAAACAGGACCAATAGTATAATATATGAAGTATAAGCACGAATGTAAGTGCACACACACATACATACACACACATGCACACACGCACACATGAGCACATGAGTTGGATTGCATTCCTAAAGTGACTGAGAAGTCCCTGACTTACCATCTGTAAACTGAGGATCCGGTAAACCAGTGTTGTGATTTGAAAGCCAGAGAGCCTCAGGAGTTATGATGTCAGTTCCCTGCCCAGAAGAGGGGAAGATGATGTGGGAAGACCCGGTGTAAACCCTGAAGCAGGAAAAGGCCTCGTGTTTTGTGCTGCTTGGGCTTTTTCAGTGAGTTGCACTATGTCCATCCACACCTGGAGAGTGATCAGTTGTTCTGCATTTCCTGATAGCCTCATTCAGAAATACTCCCACAGCATCCCTAGAGCAATGTTTCATCTGAGGGTCCTCGGGCTCCTTCAGCTGGTCAGGGGGCCAGAGAGATGACTCAGTAATTAAGAGCTCTGGCTGCTCTTCCAGAACACCCAGGTTTGGTCCTCAGTACCCACATGACAGCTGACAATTGTCAGTCACTCCAGTTCAAGCGGATATGAAGCCCTCTTCTGGCCCCCACAGGCACCGCATGCATATGGTTCACGGCATACATGCAGACACTCATACACTAAAAATAAATAATTAAAAAACAAAAAAATAGTGTGTTATGCTGGACTGTAACCAGTATATCCCAGTCCTTCTCACCGCCACACTTCAGCCAGAGTGAGCTCATAGGCAGAACCGCGCCAGTTGCTTAGTGGGATGGGTGGAATTGCATCATTCCAAAATTCCATGCGGGAGCCCAAAGACCCAGTAGTTCAGAGTGGGACCTTGTTTGGAGATGAAGGTCGCTGCAGGTACAGTTGCAGGATGAAGGCAGTAGGAAAGGGTGAGCCTTTAGAACAACTCCTGTCCTCAGAAAGAGGGAGTGTGTGTGTCTGGCTTTGCACATGCTAGGAAAGTTGCTTTACTACTGAGCTACACTTGAGCGAGAAAAGGAAACACCTGGGCATAGATACATGCCCAGTGAGGATTCTATGTAAAGGATAAAGACACAGAGAGGGGCGACTCTCTTCCAGCCAAAGAAGTCCAATGATTGCCCACAAAATATCAGAAGCTCAGGGTGAGCTTGGAAGAAGTTCTCTTTCCCTTAGCCCTTGGTCTGGACTCTTAGTCCCCAGGACTGTGAAACCACGAAGTTCTGCTCCTAAACCACTCCCTTTGTAATTCTGCCCTAGGCAAACCAATGGAAGCAAAAGCAGGAAGCCTACACTCCACACCCTATGACCATAAGCCCAAATCGGACCAAAGTGTCCCAGTCCAGCCCTGCTGTGATAAAATCACAGCAGAGTCGCCAACAAGTTGGGCTGCAGAGTTGATAGGGACATTGTGGCCCCAGTTGCTCTACAGGGGTCAGGGGGCACCAGAGGAATCTTGCAGTCTTGCCCCAGAGTCCTTTGCCCCTTTGTCCTACGGGCCTAGAACTGCCTTTTATAGTCTGAACTCCCTCCGGAATGTTAGTGCCTCAGCCGGTGCTCAGGGCTGTGATAGCTAAGGTATGACAGAAATGGAATTCAGGCATCAGGGTCAGATGGACAACCGCAAACCCTTCTGCTCTCTGAGGTCTAGAGGAAGTGGAGTCTGACGTTATTGGGTCAACTGCTTCATGAAGACAACCCTCAAGGCCTAGCAGATCCTCAGATCTGCAGGCCAGTCAGGGCCTGTGCTCATTGCATGGCAGAAAATAATAGGAAATGCCTGTGGAGTTCTGGCTCAGTGCAGACAGGGCTCTCCATACACTAGGAGTGGGGCATTCATCAGTAAGCGTACAGCAGTCACAGTGGCCGAGCAGGGAGAATGGCAGCTTCAGAGAACGGAGCATTTGCCACTCAGGAATCGTCTCCCATTCCTCTCCTACATAACTCCGACACCGACACTATTTCTTCCTTCCGAGGGTGAGGGGCAGCGTGGTGCCTGCGTCCCTTCCTCTCTGCCTGTGGAGTCCTTACACTTCCCCTTCCACCATCACGTAGGACCATCGAGTTCACTTGGACACTGCTGCCACTGCCCTTCACTGGGTGCTCCTGTCCTGCAGTGTCCCTGTCCTTGCCTCATTTCTGTCTTATCTCCCTTCATCCCTTGACTTTCATACGAAATGACTGACCTGGCCTTTGGTGACCAGCCTACTGAGTGCCCTCTGTGGCTATCTGTTGTCAAACAATCCTGGGCTTGGATGGTCCAGCTCAGCACCTCCCCCTGCTCCCCAGTTGTTGGTTGCCTTTCCTAGGAACTTTTAACACAGACAGTACACATGTTTGGAAGACCCAGGGGAAAGAAGAGATTGGCGTTTGTGGGGCTCACAGAAGGTGGGGGTTTGAAGGAGGTTTCAGAGTGTGTTTCCCCGCCAGGCTTTCCTGTGACAGCGATTATATTTGGGTTAGGGGATAGCAGGACAGAGAAGGAACAGTTAGTGCCCAAGGTGACAGTGGGTCAGCGGATGAACGTGTGGTATACCTCACCTGCATTCCTGTGCCTGTGTCAGTGTGTCCAGGGATGCCCCGGAGCATTGGGTTACAGTGAACTCTGTGCCTGAGCTAGGATGAAATTTAGGTGAAAACTCCACTTTGTCACTTCCCTTTTGGGAAACTGGCTCCGATGGAGGTGAGGCCTTTCCAATGTTTCCGTGGTGGCTTTGAGATGGCACGAGGGTCAGAATTTGGCTCTTTCCAAGGCCAGGCTGTCTCCTTCCTCTCGGCTCCAACATCTCTCTGACCTTCTTTGCTTGTTTAAATTTCGAGGAGAAAGCGCTGCCCCCTGGAGCCTCTGGATGGAGAGAAGGGACGGCCCAGGCTACACTTCCAAAGCAAGCCTTAGCTGAGCTGTCTAGAGCCAGCCTGGGACTTCACTGAACTCACAGTGCTGTGTGCTCCTGAGCCAGAGAAAAATACCTGCCTGGAGTCAAAGCCAAGTGTAGCAGATTACCACGTGCTGGACTGTGCCTAGAGTAGCCTTGCTCCTTCCCAGCTGGGTAAGCTTGTGCCATGCTCACCGGGTTCCACGCTGAGGGACCCAGCTGGGCTCACCCATAAGCTGTCCAGGTTTTTCTAGATGCATGAGCCTCTCAGTTGGGATTGTCTCACTGAACAGACCAAGTAAATAGTCCAAGACCGACTCAGATTTTCAGTCAGCACCTAGCGGCTGGCTGGGTTGGGCTGACCAACGTTAGTTAGGGACACAGTATTCGTCTCTGGACACTGGGGCTTCTGATTCAGTCCTTCTAGCATCATATAAACTGTTAGGAGTAAGGAGCTGAGGGAAAATGCATGGAAAAGAATTGATGCCAGCAGGCAGAGAGTCCTCAGTTCAGACACTATCTTGCCTTTCAAAAAATGTTTTAGCTGCTAGCCACATGACTCTGGGGCTGCTCTTCCAGAGGACCCTGATGGGTTTCCCAGAACCCATATATATGATGGCTCACAGCAATGGACACTAGACACACAAGTGGTACATGCAGGAAAAACACACCCCACCATACACACAAAAGACTTAGAGGTGGCGAGATGGCTCAGTGTGTAAAGGTTCACCCTGACCGCTACACTGTAGCTGTGGCATACGCTTACACACACACACAGATACACACACACACAGTATGAAGTATGAGAGGGACTTGTTGGGAAGACTAAAGGTCCAATCTGTGTGGAAAAGGGTTCAGAGAAGGCAATGGGGTCCAAATACAAACAAAAGAATCATATTCATCTATGAAAATGTACAACGAAGTCCATTATTAAGTCAAACCACACATTGCATTTGTTGAATGCATGATTTTAGGAAGAAGTCCTGCCATTTTTTAAAGAAGTCGTGCAGTTTTTACTGCCCCTGTCTTAAAGGAACTGTGGTGCCCTGCTTGCCACAAGCCCATGGCGGGGGGCAGGGGGGGTTGTGGCTACCAAGAAACTGCGCTAAACTCTATTTTGTGTCTAGAATTCCCTTTGAAGCTCTCTCAGATCTTATGTGGATTTAGCTGACACACGTTGGTGTGCCATTCTGTTGATGGAGGCTGCTCATTCATTTCCTGGCTGCCAGACTCCGAAATAATCTCACAGAAATCCTGTATTAATTAAAACACTGTTTGGCCCATCACTTAGGTATATTGCTAGTTAGCTCTTATTTATTTCAGATGCGTTACATTTGTATCTACTGTGGAATACTTGTTTAATGATACAACAATGTGTTATATTCTTTTATGTTGCATTTGTTTAACTCTCTGAAGCTGATAAAATGTCTCCCTAAGATCCAGCTGACATTTGACTAGTATCTGCCAGTAGCAAGAAGATGAATAGTGTCTTGACACAAACTAGAGTCAGTTGAAAGGAGGAAACCTCAACTGAGAAAATGTCTCCCTAAGATCCAGCTGTAGGGCATTTTCATTAGAGATTGATGTAAGATTGAGGTGTCTTCCCTAGTCTGGTGGTGCTGAATTCTATAAGAAAGCAGGCTGAGCAAGCCATGGGGAGCAAGCCAGTAAGCAGCACTCCTCCATGGCCTCTGCATCAGCTTCTGCCTCCATTCAATTTATAAAAGAAAGTGTTTAATTGGGCTTACAGTTTCAGAGGGTTGAGAGCCCACCCTTGAAGGCAGTGTGGCAGTAAGCAGCAGCTGTGTTGGAAATGGTAAGAACCTTTTGAAACGCCAAAGTGTCGTCCTCCCTTCTCAGTGACATACCTTCCCCAACAAGGGCCTATCTCCTAATCCTTCTCAAACAGGTCCACCAACTGGAAACCAAGTGCCTAACTTGGATAAGCCTGTGAAGGCCATTATTCAAACCACCACACCTGACTTGTAGATTGAATTGGAGACGACTTTTCTCACAGTATGTTATTATTTGGTCCCTGTATTACTGTGACACAGATATTAGGAATTACATTTACAGATGAGGTCTTGAGCCAGTAGATGCATAAAAGACTGCGCAGGGGCAAGGATGTCACCTCCTTGGATATGAGTCATGAGTATGAGATTAGGGGGGACCTACAGGAGGAGGCAGCATGACCATCTGTCCTCAGCCTGCTCTTGGGCCCGAGATGGAGAAACTGAGGAGCAATGGGAGAGGGAGAAGGTTCTGGCATGGCATGGGGTGCGCTGCAGAATTAACTGAGAGGTCTCACACAAGCCTTGGCAGGAAGTGGATCTTAGGAAAAGCACCAACGTCAAGGGACCTAGAATATCTTCTGTGAGCCTCCGAGCAAGGCAGAGTCTGCATATCCAGGAATATAGCTCAGAGGAGCAAGGCAGAGTCTGCATATCCAGGAATATAGCTCAGAGGAGCAAGGCAGAGTCTGCATATCCAGGAATATAGCTCAGCACTAGGGCAGGGATGGGCTTTTTCTAATGTTGGGCATCCAGGGCTTGGCCCTGTGGAGAACTAGGGATGTGGGGGCTGTAAGAAAAGCAGGGATGGAGGAAGAGCTGCCGGGTAAAACCTTGTCATTCCTGCTTAGTCTGAGCCCCTGCCTACATTCTTTAGGTATGTATGTATGCATGTGTGCACTGACACTCAGACAGATCGACACACAGATACACACACATACAGACGCACAGACGCAGACACACATATGCACAGGTGTGTTTATTTTGTGACTTCACCTTGAAGGTTTCAATATTATTTATTCAAACATATTTGTTTTCAATTAATCTACTTCTTCATTCATTTATTTATTCATTTACTGAGTTCATCATTGCCTGACTCCGGTCTTGTGCTCTATAGCCTGGTCTTCCTGACTAAAGGGTATGGATGTGGAGAAGTATGCATCTTAGTGGTCTGAGTGTGCCGGTTCTCTCTGAGATGGTCTGAGTGAGGACCTGATGTAGGGAGGGGTGAACATCTGTCTGGAACCCCACACATAGGCAATGTCCTGATATGACCTGTTGTGCTGGTCAGGCATCAGATCTCCATGGGTGATACAAACAAGGTTCACCCACAAAAGAAATCACAGATTCTCCATGTGCCATTTAACAAACCCCGTGGTCCTGCCTTCACTTTCTGTTTCACCTCATGGGATGGATCCCACGTTCCCACAACTAGCATCCTATTCTGGCTCGCTCTTGAAGCCTCACTTCTCCCTACTGCCTATCCAAATGTCCAAGCCCATGAAGGCCAAGTTAAGTGGCACCTGATGTGGGATTTCCCTCTGTATGCAGTGATTACCATTAATGAATAAAAAAACTAATTTGGACCTATAGCAGGGCAGAACTTGGCTAGGTGGGGAAAACTAAACTGAATGCTGGAAGAAAGGAGGTGGAGTTAAGAGAGAAGCCATGGAGCTGCTGCCAGAGACAGATGTGCTGAAACTTTGCTGGTAGGCCACAACCTTGGGGTGATGCATAGATTAATGGAGATGGGTTAAATCAAGATGTAAGAGTTAGCAAATAAGAAGCTAGAGCTAATGGATCAAGCAGTGATTTAAATAATATGGTTTCTGTGTCATCATTTCGGGGCTGAGCAGCCTGGAACCAACAAGCGGCCCCTCCTCCAGCAGCCACGTTCTCCAAAACTTTGTCTAAATTTCCCAGTTAGAATGACTAACCCTCGTCTCTTGGCTCTCACATCTGGTTGCTTGTGTTTCTCTTTACACTTAACCTCGCTTGATCTTCTTCACTGAGGCAGCTCCCAGGGGCTATTTTTACAATCCTCTGGTGCGCCTAGGTTGTGCTCATCATTGTTGAGGTTAAACCAGATGTTTTCTGTTTGAACTTCTCTGCTGCCTCCCATGGCGCCCAAGATCAAGTTGAACCTGTGATGCTCTGTGCGATTTGCTCTCCCCTCCCTCCTCAGCTGTAGAGCCCCTGAAGCAGGGCCAGGGCATATTCATAAATAAACGTCAAAATGAAACACAGTGGAATTCCGGTTGAATCCGTGTTTGAAATGACTCAACAATGATGGACTTCTCTCCACCCCTCATACCCAGGCTGATTCTCTGCCTTCCTTATTCCATATTCCTCTGGTGTACCTTGAGGGGGGGGGGGATCAAGTTATAATCACTTTATAAACCATGCAGATGGTCTCCTCAATCTTGAGAGGGCTATGACCCTGTGAAGTATGATGGCTCATTCCTGTAACCCCAGCCCTTTGGGTTTACAAATGTGGATCAGGGGAGGCGGGAAGATCACAAGTATGAGACAGCCCTGGGCTACACATAGTTCAGTCGGTCTTAGACACACAGCCAGCCCTTATCTCAGGGGTGGGGGTGGGGGATAGTTCGATGACAAGCAAACCTGCGTGGACAGCAGACTGGCTGTTTTCAATTCTTTGGTGATGACAGCAATAGCAGGAGTCTCTGCCAAGCTTTATCTCCATCTCGTAAGAAAGTGAGGGAAAAGTCCCTACATTGTCTTTCACACTTCATGGGAAGAAGAGACTCAGGGGTGCCAGGAAAATGTTGAGATGAGGTGGACAGCTCCTCCTGCATCTCCTCAGCCTATAGACCAGGGCACATCCTAATATGGTCCCTTCTCTTCTGGCTCAGGGAGTTTTGCCTCCCTCTGTCTTTGTTTCCACGTCTGTCATGAGGTGAAATGAGATCTTGTTCTTGGGAGACAGAATGGAGTACTGCCAGTGATGATGCTAAGAGCATTATAATAATATTTGCAAGTCTGTGGCCTTGGATGTTGGGGTAGGGGGAAAAGTGGTGTGGAGCCAGGGGACACAGGTTCTGAGGAAGGCCATAGCTCAGTTTTGACAATGTTGAGCTATTGCCTGAACTGCAGTGACAGCCTGGGGTTTTTTGTTGTTTGCTTTTTGTTTTCAAGACACGGTTTCTCTGTAGCTTTGGAGCCTGGCCTTGAACTCACAGAGATCTGCCTGCCTTTGCCTGGGAATAAAGGTGTGTGCCACCACCACCCAGCAGGCTTATTCTTTTTTTAAATATTTATTTAATTTTACGTGCATGAGTGTTTTGCTTGTATGTATGAATATGCACCATGTGCACCATTGTTTATTGAGGTCATAAGAGGGCACCAGACTCCCCTAGAACTGGAGATAGCCATCGTGTGGATACCGGGAACTAAACAGGTCCTCTGGAGGAACAGCCAGTGCTCTTAGCTGCTAAGCCATCTCTCCAACAGCTGGGGCAGCTGACTCTCGCATCTCTACTCAGAAGGAGGCTGACTGCAGCTCTCCTGAGAGAGTTCTAAGACGTGGAACCTTTTTTTTTTTTTCTGGGACCCTCATGAAAATGTTGATACTAGTTGGGGACGTGTAACTGGCATTGGCCCCAACTCCTTGACAGAAGGCCTTGGAGTCATTTGGGGATTTCATTAACAGGGTAAATTTGGGGGCTCCTGAGATCATGCAGTTTCAACATTGAGCTAAAGTCAGTAGTGAGAGCATCCTGAAGACAGGACGCAATGGTGGAGAAGTGTGTAGAAACACACAGAGTCCTGGGCTGGAGGGCTTGGCACTCTATCCAGGAGGTGCCCAGTCAGTAGTGGGACAAGAGATGAGGATGGTTCAGAAGTAATGGCAGGATCCAGGTAGGGAGTAGTGATCTGAGGGTCAAATCTGGAAGCTGCAACATGTGTAGCTTGTCTTGAGTAGCTGAACAAGTCAACGTGAACTAGCACCGGATTCTATGCCCACGGTGCACGGACAGCCAGAGCGGCCTGGGGGGAAAGCCCTTCATTACCCTTGGAGAAGATGAGGCAAAATGTATCCCTCCCCCTTCTCCCGGAGAGTGAAAAGAGCCGTGTGGCCAGCCCTTCCCTTCTGACAAAATTAGGTTTAGACCTATGCTGATGGAGGGCCTCCATGTGATACCCTGGAAGCCCATGCCGCATCTGTGGAAAGCCCCCAAGCAATGCCCCATCCCTCTGACTTTTCAGTCTCAACCAACTGCTGTGTTCAGCTTCCTAGGCCCTTAAGGGAAATGCCTGTGCATTGGGGATATGATTCTGTTGTATGCCCGGTATTTTATTATACTACCGGCTGCTTCCAAGCCCCCGGAAGGTGGAAACAGTGAACAGGAAGTGCCCATGGTCACAGGCCCAGTATCCTAGCTTAGGCAAGAACAGGCTCCAGACCACCAACCTTGAACATGAGCTTGAGGCAGCCTTGAGTTTCTTTGTCTCTTAAATGATAGAAGAAGGATAACTTTGGAAGGAGAGTTACATTTTTTTACACCCCTCCCCATCCGCAGTGGAAACCTTTTTCAAAGAAAGGCTGGTGGAGAAAGCAACTCAGTGAGGCTCTCCTGGAAGTTGCACTGTGTTTGAATAGGAACGTTGGGCTCACACTCCTTCCTGAGTCTAGGTAGAAACCCTTAGGGGTCATTGGGGGAAAACAAACCAAAAGAAAAAAAAATTAAAGCATGGATGTGATCCAACTGCTCCACTTGGAGGTATTTACCCTGGAGAAATGAAACCATGGCGCGCAAACACTGGCATGCAAATAGTCTCCTGGTAACATTCCTAAACTGGAAGCAAGCCAATGTCCACCAGCAGGTGGGTGGATTAACAAACGGTGGCACGTGTGTGGCGGAATACCGCTCAACCGCGAAAGGAATGGGAAGATAAAACCATCTTCACGTCGTTGTGCAGTGGTCATCCCGTCCACCTCGAGATCCTTGTATCTTCAGACCGAAAGTTCACACCCACTGGAAGATCATTGCTTATTTCTCCCTCCCCATTCCCCCTGGAACCTGCCACTTTATTTCCTGCTTCTAGGAAGTTGGCTGTCCTGGGTACCATGTAGAAGGAGGACCGTGCAGCATCCGTCCTTTGTACTGGCTTATCTCACTCATCGTGATGCTGGCAAGTTCCATCCTCGCACGAATGCACGGGCAACCATTTCTCTCTTTTTCAATGTGGACTACTACCCTCGCATGGCTCTTCCACACTTTGACACTTACCTGTCACTTATCACTGGACGCTTGGATTGTCTTCGTCTTAGGTTGTGGATGATGCTGCTATTCCAGGGGACACACAGATGTGAACCTGATTCCAGGGGACACACAGATGCGAGCCTGATTCCAGGGGACACACAGATGTGAGCCTGATTCCAGGGGACACACAGATGTGAGCCTGATGCCAGGGGACACACAGATGTGAGCCTGATTCCAGGGGACACACAGATGTGAGCCTGATGCCAGGGGACACACAGATGTGAGCCTGATGCCAGGGGACACACAGATGTGAGCCTGATTCCAGGGGACACACAGATGTGAACATGCATTCCAGGGGACACACAGATGTGAACATGCATTCCAGGGGACTCATAGATGTGAGCATGCATTCCAATTCATTGGGTCTTTGCTCAGAGCTTAGATTGCTGGATGAGGCAGTTGGTGATCTATGCTTCATTTGTGAGGAATCACAGTACCCCTGCCCACACCCATCCTCCAGTTCATACACCCAGAGCACAGCTCAAGGGTCCCTGCTCCCCACATCCTTACGAGCACTTGTGTTCTTCTGGTTGACTCTGGTTTAGTCATAATGACCATGCAGTGTTATCTCGCTTTTTGGTTTGACTTGCATTTCCCTCTTGGCTGATGAGGGTGACCATATTTTATGCGCCTGTAAGGTTTGTTTTTTCTTGTTGATAAAATATTTTAAAGTTTTCAACAAAATCAAAGAGAATTTAACATGTTACAGTGGCAATAAAAACCCATTAAGAACAAGAGAATAGTCTCTGGCCTGGGTGAAGACCTAACATTCTGGTTGGGTTGAACCAATCGCTTGACCAAGAGACTGCCCCCAGGGAGGTGGGCTCACCCGAAGCGCTGCTAAAGAAATGGGTGGAATAGCTAGTCCTTCGAGGAGATGCTGGTCTTTCCTTCCCAGCATCCCCATCTGTCCCTAGCACAATGGTTCATTTGGCTGAAGCTGCGATGCTTCATAAGCCTGTTTGCTTCTGGTAATTACTCAGGAGAAGTATAACTTCTTTTTTTTTTTTTCTGGCTCTTTCCTTGGCATGCCTTCTTTGACAGTTTGGGTTTCCCCAATATTTTGGGCTTCCTTACTCTTCCTCTGAAGCTGCCATGTGGCTTCATGTCAGCCTTAAGCCGGACTTTAATGGTGTGTTCAACAGCATAACCTTTCCTCCTTTCTCCTCCTCGGGGGAGCTGCTGGGGTGTAGATTTTGTTTGCACCAAGGTTTCTTCTTTTTAACTGCTATAGAATTGTTCTTGAGCCATTCTTAAATTCTTTTATTAATGAGATTAAGAACCCCAACAGGGAACTCTGATTTACCCTGTATCAGAAGAATATCTGGAACCCCACAATGCATGCACACCCCCTCCATCAACACAGATCCTGCTTCGCCACTCCATACACCCACAAATGCACACATACCTCATCTCTGAATGTCGTCAGTCTTCAACAAATATGTTCTTCCTAACTCCGCGGGGAACAGTTCTGGAGGGTGGGCACATCAACAGCTGCCGTGCTTGTCTCGGGGACCAGTCTGAGACCCTTCTGTGCAAGTCTCGGGGCAGCAGTGCTTTTCTGTGTTGGTCAAGCAGGAGTTGGTAGGGGCTGGGAATGTGAGGGGGTAGAGGAGAGAAGGAGAAGGAAGTCACATCAGCTATCAAAGAGGTTACAGGCACCTGAGCAATTCACACATTCCTCGACTTTGCTACAGATCTAATACTTGGCTGGAGGACAAGACCTTGCCCAAGTCAAAGGTAGGTAGGGGTGCCTCTTCTTTCCAGTAGGTGGCAAACCACAGTTCTGGCTAGGTTTGAGGCTTGCTTGCCCTTGGGCCATCTCTAGAAATGCCACCACAGAGATGTTTATTAATCTGCATGGGTTAGACCTTTCTGAAGCAAAGCACGTGGGCAGTCTGTCTCTACTTTATCGAGCTTTCCATACACAGAGCCGGAGCAGTAGTTGTAGATCAGGTTCAGTTTCTGTCTGTGTCCCACTGTGATGTGTTTGATGTCCCCCATCCCATGCCCCACCCCCAGTCCAACCTGTCTGCTCAGGTGCCTCGGATCTGGTCCAGAATTGGAGATGAATATAAGCCTTGAAGCCTTCAGTCAAAAGTTGCTCCTCTGAGCGTAGACGGTTGTAATCATTTCAGGGATGTGACCCACTATTGACACACATAAGTGTACCATTTCCTCGGATCAGAGGCAGAGCTGCATGTCATTACCTGCATCCCTTTCCATCTTACAGATCTAAAGCCTAACTCAGCCTCTGAAGCAGCAATGTGTCTATTCGTTTAAAATGAACCAAGAGGCTGGAGAGAGGGCTCAGCAGTTGAGAGCACTGATGGCCTTTGCAGAGGACGGGGATTTGGTTCCCAGAGCCCACATGGTGGCTCACAACCCTCCGTAATTTCAGTTCCAGGGGATGAATCTTATGCCCCCTTCTGATCTCTGTGGACACCAGGCATGGATATAGTACATATACATAAATGCAGGCAAAACATTCAAATTCATAAGATAATACACATAAAACGGTTTGATTATTAAGTGAACTATTAAATTCCCAGAAGGAGTATGTGTCATAGCACTGGGAGATTTCCAGTTGAGAAATGTGACCTTGGAGTACAACTTAGCCAGAGCCTCACTGTGATCGTAATCCAACTAAAGTACTTTTGAAAGTCCATTTTTAATGCCTTTGCTCTCTTTCTTTCTTCCTTCCTTCCTTCCTTCCTTCCTTCCTTCCTTCCTTCCTTCCTTCCTTCCTTCCTTCTTTCCTTCCTTTCTTCCTTTTTTATTTATTTGGTTTTTCAAGACAGGATTTCTCTGTGTAATTTTGGAGTTTGTCCTAAAATTTGTTCTGTAGACTCAAACTCAAAAATCAACCTGCCTCTACCTCCCTAGTGCTGAGATTAAAGGCCTGTGCCACCACTGCCTGGTCATTTCTTCTGCTTGGGTTGTCATCTTCTGTCCTGGAAATTATAACCTGTTTGTCAGGACCCTGCTGAGCCCTGAATTCTTTGTAAAACCTGTCTTGGCTCTAGAAGCATTTGGAAATGCCCCCCACCCGGTGCTTCCCCAACACCTCAAGGGCACTAAGTACAGTGCAAGTCAGGTCTCATCTTGATACTTGCAAAGTGTGGCACACAGCGGCCTTTGGTTGTCTGTTTGTGAGTGACTTGGTGCCAGGCTATCTGAGGAGGTGGGGGCAGGTTTTATTGTTCTTTTGGGGTGGAGTATGAGAGATGCCAGCCACCAGCCACACACCGAGGAGATGTGGTGTCCCTGTGCCTGCTGTTCCTGTGGAGGCTGCCCTCCTGGTATGCTCCTTTTCTCAGAGAGGCAGAGAGAAGGATGAGGGCTGTACCGAGAGAAGCTGCACACTTCCCAGACACTTTCCCAGAAATTTGAACCAAACGCCAACACTGTGCCCTGCCAAGTTCCTCTGGGTCATGGCCAGTTTCTGCACCTCCTGGAGGTTTCCGGACTCTGTGGAGACATGAGCTCCCTATGCCCAGGCCAGAGATAGGCTGGGGATGCAAGGAGACTACCTGGAGGCAGCTCAGGGGCTGGGTGCCATGGAATCTTCTCCATGAAGATTGTGGAGAGGACAACGCTAAAAAGAAGGTGTTACAGAGTCCTGCTGTGCCCACCCAAGCCCAATCCCAGGTTCCTGCATCTGCCCACCAAGAGCCACAGGTGATATGGGAGTCCCCTCTGTGTGTTGCTTGTATTGGTTAATGAATAAAGAAACTGCCTTGGCCTGATAGGGAAGAACTTAGGTAGGCAGAGAAGACAGAACTGAATTCTGGGAGGAAGAAAGCAGAGTCAGGGAAGAGACACCATGGATCTGCCAGAGACAGATGCTGGGAATTTTACCTGGTAAGCCACTGCCACATGGCAATACACAGATTAATAGAAATGGGTTAAATTAATATAAGAATTAGCCTATAATAAGTTAGAGCTAATGGGGCAAGCAGTGATTTAATTAATACAGTTTCTGTGTGGTTATTTTGGAGCTAAGCTAGCTGGGTGGCTGGGACGAACAAGCAGCCCTCTTTTTGCAACACACAGGCAAAGTTTGGTCTATGAGACACAGCAGTAACAGTTCAGCCCTTTTCAGTTATTTTGTTTGTGACAGGGTCTCTTTTTAGCACTGGCTGTTCTGGCACTCTGTAGACCAGGCTGTCCTTGAACTCACAGAGACCCACCTGCTTCTGCCTCTTGGCTACTGGCATTAAAGGCCCTGACTTTTCAGTTTTCTTTGATTGGATCTGATCTAATTTAAGGGCTTGATCTTATCATGATTCATCTCATTTTTCCTTTTCTCTTTATTCTTACCTCTTATCCCAGCTTCAAAGAAACAGCAAAACCTTCTAATAAAAATCCACTGGTATCTAATAACAATAGTTAATACCAAGTGACTATTGTTACTAAGCATTAATTAAATAGCTGTTTAAGTTCTTTGTAGACCTCCCCAAAGGTTACCAAAAATCATATGACCATATCATACAAAAATAGAAAACAGAAAGGGAAAAAGCCTGTACACTCATAACCCTTCATTGGGAGCCAGCTACTGGGCATGCTCCCTCCTAGTTAGTGCCTCTTTGGGCCAGCATCTGAGTGGCTGTGAACTCCATGTCCTCTGCTTTGCACTTCTTTAGCACTGGACTGTAGCATTTTCCACCTTGGAAATATAAATCATTGTAAGGTCTGTAGACCAATAAAGGTCGCCATTTCTTTGAAAACTGTCCCTCTTTCAAAAGTCTTACTTCTGGAAAAACTACTACTTCTCAAGAGTGCTGGCACGCTGTCTCCAGGCTCACCTCTGAAGCCCCTTGTCTTTGCCCTGGACAAAGGCCCTGGACAGGGCTCTCATGGAGCTATTCTCTCTGCAGGGCATAGGGCTTCGTGATTTCACTTGACGGAATTCAGACACCACTTCTGGTCCTTTGTCCTATTATTATTATCATTATCATTATTATTACTGTTATTATTTGCCTCACCTGTGGTAGACATCAAGGGAGGTGAGTGGGCTGGACGAGCGCTGTTCAGACTTGGGGAGTAACCCTGTGAGCCATTTTAACTGGTTCCTGAGCTTCCTGTGATGGTGCACCCCCAACATAAGCCCCGGAGAGGTTGAGGCTAGCGGACCCCAGAAGTGAGGCTAGACCTTGATGCTCATCAAGACCCCATCTCAACAAAACTGTTCCCTGATTCATGACGGAGAAAGTTCAACCTGTCTTTGAGCTTTCGGGCTGAAAAGTTTTCCCAAATCCTTGAACAAGAAATGAAACAAATCAAGAATCAGGACCTCTTCAATGTCCGTGCTAAGCTAACTCAGATGCCTTTTTCTAAAGGGGCAGGAGTGACGTGAGCTCATGAAAGGTTTCTTGGGTGTCCCTATTGCCACGTGATAAGGTCAATGCATTATCTACATTGGATTAAAGAGGTATTGCTAGGAAAAAGCCTCATAGGCGTCTTCACAAGTAACTTCAGCCGCCATAAAGACACCCAAAACCAATGCGGTGTACTTTTGGGGAAAGTTAAGGATTTTCAAAGGTCACTTTCATTGGTTTGGTACTCTGCTTCACCCTGGCTTCAGGACAAGATGTAACTCCATGAGCTGGGGCCATGATCTGGACCAGTTTGGTCGGTCTTTCACCACTGTGGCTCCCAGCAATGGAAGTAGCATGTTACAGTAAAGCAAAGACAGGGAGTTCAGGGTAGGGAAGCAGGAAAGTCACACCCACCTCTTGCCTGTTACCCTAACGCCTGTCATCCGGTCCTCATTGCAGGGAAATGGGCCAGGCAGAGTCTGAACACCTTTCCCCAGTTTGTCACAGTGAGATCTGACACCTCTGCCTTCCGGTCACCGTTCTCTGTAACCAGCCCTCTGTTCTGGGCGTTGTTTTGTTGTCGTTGTTGACTTGATTCAAACTACAGTCCAGTCATCTGAGAAGAGGGAACTTCAGTTGAAAAAATGCCTCCATCAGATTGCCCGTAGGCAAGTCTACAGGGGCATTTTCTTAGTTAATAATTGATGTAAGAGGGCTTAGCCCAGTGTGGATGGTGGCACCCTTGGCAGGTAGTCCTAGGGTATATAAGAAAACTCAGCCGTTACAAGCACTGGCTGCTCTTCTAGAGGACTCAGATTCGATTCCCAGCACTGGCATGGTAGCTCACAACCATCAGTGACTCTGGTTCCAGGAAACCAACGCCCTCTTCTGGCCTCTGCGGGCACCAAGTACACACATGGACCATAGACACATGCAGGAAAACACAACATAAAATAATGTTCATAATTTTTTTGCAAGAAAGAAAACTGAACTATCTATGGAGAGAAAGCCAGTAAGTAGCAGTCCTCGATGGCTTCTGCTTCAATTCCTGCCTCCAGATTCCTACCTTGAGTTTCTGACTTCCCTTTATGATGGGCTGTAAGTACTAAAATAAAACAAACCCTTAATTCCCCAAGTTGCTTTTGGTCATGTTGCTTATCACAGAAATAGAGAGTAAATTAACTTACCTTTAGTAAACTCAAGCATCAAAATACACATTTTCCTGTTTCTCCAGGTCTTCGCTTTTGCATTTAGTTATTTTTGAATGCTGACCTGATAAAGTGTCAATTCTTAAATATTTCTGGTTAATCTTCCTTTTATTGTAAGAGCCTCAGTTATGAGTCTAGAGATGGAGGCGATAGGGGCTGTATCTGATTTGCTGCCGTTCCCAGTTTCGGGGACAATCAGGGTGGCTGTATGGCTTGTGACTGCAGAGATCCATTCTTGGTTTGATGCTGTGTGATAATAGCCTGAAATATGAATTACTTCATCTTCCATTAAAAATTCATATTGTGGAACTAGACGTCCTTATCTGAGGAGAATATATTCCAAAATGCCCCATGGATGTTCCACATTGCAGATGGTACTGAATCATGTACACATTATTTTTCTATAGATATTAACACATATATAAAAATTAATTATAAATCAGACACAGTGATGAACCATAACTCATAAAATGCTGTAGTAAATGTTATTGAATGTTTAGAATTGAATATTTCTGGAATTTTTGTTACTATTTTCAAATTATTGCCAGCCACTTACAACAGAGATTACAGAAAGTGACACTCTAGGAAAAAACAGACAATTGTGAAAAAAATATACAATCTAAAATCTGCCATTTGAGGCCATCCTAAGAGCCAGAGAGACAGCTCAGTCTGTAATGTGAGTTTGATTCCCAGGACCCATGTAAAACAGTTGAACATGGAGGCACAGACTTGTAATCCGAACGCTAAGGAGGCACAGGCAGGTGGCTCTCTCTGAGGCCCCGTGAAAGATCCCTAGGAAAGGCAGTTTCCCAAAACCCAAGGTGGGTGGTGCATGAGGAACGCCACTTGATGTTGATCTCTGAGCCAACCTGTGTGTACACACACACACACATACACACACACACACACACACCTGGACACACATATACTATTTTAAAAATCAAGCCATATACTCACTACAATCATAAATATTCATAACTGTTATCACGAAGTACATTCACGAGCCTGAACACCCGTTACCACTATCCATCTCTAGAACATCGTCATCCCAAAGAAAGATGCTATCCTCATTAAATAATAGTTCTCCATCTCGCCTGGCCAGGAGTAAGGTATCTCTATCCTACTGTCTCCATGATTCGACTTTTCTAGGGTTATCATATAGAATAAACAACACAATATTTGTCTCTTTGTTTGGTTTGCTTAGTGTGAGATGCCATGCATCAGAATTCGCCGTTCCTTCTTTTAAGCAGAATTCTGTTCCCCTACATGGCTATCCTACAGTTTATCCATCCATCCCTTGATGAACTCTTGGGTTATTTCCACCTTGTGTGCATTGTGAATAATGATGTTATGAATGCCAGAGCACAAGCTGTGACTGTGTTGAATTAATTGAAAAAGGAGGCTAGAGGATCCGGGAAATGACACAGGAGGTAGAACCCTGGTCCTGCAAACTTGACACCCTGAGTTTGATCCTTGAACCTGCTCCTCGGAGTTTTCTTCATATGGACTTCCACACACACATACACACATGCACACATAATAAAAACAATTGTAAAACTAAAAAAAAAATGCAAGGAAACAGAAAAAGACCCTTCAAACACGCTGGCCAACGGGATGAACACTGCAGAAAGGTTTTGTGGGTGTTGCTTCCTGGATGATATTTTTTTCTTTCCTGACTTGCTTGACCCAATCTGTTTACCCATGACCAACTATCAGACTTCTTGTTGACTTAGCTGTAGACCTGGGAATGGCAGAGGTAGCAGCCACACGATGTAAAGGAGAGATGAGGTGCCGGGCATTGCACGGTGCCTCCCGCTTACAGAAATGCTAAGTGCGCTTCTGGTTGTGGCTCATCTCCGAAGCTGGCTGGAAGGTGTGTGGATTCTTTGATACAGTTTCCATTCTAATAAGAAAAGAAGAACTGATTGGAAGGCTGTTAAGTAGGCAGTGTATCTTGGATTGAAGGAATAAGGACCTGTTCTAACCCTGGCTTAACCAGCCTTCTCTGACTCGGTCCTCATAGCTGGGAGCTGGCATTCTGGAACCTGGTACAATTCGTTTGGTGTTCCTAGCCCTCGTCTCACCAAGAGCAGGCACCGCAGGCTCATTCCTCATCCCTGCACTGTATGTATCAATTGCCCCATGTGAATTCCAGTAAATGAACTTCCTAAATGGAAGAAGAGAGTAGGGAGGAGCCCCGAGACTTGTTCCCAGGCAACACCTCTAGAGGCCACCCCCAGATGGCCAGCCTTGGCTGAGACCCAGGTTTGGGGTGGGGAGGCTGTAAAATGATGCTGCCTTCAAACCACAGCCCCCACTTCCTTGTAAGAAATTAGGAATCTGAACCAAAGCGGGGACCTTGGACTTGATAGTGATCCTGAGCCTGGCTTTCGAGTGGTCCTCAACCATCTGCTGAGACATCCTGAGCTGAAGGGGGGTGGGGAGAAGGGTGAGTCACTGGGGTCCAGCCTCTGATTGGCTAGGAGAATCTCCTGATCTGGCTAGGGTGGGGTAGGAAAACCAGTTTGGCAACCCTTGGGCAGCAACTGCTTGGCTGGACCACGTTGGAGCACACCCACCACCGCCACCGCTGTCCCCCTCCCCCCTCCCCCCAGCCTCTCCTAGTCCTGGCAGTGTTCGTGGCTTCCCCAACTGTCTGCAACGTTTGGAAGACAGTCCAGGCTAGACAGACGAAAGGAGACAGTCCACTGTGGCAGCCAGCATCGTCTGTGAGTGCCTCATAAAGACCAGGCCATGAAAGCTGCGCCTGGTTTCAGTGAAGCACGTGCCAGAACCCAGGATGGTGACCCTGAGTTGGTTGAGTGCCTGTGAGGCATCTAATCCCTCAGGAAAGCCAAGCTTTCCATGGCCGCTGCCCCGTGCTCTGGCTCTTTGGAAGTGGGTCTGACAGGCTGCTCTTAAAAACCAGCCCTTGTGTGGAAAACAAAACAAAACAGTAGTTCTCAGCCTATCTAAAGTTGTGACCCTTTAATACAGCTCCTCGTGTTGCCGTGACACCCAACCATAAAATTACTTTCGTTGCTACTTCATAACTGTAATTTTGCTACTGTTATAAATTGTGATATCTGACGTGTGACCACTAACAGGGTCATGACCCACAGGTTGAGAACCACTGTTTAGGGAGCAGTTGGTCAGATGACAGGTTCCAGGTCAAGATATGCTTCCTTGGGGGATCTGTTGACATTCACAGGGTGCCATGGTTAGAGGTGACCCCTACATGGCAAGAGATCTCACTGGACTAAAGCAGGAAGCAGAAGTCACTGGACCCCGCAGAGGAAAGCTAGAACCTAATCATGGCTTCACTGTGAAACAGCCAGGCAGGCCCAGAGGGAAGATTTAAGGGACTCTGCCCCATCGGTGCCCTGGGCTCCTCCAGGGAGACCACCACAGAAAGCTTCTCCGTGACAAGCTCCCAACAGCTTCCAGCAGCACAGGGACATTTAATATATATTATTTTCCCCTAAAAGAGTTTCTACCGTTTTGTAATATTGGTGGTTCCTCAGCTCAGTTTGTGGTTTTCAGGGCTAACTTTGTGTCTCCCACAGAGCAAGGGATCCCTCCAGAAGAGAGCTTGAGGCAGTAGCTATTATTAAGCTGTCCCCAAGGATGGTTCATGACCTTTGAACTCTGGGGTAGATAGGTCAGCCCTCATGAAGCCTCTAGAATACCCAATGCTCTTTTTTAGTTTTATTTGCCCTTACTGGCTTGGAACTCACTGTATAGAACAAGTTGGTCTCGGACTCCACAACCATCCTTCCTCCTGTCTTTAGGATTACAGACATGGGCCAGTATGCCTGATGAGCACTGGACTCTGATATTGAGGAGCCCAGGATCCAAGAGAACAACTCTTAGAAAGGCGGTGGGTGCCTGCGGGTATTCCATTTGATACTTGACTCTTCAAGGTAACTTTCCCTTTCTCGTATTGTTCTTAACGCTGGATGGAGCATTAAGGGCAAGGCTATCTGGCGACCCCTAGAGCTCAAAGGCTGAAATGCAGTCCAGGTGCAGAAGCTCTGAGGCTTGGGCAAGGCGTCTCCAGCGCCTGAATTCTCTCCGCCCTATAATTCCTAATTGACTGTTAGGAACAGATCTGAGACGGTTGATGCAGGAAAGCAAAAGCATCAATACTGCTCGATCTCCACGGAACTGTCTTGATCCAGTAAAACAGATACAAAACAAAGAGAACCATGGCCATGTGCTGAAGCCTGTCTAAGGAACAGACTCAAGAAACAGAACAGTCTGGAACCACCTCTCACAACCTCGATAAACAGAACGTCCCTCAACTTCCAGAGCTGTGGGAAAATGGGAAACAGGGACTTGTGGGGAGGGAGTCAGAGCCCAAATCGTCACTTCTCAGGCTGTGCGTGTGTTCGTGCGCGCGAGCGCGTGCGCAGCTCTCAGGAAGCTAAAGGGGCTGAACCCCAATCCCAGCACAAGAATTGTAGACTTCGGCTCACAAAGATGCCGGTGGCCAGGTAGTGCTGGCTAGCAATGGAAATGGCTGGGTAGGGGGCTACCAAAGCTGGGCTTGGTGGGGTAGAAACTACCCGGACGCTGGAGGTCAGAAAAGAAGTCTGGAAAAGCTGA
This sequence comes from Microtus pennsylvanicus, assembly GCF_037038515.1. NCBI lineage: Eukaryota > Metazoa > Chordata > Mammalia > Rodentia > Cricetidae > Microtus > Microtus pennsylvanicus. The sequence continues at coordinate 12,375,741 of NC_134582.1, forward strand.
GACCCAGGGGTAGTTAATTGTTTTTACTACCAAATAAACACACAGAGGTTTATTCTTCCTTTTAAATCCCCAGCCTTAGTTTGGCTTATTTCTAGCTAGCTTTTCTTTAATTATCCTGTCTATCTATTGCCTCTGGCCCTTTGCCCTTCTCCATTTCTGAGTCACTTTCTTTCCTTCTTACTTCATAACTTGCTGGATAGCTGGGGACTGGCCCCTGGTGCCCTCTCTCCTTTTCTCGGACCTCAATCTCCCCAGATTTCTCCTCCTATTTATTTCCTCTGCCTGCCAGCCCCACCTATCCTTTCCCTGCCTGCCTATGGGCCATTCAGCTCTTCATTGGGCCAGCCAGGTGTTTTAGACAGGCAAAGTAACACAGCTTCACAGAGTTAAACAAATGCAGCATAAAAGAATGCAACACATCTTCGCATCATTAAAACAAATGTCTCACAACATTAATGAACATAACGTATCTTAAAATAATATTCCATCACTTCCGGGGGTCTAACTACCTTGTGTGGAAGAGAGGTGAAGTCTGGGTTGTAGCGTGGGGTGACTTGGCAGGTTCACACACTGATAGCTGGCTGAGCTAGGAAGCCTACTCCACGACTTCTGAGCCAGCACACCTGCTAAGCCTTGCACCAACCAGATTGTTCGTTTCACCGTGGCAGAGTAAATGGAGACTGGCTACAATCTTTATCTTATAGCCATGGTGAAGCCGGATGGTGACCTTGCCTTGGTGACTGATTTGAGCTGGAAGTATTTTGGAAAAGTCGGTGATAATCAACACCAATTTTGCCGAGCTTGCCAGGAACAAGGCTCCTGCTTTTTCTCAGTGTATACAGACCTGCTCAGCTTGGCCCTAGAAGTTCTGTGGCTCCTTTGCGCATGTGGAAACAGGAACAGAGGCAGGTGACTTACTCAGTCTTGGTACATTTCTTGAGTTCCTGGATTAAGCTTTATCTGAAGGTCTCCCAGGACATTTTAGCCATAGAAAACTGGAACATCCTTTTTAAATTTTATTTTATTATTATTATTATTTTACCTTACAAACTTGGGTCTGATCTCCACTGATCTGCAGTGCAGACAGTGAAAACCCAGCTATGCCTGTCATTCCCATCATTGGTGTTCCTCTGGCCTTGTTCATCATACTCAAGCAGATACACCTTTGCCGGGGTCCTCCAATGATGTCCCCAGAGTTCAGCAGAATCAGAAGCCTGTTTACTCACTGCGCAGGAATAGCACCATATTCCAAGGACCACGGTCTGTTTCAGGGGAGAAGCAAGATCAGCAGGACACAGTTTTTGTTTTCAAGGAATTTGCAGACTCAGGGCGTGTTATTAAATGAACCACAGCGTGTAGAGTTATATGCACTTATGCAAGTCTGTGCAAAATCCAGAATATGCCTAAGGGAAAGAATTCTGCCTGGGGAGGTGAGGGGAGCCACCAAGGATATGATCTGGGTGACAAAATGACAGGATGGAGGCAGGCTGTGCTCCTGTGATGCCGTCTTGTCCTTGCTTTAGGTGGCAATGGTTCTTTGGTACCCCTCCCCCATGGATTGACTCTTTCTAACTCATAATGCCTCCTACCGAGAAGCTGGATTTAGTTAATCTCTCTGATGATAAACTAAAGTCATTTGGCCACATGGGCTAGCCTGGGCTCTCTAGCGTGAGGAGAGATGAGTACGTTATTTATCGGACTGGGGCTGTAGCTCAGCTGTTAGAGAGTTGTTAGTGTGCTTGCTTAGCACATGTGATGTCTTGGGCTTGACCCTCATCACTGCACAGAACCAGTGTGATGGCTCATCCTTGTGCCTCCAGCAATCAGGAGTAGAGGCAACCCTTGGCTACTTAGCAAGATCAAGGCCAGCCTGGGCTACTTGAGACTCTGTCTTAATAATAATAATAACAACAACAACAATGATGATGATGGAATGAAAAATACCATTGCGCCTGGGAAGAGGGTTCAGCAGGTAAAATGCTTATGATCTGAAAGCAATAAAGGCCTGGATCCCCTGGACCCATGTATCTACATTTATAGCTGGGCATGGCAGATGTGTCTGTAATGCCCGTGTTGGGGAGGCTGGGACAGGTGGGTCCCTGGAGCTCACTGGCCTACTGTTTTATCCAGTCAGTAGCTCTGGGTTCAGTGAAGGGGCTTTGTCTCAAAAACTAAGGTGGAGAGGGCTGAGCAAGATACCTGATTTTGACCTCTGGCCTCCATATACATGTATGCAAGTCTGTGTATATGTGCATACACATACCATACACATATCACACATTTGATTTATTTATTTATTTGTTGAAGGAGGCTGCTTGTTTGTTTCCGGAAATAAGCACGCAATAACTATATTAATTCAAACATTGCTTGGCCTATTAGCTTACGCATATTTCTAGATAGCGCTTACATCTTAAATTAAGCCATTTCTATTATTTTATATTTTACCATGAGGCTTGTGGCCTACTGGCTGGTGACTAGCGTCTTTCTCCTCTGGCGGCTACATGGTGTATCGTTGACTCAGTCTAACATTCAGTTTAGTTTTCCCGCCTAGCTCTATTCTGCCCAATCACAGGCCAAAGCAGCTTCTTTATTCATTAACCAATAAAAGCAACACATATCCAGAAGGACCTCCCACACCACTTGGTTATTTTGAAGTTTTTTCTTTTGAGAATATAAGTTTTACATAAGCAAGTTAGCCAAACCACAGTGAGTTGTCTACCATGTGGTGTCTTCCCACTTGGTCACCCTGAAATGCCCCTGGATCTAGACAGATGAAATCTTGAAGCACATAAACACATGTGAACCTCAGGTAGGCAGTGTAGTAGAGTTCTAACTTTTCATTCCTTCTTCTTGGGAACAGTTTAAATCGGGTCAGGGTGAACTTCTACTTTAGAAATAGGTTTAGTTTTATTTTATACAGATCCAATGTAGAGCATAAGAGGGAAACTAAAAGAAGACCCCAGTGAGTTGTGACTGTTCCTGGGGAGGGTGGCAGTCACTACGGCACACCTCTTCCCCCAGCTCAGTCTGAAAACCTCGCAGTTCAGGTACACCTGGGTAAAGGTGAGAACAGGCACTCTGATTACCTTTAAAGGAATAGTGTTGGCCCTGGCAGGCTCTAAGTGTGGCCTCAAACTTCCATTTTTGAAAAAAGAAGGAGAAACCGTGTGTGATGGTAATACTGTCCTGTGGCCTGTGGGTGCCCACACATACATCATATATATGCATACACGTATGATTTGGGGACTGTAAACCCTCAGACCCTGAATTTTCTATGGCCCTCTGCCTTCCAGAGTAAACAACTTGTTTTCCTATGCTTGCAGCTGCTCTGAGCACGAACCCTCCCTGATGGCAGAGGAGTGGTTTCTGGTGGGGTTGCAGCGGAAGAATCCCGAGAGCTAGGGCGTGGTCATCGGTCAGGAAAGGCACTATGTAAGCTTCCCTGGAAGGCAATAAAATTGGCATTCAAGATGTTCAAGGATGCCGTGTCTCTGTCTGTCTGTGTGTGTTTCAATCTCCAGCCCCTTTCCCAGCTAGTGAACCGTCCCATGGTAGACAGACAGTACGGTACAGGTGGACTGTATACACATGCTTACATATCACATGCATAGAAGAAAAGGGAAAAAAACAAAGATTCCAAAGTCAGTGCTTTTATTGGTAAGTCTTCCTCTGTAGTGCCAGTTCCCAAATAGCGACAGGAGGACAACATGGACTTAAGCAATCCACCCTCCTCCTCCAGCCTCCCTAGTAGCTAGGACTGAAACTGTGACTCATGTCATCGATTTCTGACACCTTTAAAGTCTGTAGGCCCCTTAGTACATACAGGGGCCCGGTGAGAGAGAGATGGCACTGGGTCCCGTGAAGGTAGTTGTGTGCTGGTGTCGTGACTGTTGCCCCATCTCCTCCATTCTGAAGACTTTCTCAGCCATCTGCCTGTCCTTCCAGCTGGTGGGAATGGGAAGGGGTCCACCTCCCTGGCCCTGATGCTCTGTGACCCTCCACTTCAGCAAGGGGCTGTGGCCTTCCCAGAGGCTCTGTCATGTCAGCTCTAGGGGATTTATGTCTGCCTGATTTTCAGTGAGGAGAAACACAGGACAGTGTTCTTGGCTACGGGATGCTAGGATGCTGGACAGAAGACGGGACATTTGTTCACACCAACCGTCCTGGTTGTCCTTATTGTTTCCTTTTTCTCCCTTTGATGCCTAGGATACCAGGACAAGAGTTTGGCCACCATAGCTGAGATGCCTATTGAGTAATTATAATTAATTACTTCATTGTAATGAATGCCTATTAAATTAAGTTGCCTATTAATTAAATGCAATTGAGAAAGGGAAGAGGAAACACAAGCCTGGGGCGCCACCTAGAGGAGGAGGTGTCCCTGTGCTTACTGCTACTGCAAAACGACATCACTCTGAAATCTAAAACTTGGTTTTATGAAAATCTAAAACTTCACACACACACACACACACACACACACACACACACACACACACACACACACACTGGGATGGAAAGAAAATGAATAGCCATTCACATCCCAAGACTTGTTTCTTCTTTATTGTTTCTTCTTTACAGGGCAATTCTGCTACCTGCTGTCAACATAGTTTACAAACCCTTTCCCCACGGCTGCAGCAATGGCACTTGCCTGAAACACCAAAAGCAATTCCTGCTCCTCCCCAAGAGCCATACACACGCATGGGCTACTATTCAGAGAGTCTTCTTTTTGTCTTCTCCATCTTTCTTTAAAACATGGAAATGAACACCGAGAGTCCCCCGAAGGACAACCGATCTTCATTTCTTGTTGATGTCTCAACTTGTTTCTGATCCAGTCCCACCTAAGGCCAGAGATTCTCACACCAAAACCTCCATCTCTAACTCTTTCCCAAACCCAGCCTGTGTCATCCCAGGGTCTGTTAGGACAACTCACCTAGACCCCTGATCTCCCCTCAACCTGTTCCACATACAGCCTTTTCTAGCTGGGCTCAGAGAAGCAGCCCAGAATTCAGCCACGACTCATCTCTCTGCCAACTCCGTCCACCAGGGACTTTCCAGGCTTCACCTCAAAGTATTTCTGGAACCTGACAGTTGCTCAGCACCTCAGTGCAGCTCCCAGATCTGTGTCAGCACAACGCTTTGTCCCAGGTTCCTGCAATAGCACTGTTGTTGGCTTCCCTGCTCGCAACTTGCAACTTTACCCCTCTTTAGTGGACTTCAGTGGAGCGACCCTCGGATGTGAGGTGATATTTTCCCTCTACTGAAGAGCTAGCAGCGGCTCCCCCCTGTATTCTAAAGAAAAGCTCAAAGGCCACTGAGTTACAAGGCTCTACATGTCATGTAGCCAGGCAGCCCGAAGCCCTTCACTATTTGCCCAGCTCACTGCTGGGCACACAGGTCTCCTTGCTGTCCTAAGCTGTGTGCTGGCTGTCTTCTGCTCGTCTCCCTGGTGCCTGCACATGCAACCCTCACTTCTTTCAAGTGTTTGCTCAGCAGTCACCACCCCGAGAGAAGCACCTGGACAAGTGCTCACACCCACCAATGCATACGTGGAGTCTGCTTGCTCTGTTCTCTGGAGCTGGGGTAGAGTGGTCACAGTAACACCCTTTGGCTTAATTAGAAGTCGGGTATTGTGATGTCCTGGGTTGCCTGGGATCATGCCAACTTACACCTGTTACCCCAGTGTGATTAAGTGTTGCTTCTACGTTTCAGAAGTGTTATGGTTTGGATGATAAATGCCACGATTGTCCTAGGGGCAACCTCTGACACACTTGGCTTCCTCCCCAGCTTTTGTCAACAACTGCTCATAATCACCTCATTGCTTTCTGCTGATCTACGGAGCCGGCAGCAAACACCTTTGAACTTTTCCTCAGTCCTCCGCCCACCGTTCTTTGCAACACATGGGCATGGATGGACAGACACACAATCACATACTTCTGTGATACTCTGTGGAGATCGAAGGTAAACTATGTAAGGGCAGCTTCTTGACTACCGAACACCGTCTTTTCCAAAAGATACAGTCTCATGTAGTGCAGGCTGGCTTTGAACTTGTTGTGTAGCCAAGGGTGACCTTAAATGCCAGATCCTTAATCCTCCTGCCTCTACTTCCCAAGTGATGGCATTATGGTCATGCATGACCATGCCTGGAACTCTAACTCTCTCTCTCTCTCTCTCCCCCTCTCTCTCTCCCTCTGTGTGTCTGTCTCCCCTTCCCAGAAGAACTTATTGCCATTTAATTAACTTTCATGTGTGATTTCAAGACAACAGGACACAGGTACCCCATTACCCTTAATCTTTTCCTCAGTTCTCCCACTGAAAAAGCGGTTTCAATGACAGGCTGCCTGGTGGACTTTCCCTTCCCCAGAGCGATGCAGCTTCTGATTGCGCCACATCAGTGATAGTGGCAGTTTCTGTCTTGGTTTTGGCAGCATTTAACAAAATGTGACTGTTTTTGACCAATGTCCACAATTGATCAGCATCCACTGTTTGACCAATGTCCACAATTGATCAGCATCCACTGGGAAAAGCACTGGTTCCTCTTTCAGTGGTAATGCCTACTACCAACTTTCCAAAGTTGCCTGGATATGGTGTTTATTATCCTCTAGTGACACGTGCCACCAGCATTACCCCAGCCTCCAGGTTGCTTCTGGCGTGTATCTATGCACCTATGGCTGTGGCTTCTCGTGGGTCCCAAGTTTCTGGATCTTCCTAAGTCTGGATGGCATGGTGGTACCAAAAGGAAAGAAGCCGGGTGTTGTGGAATATTACTTAAACAGATGTAACACATCTTTGCCTAGTTAATGTTGTAGGACATTACTTTAACTGTGTAAAGATGTGTTACATTGTTTATGCAGCATTTGCTTCATTATGTAAAGATGTTTCACCTTGCCTGCCTAAGGCATCTGACTGGTCTAATAAAAAGCTGAATGGCCAATAGTGAGGCAGAGGAGGGACGGGTGGGGCAGGCAGGCAGAGAGAATAAGAAGAATCTAAGCTCAGAAAGAACAAGGGAGAAAGAGGAGACTTCTGGGGCCAGACACACACGGAGTATTCTGGCTATTTTGCTTTTCTGACCTTCAGGGTCAAACCCCAATTTCTGTCTCTGGGTTTTTATCGATCATGCTTCACACATGGACACATACACATAAAAATAATAATTTTAAATGAAAACAGTTTCAGCTGTGCAAGATGAAGGAGTTCTGAAGATGGGGGGTGATGCCATTCGCATAAGGTTGTATACGTCCTCAACACCACTGAACTGCATACTTAAAAATGGGTAAAATGAGACATTGTATGTAATTTAAAAACATCAAGAAAAGATCAGCCGGAGTTAAGGCAGCATTTATTCAGTTTGTAATTGTATTGTGTAAGGCATACAGTGCTGGCTATCAACAAAGACACCATTTCTTCTAAGGCCTTCAGTGGTTGGGGTTTTTAATCTAACACATCATCATGTTAGGCAGTTATAAAGTGGACAGAACCTAATGCATTTTGCCTCATCAAGGCTTGGTCAAATGCAATCACCGTCACAGTGGTGCTGCCCTGAAGGTCACCTGGCCACTTGTTCTGTGTGGCCTGGCCAAGTAGGGGTGGGCTCTGTGCTTGTGATCTCTTCAGGCTGTGTTCTGAATGATCACGGCAATGCCTTGACCACCTCCAATACAAGCCGACCCCACTGCATATTTTCCACCTCGGCGCCTGAAAAAGAACAAGAAAATTGTTATTGGGGCCGGTAAAATGGCTCAGCAGGCAAAGGAGCTTTCCACCAAGCATAATGCCTGAGTTCAATGCCCAGAAGCCACATGGTGGAAGAAGAGAACCATTTCCCTGCCAGTTGTCTTTTGACCTCCACACACATGCTGGAGCATGCGCATACACCCACCATGCACACACACACATAAAACATTCCATTAGACTAATTAATTAAACAGCATTAATATTCATTCTTAATCAACTCATCTTCCAAGTCCCTTCCCCAATCCTTAATTTTGGTTTATGGTCACAGTAGATAAAAGAACCCAGAGAGCAGGATATTCTTACTAAAAAATGAACAATAGCAGGTGATGGTGATGCACACCTTTAATCCCAGCACTTGGAAGGCAGAGGCAGGTGGATCTCTAAGATTGAGGCCAGCCTGGTCTACAGAGAGAGTTCCTGGACAGCCAAGGCTACACACAAGAGAGAGAGTGTAAGAAGAAGGCTTCAGGCTTCAGGAAGGGAAACACATGAGCTTCGCCAGGCTGAGGGAAAGCAGCAAAGGCAGGAGACGTTTACAGAAATGGGGGTGATGGGGAGGAGGGCAGCAACCCCGCACATGACTTCAGACTCTTGGGTCACTGTGGAGTGATGCAGCTGATGTGGTTGTCTATTGGAGGAGCGAGTCATCTAGAGTAGACCTTGAGAAATTACCCAAGCATGACTGACCCCCATCTAATGAACCACTAGGTGACAGGAGTCCTCCCAGCTTTGCTCCACAGGTTGACGTTGAGCTTGCAGCCTCACACAGTCAATTCGCTCTCAACTCTCCTAACAGAACTAAATGGCCCCAAATACGCAAAGCCAAGAGTTTTCCTACCCAAACTGGAGAAATTCAAACACCTGGGATGCAGTGAGGTCAAAGTTTAGCTTGCAGAGATTGCCAGTCTGCTCAGGTTTCTTTAACAGTGGCATTTAGATCTGTACCTTCTCATACCTTCTCGATAATTGGATTTATTAAATAAGTTTTTCTTATTACAGCTGTGGACACTAAAATGCAGAGCCACAGAAGCAGGCACTGCTGGTCACCAGCACCAGGGTGGCCCAATGTGCATGGCTCTCGCCGTGAGCACTCCCTTAGAGTGCTTGTACAGTGCACACAGCAAACTCCAGAAAGAGCTTGCAGGGTTACTGATATGGGATTCCCCTCTGTGTGCTGTGAATACCATTGGTTAATAAAGAAACTGTCTTGAGCCTATAGCAGAGCAGGGCAGAACAGAGCTAGGTGGGGAAAACTAAACTGAATTCTAGGAGAAGGAAGGCGGAGTTTGGAGAAGCCATGGAGCCAAAATTTTGCTGTGGCGATACACAGATTAAAGGAGATGGGTTCATTTAAGATATGAATTAGCCAGAAATACACTTAAGCTATTGGCCAAACAGTATCACAAATAATATGGTTTCTGTGTGGTTATTTCAGGGCTGAACAGCCAGGAACAAAAAAGCGGCCTCCTACTATAGGTTACTAACAAGCTGACCAGCTCTTCTGCAATGCCCAGTGGAAAGTGTCTCCTAAATAATTTGTTTCTCGTCAGAACCAGTGCAGGGGCTATGAAGAAGGAAAAACAGGATTGTGGTGAAAAAAATGTGTTTCTATTTTTAAAAATGCCATATTTGGGGTCTAGAGAGATGGCTCAGTGGTTAAGAGCACTGGCTGATCTTCCAGAGAACCTGGGTTCAATTCCCAGCACCCTCATGGCAGCTCACAACTGCTTGTAACTCCAGTCCCAGGTGATCCAATTTCCCTCTTCTGAACTCTCCGGGCACCAAGCACAAACATGGAACACGTACATACACGCAAGAAAACACTTATACACTAAAATGATAAAAGGAATAAATTTTCAAAGAAAGTGACACATCTAGCGAGTACCTTAATTCATAGACCAAGTGTGCGGTGATTCTGGATCCAGAGCCTCCCAATGGGTGACCCAGGGCAATGGCACCTCCATTCACATTGCTCTTACTGGGGTCAAGATCCAAGGTCTTCTGAACAGCCAAGTACTGGGGAGCAAAAGCTTCATTCACCTTAGAAGAGAGTTAAAACCCACAGAATCATTCCTCGAAGGTTGTTTGTAACAAGAAGATCCAGACCTGTAGACAGCGACTCCCTGTTTCTTTTTATTTCAATTAGCTCACAATGTTATCTAAATTTATCTTTAATCACTCCATGTAAAGACTGTAGGTCCTCAGGGTGTGTGTGTGTGTGTGTGTGTGTGTGTGTGTGTTGTAGTATATGTGGAAAGAGCTAGCACCCACGGGTAGCTTTTGTTATTATTTGTCAACATAATTATGTTTAAGGTCATATAAAATTATCTTCCTTTACAAATAGGTTTAAAAAGGGGCAGAGAGCTGGGTGCGGTGGCACACACCTCTAATTCTAGCTAACTGAAAGGCTGAGATGGGAAGATTCCAAGTTAGGGGCCAGCCTGGGCTTTATAGGCAGAATATACCTCTTTCAAAATAAGGAGTTGTATATTTACTAAATGACACTTCAGATCAAAAGCATTCCTTAAAGAAAAGCCGGCTGCAATACTCTAAGTAGATGCGTGCTGGAGTAGATACCATGGAGCCCAGAGGTTTAGGAACTAGATGGAAGGTCACGTCCTCCTGAGAAATGATCCTTGTGTGTATTTTCAAATATTTACAATTGAATTTCCAGAGCAAAGCTCAATTCATTTCCCAGGTTAAATAAAGCCATGGCTAGACAGTGTCTACGTGCATTTCCTAACACAGCGGGTATGCCCTAAGTGGCTGCTATTATTACTTAGTACTAAGCCACCCTTCCAGGAAGACACTGACAGACAAGAATACACCATCATTGCCTAAGGTGCAGGCACTGGGAACTGTGGTAGATGTGGTACAACTGCCCAGCACCCTTCACATCACAGTGACACCAGCCACCTCCTGTTTTAAAAGAGCTGGGTGTGGCTGCATTTTCATCTAATCCCAGTGGGGAGGTAGGGATGGGAGGATCCCTCAGTCTTGATGACTAGCCAGTGAGCGATCCATTTCAAAAAATAAGGTAGAAAGAGAAGAAGGAAAACAAAAAACCAATAGAACCTAGGCTTATATATACATGTACACACACAGATAGACAAGAAACAAAAAATAAGAAAAGCATTTTAATACAGCGGGGACATATCAACACAGAGTATGCACAGTCAATACACACATGGGCGGAAAAGTCAACAGCACTAAAACATGAGCTACAAGATAGCAAGAGAAATCATCTATGCTGTAAAAAGGAAACACTTACATCTACCAAATCCATGTCCTTAAGACTCAGTCCAGTTTTCTTCAATGCTCCATTGATAGCAGGGACTGGGCCTATATAAGAATAAAGGAATTAGATGGACACATATGTTCTCTTGTTATTCATAGGCCGGACTTCTTTAAGACAGGTGTGTGGTGTATACCTGCAATCCCAACCCTCAGGAGGCTGAAGTGCAAGGATCGTGAGTTTGAAATCAGCCTGTTTATACAGTTAGAACTTACTGCACAGAACAAATTCCTCCTTCTAGAATATACAAGGAAATGGTCACAGATCAGAAAGGGGGACAAAGGTGCAAAGCTGAAAGCAGTCAACTGTGGGTGAGACACCCACATGAGACAGTCTACCTGGCGTTAGGACTTTGAGCAGCCGGGGGCCATATGCAGGGGCCATATTCAGTCAGTTATAGATTATACTGATCTCAAATGACCAGGCAGACCAAGAGTTGTAAGGTGTATGCCCATTCCTTCACTCTGAACTTCAGCCCATTTGGATCAAAGGCAGGGAACACAGTGGCCCTTCCATAAGCCTGGCAGAGAGGAAGCTGTGGGGCACTCAGGGAAAAGGGACCTGAGGGAAGAACCTTTCTTAACTCCAATAGTAAGTGGGGTAACACAGCCCCCCACTCTCTCCCCAGACACTCATGTTTATTTAGTGAGACTCAGGAAGGTTTGTGTCTTTATTTCTAGTTTAAGTACTTACCATTAAAAGCTGTGGGGCTTTAGGCTCTTGCTGGGTTTTAGAGTTAATTAAGAAACCCTCTGATGGGCTGGAGGGGTGGCTCAGTGGTTAAAAGCACTTACTGCTCTGCGGAGGACCCACGTTCAGTTCCCAGCACACACCTGCTGACTCACAACTCTTCATAACTCCAGTTCCAGGGGATCTGATACCTACCTCTTCTGAACCTTCACAGGTAGTAGGCATGCATGTGTATACAAACATACATGCAGGAAAAACATTCATGTATGTAAAATTAAAAAAAATCTTTTAAGAAATTTTTTGAATTAACTTTTTTCTTCTTAAAAAATTTTAATTTTGTGTGTGTGTGCATGCGTACGTGTGTGCATGTGTTCACTGTGTGTGTGTATGTGCGTGCGCATGCACAGATGCAGCACCCACAGAGGCCGGAGGCATCAGACCTTCCTGGAGCTGGACTAATAGGCAGCTGTGACATGGCTGTGGGACTGATCTCAGGACCTGTAAGAACAGTGCAAGCTCTTAACCACTGGCTCATCGCTCTGCTCCCTGATCTTTGTCTTTCTTAGTTTACATATATGGCTATTTCGCCTGCATGTATGTCTGTGCATCATGTGTGTGCCTGGTGCCCATAGAGGCCAGAAGAGGGCATCAGATCTCCTGAAACTGGAGTTAAAGGTGTTGGTGAGCTGCCATGTGTGTGCTGGAAACTGAACCCTGGTCTTTTGGAGGAGCAGCCAATACTCCTAACCACTGAGCCAGCTCTCCAGCCCTCTGGCCTTGTCTTTTTAAGCATGAAAACCATTTATAAAAATGAAGCCAAATTAAGATAAAGCTAACGTTGCTCCATTCAGCTCAATGAGCTCCCACATACCATCCACCCCTCCCCCGCCACTGTACCCCCACAAGCTCCACAAGAGTGTATTCCTACAGCTTTGTGCCTCTTTGAGCAGTCACTAGTCCTGCCAAGTCCTTGTGACAGCTATTCTGCAGAGGAGCTGAGGTACTGGATCCCCAAGCAAGCTGCTCTAACCCACATCATGACTTCATTGTGTAATTTTGTTTCCTTCCTTTCCCGTGGTGCTGGGGACCAAGCCCAAAGTCTAACACATGCTACACAAGGGCTCTACCACTGAGCTGTAACTCCAGCACCCTCTCTTTTCTGTGTTGATTTTTAAAACGGATACCTATAATTTTTAATTATGTGTATATATGTGTGCATGCTTTCTCTTTCTCTTTCTCTCTCTGTGTGTTTGCGCGCACGCATGCGTGCATGTGCATATGTGTAGAGTGCCCATGGAGACCTGGAGAATCAGATTCTTCTGGAGCTGCAATTACAGACAGTTGGAAGCCACCTGACATGGATGCTATAAACTGAACTTGGATATACAAGAGAGTATGCACCCTTAAACATGACACACTGTCTAGCCCCTCTGTGGAATGACTTTTAAATACTTCAGACAGACAGTACGCTATGACTGCTGCCTATAGAGGATTTGCATGGTCTTGGTGGTCCTGTCATGTGGAGGACAGTTCTTCATAAAGATGATCTCAGTGAGTCCACCAGGGATCTTGATTTGGTTGCTTTTCCAAGACTCTGAATGCCCAAAAAGACCCAACTCTAGTCATAGAACAGAACAGTTTTCATGATAAACTCACCAATACCCATGATACTGGGATCACATCCAGACACGTGGTAGCCCACAATTCTGGCCAGTGGTGTGAAGTTATGCTTTTTGACAGCTTCTTCACTAGCTATGATAACAGCTCCAGCACCGTCAGACACCCCCTTCAAAACAAAACCAGCAGATTAAAAACAAGAGCCGTAAAAGAAGCGAGGCAAGGTTCGAACTAATGGTGCAGCAGATCACAGAGTAGTATAGGGTTAGGGCCGTGCACAGGAAGCGCTGACCATGTGTTGGATGCTGGTGGAAGCACTGTGGGACCCTGGGGACTTTAAGAGATCCTTTAAGCGTGGAGTGAAACCAAAGGACAATGAAAAGGAATGCAGAGAGAGAGGGAGAGAGAGAAAGAAAAAAATTAAAATCTTTACATCAGATACATGTAGGTGTAAAAAGAAATATGACACATTATTATGTGAGAAAGAAAAAAAGAAAAGGCATGAGGTATGAAAACTAACTTCATAAGCCCGGAGGATTTCCTTTCAATGGACTGAAAAGATGAAGAAATCAGATTATAAGGATCCCTGGCTACAGATTTCATGTTAGACTATGAAAAGTCAAATTAACAAAATATAAACATTACCAGTGTAAGTTAAGCAATTAAAGGTTAGAAGGTTCTAGAAGTATCTGGAAGAGACTTCACAATCATTTGGCAAGAACATATTGGCAAGGCTATGTGACACACCGAGGCGTTGCCCGCAGTGACAGTCCCGTCTTTCTTGAACACTGGAGGGAGCTTTTGCAATTGTTCCATGGTTGTTTGGGGTCGAGGATGTTCATCCTCTTGCATCATCTGCTTTCCTTTCTTTGTCTTCACCTCAATGGGTGCCATTTCCTCTTTAAAGTAGCCAGCATCGTTAGCTGAAATAGTGAAAGACCATTAGAACCAAACTCTGAAAGGAAGAGAAGCCAGGAACCGATTCTGTCAGCTCAACCCCTGCTCTAAATGCTCAGAGGGTCCTTCAGTCCCTTTCTATTTAGCAAGCTGCTTTCCTATTGGAGGATTTAACATACCCCCACCCCAGGAATCTACACAGTGAGTCTGCACCTTTTTGAAATTATCATTCGGGGTGTGTGTGTGTGTGTGTGTGTGTGTGTGTGTGTGTGTGTATGCGCGTGTGCTGGACCACACCTCCAACACTGCATGAAGCAGAATCTCTGTTGCCTAGTGTACAGCAGACCAGCTGGCCTGTGAGCTTTTGGAGAGTCTCCTGTTTCTGCCTTTCATCTTTACTGGGAGCATGAGGACTGCGGATTGCCCTACCACACCCAACTTATGTGGATTCTTGGGATTTGAACTCAGGTCCTCCTGCTTGTTATAGCAAGTACTTTACAATCCGAGCCATATCCTGAGATCCTACTCTGACTTTTTGTTTTATTAAATGTTTTTATTGTGAGATGCTAGACTGACAGCTGTGTTAGATATAGATGTAACAGAACTAAATACACCCAACTTGGGCTGGACAGATGGCTCAGTGGTTAAGAGCATTGCCTACTCTTACAGAGGTCCTGAGCTCAGTTCCCAGCAACGTCTATAATGGGATCTGATGCCCTGTTCTGGCATGCAGGAATTCATGCAGAACACCCATAAAATATAAATAAATTTTAAGAAAATGCATCGAAAACTTCTGGTGAAAAAAATGAGTAATCAAACCATCACAGAGTTGCCTAAGCCACTGAGCATAGGTTGAGACAAGGACAACCTGAAGAGATTGTAAGAGCTGTAACTGATGTAATTACATAAAATACATTGTATCCATTTTGAACCTCCACAGATCAGAACACACTGGAGTCATCTATCACCTCAACAATAGAGTTGGTCAGGGAAAAAATCCTACTTTAATGTGTGTGTATATATGTGTGTGGTATATGCATGTGTATGCATTTAGTGTGTGTGTATATGTGTGTATGATTATGCATGTGTATGCATTTAGTGTGTGTGTATGTGTGTGTGATTATGCATGTGTGTGTATATATGTGTGTGGTATATGCGTGTGTATGTATTTAGTGTGTGTGTATGTGTGTGTGATTATGCATGTGTGTGTATATATGTGTGTGGTATATGCGTGTGTATGCATTTAGTGTGTGTGTATGTGTGTGTGATTATGCATGTGTGTGTATATATGTGTGTGGTATATGCGTGTGTATGCATTTAGTGTGTGTGTATGTGTGTGTGATTATGCATGTGTGTGTATATATGTGTGTGGTATATGCGTGTGTATGCATTTAGTGTGTGTGTATATATGTGTGTGGTATATACGTGTGTATGCATTTAGTGTGTGTGTATATATATGTGTGATTATGCATGTGTATGCATGCCTGTTTGCATGTTTGCACAGAGATCTGAGGTATCCTGGTACCCTACTCTCACGCTCTGCCTTGTTCCCTGAAGGGAGGGTCTCACTGAACATGAAATTCACTGTTTTGGTTAGGCTGTCCAGTCAGCTAGCTCCTAGCATGTCTCTACCCCGAGTGCTGGAGTGTGGCCACCCTCAGTTTTACATGGGTGCTACATCATGTGTGTTCAGCAACATCCCTACCCACTGAGTTTCTTGAAAGCCCTTCATCTGAACTTTGATACCACATTTCCTTTGGAAAAACAGAAGTTCTGCCCTTATTTAGTTTGACTCTTCCTGTCTGAGAAGCAGGAAGCTTAGGTTTGATTTTCTCTAGTTTATAGGTGGTCTGTGAATAACTGAGGTCAGATCCCTTCACCACAATGGAAGAAGAAACCCACGAGATGGCTGGGTGGTCTCTGGACTACAAGTGCCTCTTAGAAATAACCGGAATGGTGAGCAGGATGACATCGGCTCCATCCACTTCTTCCTCTGAATGGACCGACTTCATCCTCACTACATCAAAAGCATCCCCGCACAAGAACTTCTGGTGGATGATAATAATAACAGCTCAGTTAAATTCTTATTCAGAGGGCTGACAAATTCCTTCAAGCTGCCATTGAGAAGCCAGCAGCTGTCCCCATGTTTGTTCTGGAGGGTCAGAAAGAAGTGTGTGTCGCGAGGCAGTGGAGGGAGGGTCTTGGACTAATGAACTGAGACAGAAACAATGAGGAATGGGAGAAGGAGGCATCCAAAGACACCCAGTTGGTCAGGCCCCAGCAGCAGACAGATCCCTCTCTGTATGTTAGGACATGGCTCATGGGAAAGGCCACTGACCTACTCGGGACTAGAATGGACTGTAGTGGCTGATTGTTTATGTAACAAGGTTAGTCAGGAAAAAAATATCAATTTAACCTCCAAGACAGGGTCTTACTTTGTAGTCCCTGTATTGCCTGGAAAACAAGGCTGACCTGGAACTCACAGAGATCCGACGGTCTCCGTCTTCTGAGTGCTGGAATTTAAGGCATATTCCTCCATGCCTGGCTATTTTGTTCTTGACAGTTGACAAACAAAACAAAACCCCCGAACAAAACCCTGCCCCTACTGCTCTAAGCAGCAGTTTCATATGGTGGAGCAAATAAAATGCCTCAGTATGTTCTATGGAGACCAACTAGGCCAGGACAAATCCCCACGTTCAGATTGGGCCAAGAGACATTCCACTTTTGATTAGGTGTAGTCATTAATTTATTACTTATGTATACGTATGTGTGCCTGTGTGAATTCCTATGTATCAAATGTACCCATGGAGGTCAAAGGGGCATCAGCTCCTGAGTTACAGGCAGTTGTGAGCCAACCGATGTAGGGGCTTGGAACTGAACGTGTGTCTTCTGCAAGAGCAGTAAGCACCACTCTTAACTGCCAAGCCATCTCTTCAGAACCCCTAAATCCCACTTTAAAAAGATTAAAATTTTTATTTTATGTGACTATGTTTTGCCCGTATGGATGTGTGCCACATGTATGTGGTGCCCATGGAGGCCAGGAGAAGCTATTGGATCCCCTGAAACTGGAGCTACATGTAGTTGTGAGCTGCTACATGGGCAATGGGAACTGAGCACAAGTTCTCTGCAAGAGCAGCCAGTGCTCCTAACTACCCATCACTTCAGCCCGCAATACTGCTTTTCAAAGTAGCATTAGCTTATTTCACAAGAGAAATTTCCACATGAAATGTTCCGTAACAGAGTTACCTGATCATCTAAAACCAAAAGAAAAAAGTGATTTCCAAAGGTATGAGTTTTAAAAAATCCATCCCTGCCTGGTCACTATGACCTTCGGGAGGAACCCCGCCCCCCTCCCAGTTCTTCTCTCTATACCAACCGGCTTTCCACCTCTGCTGGGACTGCAGTGCGTATCGGTCACAGTCTTCTCTGCTTATGTTGTGTTTTACAGCAAGGTTCTCTGCAGTCAACGCCATGGTGAGCTTAACATGCGGATCCATTAATCCTGTCCACAAGGTGTCTTCCAGCTATAAAGAGTCAGGCAGCGACGTGTTAAAACACTATCTTTGGAAGGAACATGTCATAATTTCTTTAGATTTACATAACAATTGCATTTATTATTTCTATTCATATTTGGTGAATATGGTGGCACACATTAAGAAAATCTCACATCTAAAAAAAACTCAACGTCTCAGAAATGTTTATTTTATGCCACTCTAAATACACAGCTCTAAGTGTCCTTCCAATGGGACAATCACAAGTGAATCCTCCGGGGAGAAGTCCAACACTGGGTACTAATGTAGGGTTTTTCTGCAACCCCTTTAAGTAAACTATCATGTAGTCTGGCGGGGAGCACACGCGTGTGGCTTCTGCATCCTCGACCTTCAGTGACAGATACAGCTGGCTCTATTTGTTTGTTGTTTTGTTATTACTAGACTGAGAAGAACAGGACACGGAATCACCAAGGAACAGAAAAGGCCACATCAGAGCATCTGAGGATGTTCCACGCGCTGCCCGTAATCCCTGTATTGCTATCTCAGTAGAGAGTTTTTAAGTACATCCGTGTCTGAAATACTCATGGTCTCTAAATCTCATTCCTTGGTTTCCAAAAGGCCACGTCTTATTTATTTATATTATTCAGTGTGTGCATCTGTGTGTGTAGTGTGCATTGTAAATGCATGTGAGTGTGTGCCCCTGTGTGTGTAGTGTGTGCGTTGTACATGCATGTGAGTGTGTGCATCTGTGTGTATAGTGTGTGTGCTGTATATGAGGTGAATGTGTGCATCTGTGTGTATAGTGTGTGTGCTGTACATGCAGGTGAGTGTGTGCATCTGTGTGTGTAGTGTGCATTGTAAATGCATGTGAGTGTGTGCTCCTGTGTGTGTAGTGTGTGCGTTGTACATGCATGCGAGTGTGTGCATCTGTGTGTGTAATGTGCATTGTAAATGCATGTGAGTGTGTGCTCCTGTGTGTGTAGTGTGTGCGTTGTACATGCATGCGAGTGTGTGCATCTGTGTGTGTAGTGTGTGTGCTGTACATGCAGGTGAGTGTGAGGGTGTTTGTGCCCATTCGGAGGCCAGAAGAGGACTCCAGGTGGCTTCCTTTACTTGTTTTTACTTTAGGCCTTTAAGACAGGGTGTCTCAGCTGAGTGGAGTCTCTGTCTTTAAGTGAGGCTGGCTTGCTAGAGCTTCCCTGGGATCTGCCTGTCTCCATTCCCCAGTACCAGGGTTAAAGACACAGGCAGCTATGTTCAGCTTTTTGTGTGGGTGCTGGGAATTTAACTTCAAGTCCTCATGCTTGCAAAGCAGGCATTTCTTACCACTGAGCCGTCTCACCGGCCCCTGGAAAATGCTACTAAGCTTTTTCTATGAGCAGGGCAATGAATTAGCATTCTTTATCCCAGCTGTGATTGCTATGGGAAAGCTGTCAGAGGTGAAGGAGTATTTTTATCCCTGACCAATTTGGATCAATAGATGAATGCAGACACCGCACTTTTAGTGATGGAGAAACTTATCCAGCGGCCCCTGCTCCAGAGGCAGAACTCCACGTGCCCTTACAAAGGTCTAGGCTGATCTATTGGGAGCTCACCAAGGCCAGGTGGACTGTGACTGAAAAAGCTTGGGATAAAATCGGACTCTCTGAACATGGCGAACAATGAGGGCTGATGAGAAGCCAAGGACAATGGCACGGGGTTTTGATCCTACTTCATGTTCTGGCTTTGTGGGAGCCTAGCCAGTTTGGATGTTCACCTTCCTAGACAGGGACAGAGAGGATCTTGGACTTTCCACAGGGCAGGGAACCCTGACTGCTCTTTGGACTGGAGAGGGAGGGGGAAAGGAGTGGGGGGAGGGGGAGAAGGGTGGGAGGAGGGGGAGGGAAATGGGAGGCTGGGAGGAGGCGGAAACTTTTTTTTTTCTCTTTTTCTCAATAAAAAATTTAAAAAAAAACAAACAAAGGTCTAGTCACCCAGATTACTCATGAAACCTTTCCCTATGGTTTCTTCTGCATGTGACGTATGTGGATTCTAACACTAAAACTAACAAGTTTTCAAATAGCCTATAAAATATAAATCATAAAAGTCTTGGCAATATCTCATGAACAAAACTAGGTTCAAAATTAGTTTTTTTTCTCCCCTCAAGAGTTACGCTATTAAAATTACTTATATAACTAGCAAAAGATAATTTAAGAAATTTAAGGGTCCAAACCTTGATATCTAGTCCCAATCTGGTTCCAAAGCGCATATTTCTGACACAGTAGGGGGCTTGGCTCATGTTCTCTGTTCCTCCACACAAGACAACTTCAGCATCTTTGGCACAGATTTCCTGTTTAAAGGAAAAATGTAAAACAAAAACAAAAACAAAAAACCCAGACAACAAAAGTCCTTCTATCGTATCCAGAGTATAAATTGAGAAATACAAAGACTTTAAAAATTAGTGGTGATTCAAACAAACATTGTGTCTTAATTTGCAGTAACCTAAAAGAAATGTTTAAAGCCACTAGAAGCTGATGTTAAAGAATCTATTCTCGTTTGTGTCAGAGTAATACACTACCTATTTGGCCTAAGGACAGTCTGATTTAGAGCTAGGCTTTCATTATGTAGCTCACCCTGGCCTAGGAGGTATGGCAAACTTTCGCCTCAGCATCCTAGACTCTGAGATTATACAGATGCCAAGGCACACCAAGCTCTAAGAACAGTGATTCTTACTTCAACATTAATCTGGAAAATTCACAGGGATACTTATCTCTGACTTAAATATGTAGCAGATAATAAAGGACACACCTATTTAAGAGTCATAAAAATTGTAAAAAAGTCCTATTAATGGAACTGGTGAGCTAGAGGGATAAAGGGGTCCACTTTATTCTTCCAGTTTCCATCTCTCAGAAAAGATGCAAGCAACAAGCTTCTTCTAAGAGGCTGTCATTCTGTTTAAAATTCACACTAGGAGAGTGGGTACCACTGTTTAATGTATGTTGTCATAGAGACCAATGTGAAAATAACTTTACTCATCACACTATGTCTGTGTCAGTTACCTGGAGGCAGTGAGAACTCTAAAGCTGCCACGCCCTATTGAGTGGGAGCAGCTATTCGATTAACTACCAGCATGCTTGGAGAGGTAAGCAGGGCTGCCCATACCTGACATCCATTCACGATGGACTGGAAACCAGAGCCACACAGCCTGTTGACGGTGAGGGCTCCAATCTCTGTTGGGACTCCCACTCGCAAACCCACATGCCTTGCCAAGTACAACGCATCTGAAGAAGTCTGGACAAGAAAAAGAAGTCTCTTTATAAGAAAGACAGTAACAACAATCAAAAAAGACATGGAAATGCTGGTAATCTCTAAACGGTATGGCTCTGGGGAGAAAGGATATATGCACAGAGACTATATTCGTGATTTTAATAAATACTATCATTTAGGCAGTGGTGCTTCCACTGTTTCACTGTGGCAAAATACATATTACAAAAGTTATTATTGTGTTCATTCTTAAACATACGGTTCAAGACCATCAGAAACATCTGTAATGTAATATTCGGCAACTATTATTAATTTTTTTAGACAACTGAATTTTAAGCATACTAAGTTGTCCTTCTACTTAGGAAATTTACCCATTAAGTACTCCAATATAAGATGGAGATTTGTTTACAACAATTTTACAACACTTAGAGCTAGTTATAAATAAAAGAGTTTGTTGTACAATGTTAGTTGAAGATGTGTTACATTTGTTTATGCTTTGAAACATCTGTTTAATGATACAAAGATGTGTTGCATTTGTTTAACTCTGTGAAGCTGTGTTACTTTGTCTGTCTAAAACACCTGATTGGTCTAATAAAGAGCTGACAGCCAAAAGCAAAGCAGGAGAAAGGATAGGTGGGGCTGGCAGGTAAAGAGAATAAATAGAAGGAAAAATCTGGGAAGAAGAGATCAAGACACAAGAAAAGAAGAAGGAGGATACCAGGGGCCAGCCACTCAGTGACACAGTAAGTTATGGAGTAATAAGTGATGTGGGATTTCTCCCTCTACATGCTGTGAATATGTTTTATTATGATCAGTTAATAAAGAAGCTGTTGGACCAATGACTTAGCAGAATATAGCTAGACTGGAAGAGATATATAGAGAGAGTAGGCAGAGTCAAGGAGACACCATGTAGCTGCCGAAGGAGAGAAATGCCTGGAAACTTTCCATTAAACCATGAGCCTCATGGTAAAATACAAAATAATAGGAATGGGCTAATTTAAGATGTAGGAGTTAGTTAATAAGAAGCCTGAGCTAGCTGGCCAAGCAGTGTTGCAATCAATACAGTTTCAGTGCAATTATTTTGGATCTGTGTGGCTGGGAAACAAATGAGCAGCCTCTGCCTACAAAATGTCCACTGTGGGCCAGCTACATCTACATAAAACCTGAGAACGCTTGGAAAAAAAATTCTAGACACAAAAGAACAGAGTTAAGCACAACTTCTTGGTAGCCACATTTTTTTTTTCAGATAGGCTCTGTTTGCTGGCAACGAGCAGAGGTGCAGCTCCTCTAAGAAAAGGCTTCCTGACTCAGCATTAGCAAAAAAAAAAAAAAAAAAAAAAAAAAAACAACAAACCAAACCAACCAACCATCCAAACAAACACTATGCAGCTTCTTTAAAAATATGTTGTTTTTTTTTTTTAAGCTCCCTGGTTTGTGCGAGTTGCATGAACAACTCTGGCTCTTTCAGGAGGTCAAGCACTTAAACGGGGTCTGTGAGCCATGTGTTATAAATTGCTTAATTGGTGACATAGACCCACTACGACCCTGGGGCTGAGGTGATGTGCATGGCTCTCAGAGGCAGTGAACATGCCTCTGCCATGTTGGACTGGGCAGAACCAACATGCAGAACTGCAGAGTTGGTCCTAGCCATGCTTGCTTAGCATTAAAAAAAAGGCATTCCTAGTTAGAAAATGATTACAGATATGCAATAAAGACATATTCAGATAAAAATAAACCTCTGAATGGGTCACAGTGTGTTTAAAAAAATGTACGTAGGCTTCGGAGAGAGAGAGAGAGAGAGAGAGAGAGAGAGAGAGAAAGAAGAGAAGAGAGAAAGAATATAGACAGTTATAAAAAAAGTAAATGGTTTTCAAAAAATAAAACAAAGTCTTTAAAAAGACAGTAAAAGTAATATCAAAGAGTACAGATAGTCATAGATTAAAGGAGTAAAGAAAAATAAGCCATGCAAAGATGAAATAAACACAGATAGTCTGGATTATGTATATTATTGTGTTTCCTTTAATTTTTTTGACTGTGAAGGAGCTGAGTACAGAGAGACATTTCATTGTACAGACTGCCAAGTTAAACCAACATATATATTTTAAAGATATCTTGACTTCAAAATTTGGGTCTAAGGATATATTGCTTTGGAAAAGAGGTTCTGCTTTTGTTTCCACAGAGGATGAAAACCTGTGGATTCCTTCCAGACCAATGTGGTTTGATGGAACAAGATCCCCTGAAAGGTCTCCGCAAACCCCCAAAATACTTCATCCAACAAAAAGCAGGAAGCAATTTGGAGAGAACTATGTCTAAATTCCCAAATATTGTTTATAAATATCTGATTACATTTAAAGGGGGATATGCTATAGAGATGAATAATTTACACTGGTATGGATCTTGGTCTATTGATACAAATTTTAGGTCAATTTTGTTATAATATATATATATATATTTCTGCTCTTGATTAAGGTTTTATGTTTGCATAGCTCATTTAAAATGTAATGTATAATTAAGAAATATAGGTTATAATAGAGAGTCATATATAATAGTCAAGCTTGTAGTCATGTTAGTTAGGTTTTCTAGATGTACAGAGATATATTTCAGATGGATAGGCATTCTTTAAACCTTTCAAAGATGAACAGAATATGGCATTTAAAAGGTTTTAAGAACTTAGGACTTTTCACGACATTGAGACACATCTGCTCCTGGCAGCACCAATCTACTTCAAGAGGAAGATGGGTATCTAAGAGGCTCCTTATGGAGTTTGTTAGCCATTTGGGCAAGAAACTGCTCTTGCCTGGACTGCTTGATGGTATGCTGTATAAACTGGACATGCAGGACCCACAGGAAAATGACTGCTGAACTTGCCTAAAGAAGGTGAGATAGTCCTTCAGGGTTCCTGCTTCATGAGTCTGCCAGACATTCTGAAGGATACAGAAGAAAGTGACTGACAAACTGTCAATATAGGCAGAACTGTCTTTGAAATTTCCTTCTTCATGGAAAAGTCTGCCAGATACTGTGGGCCTGTAGGCTGAAAATGAATGCCCCAATGTTGCAAAAGAACTTTGGGTGAGTATCCAGGCAGGGAGGTTTTTCAATTCTAGAGTTTTAGAAGTTGCTCACAATGTTTACTTATATAATATTATCCTTCTGGAGTCTTTGATGGAGTTGAAGAAAGATAGTTATAATTTAAAAAAAAAGATAAATTAGCAAGGTGGTGCATACCTTTAATCCCAGCCCTCAGAGACAGTTGGATCTTCATGAGTTTGAGGCCAACCTGGTCTACAGAGCTAGTTCCAAGACAACTAGAACTGTTACACAGAGAAATCCTGTCTCTAAAAACACTAAAACACACAGACACACAGACACACACACAAAAGATAAATTAGACATAAAACTTTAGACTCACAAAGATAGGATAGATGATAGAATATTTTCCTTAAGTTGCCAAATGTAAATGGACTAAATATTGTAATTATAATTCTTGTTTGATAACTGTTTTGTATATGTAATTTTACTATATTAAAGTTAAAACCTTCCTTTTTATTTAGACAGAAAAGGGATACCCCTCTGTATTCTGTGAATATGTTTTATTACTATCGGTTAATAAATAAGCTGTTTGGGCTAATGACTTAGCAAAATATAGCCAGGCTGGAAGAGATAGAGAGAGAGAGAGTAGGTGGAGTCAAAGAAACACCATGTACCTGCCAAAGGAGAGAGATGCCTGGAACTTTCTAGTAAACCACAAGCCTCATGTTAAAATATAAAATAATTAATAGGAACGGGTTAGTTTAAGATGTAAGAGTTAGTTAATAAGAAGCCTGAGCTAACTGGCCAAGCAGTGTTGTAATTAATACAGTTTCAGTGTAATTATTTTGGGTCTGGGCAGTCAGGAAACGAATGAGTAGTCTCTATCTACAAAGAAGTAAAGAAAAGATATACAGAAATAGAGAAAGGTAAAAACCCAGAGGCAAAAGATAGATGAGATAATTTAAGCTAAGAAAAGCTGGCTAGAAGCAAGCCAAGTTAAGACTGGATATTCATAAGAAAGAATAAGCCTCTGTGTAATTTTTTGTGAGCTGGGTGGTGCCTCCCCGCAAAGAACAAAGAGTAAAAAAAATCAACTATAAGAGGTTATCTCAAAGACCGGGAGGTATCTAGATCTCAAAGGCCAGGAAGATCCCAGAAGTTTTGCTAGCATTGCTGTGTGCAAACTTCTGACGAAAGGCTGGAGGTAGGCTAAATCAGCAGCAGTTATTTTTCAATACATCTAAATAATTCTACCATGAAACAAATTGAGAAGTGTAATTTAGGGCAGAGATAGATGAACACACAGTCAGGAGAAGAGGAGGTGGGTATTTGATTACCTTCTATAAGAGGAAAATATCAAATAAATGCAATAAACCATGAAGAACTTGTCTATAACAATAGAGCTTTTAGGACATTCACTACACAGTTCTTTTGTAGAGATCTGAAAATTTTCAAATTAAAACAGATTTTGCACACTTGTTCATTGTTTTTAAACAAAATTACCATCATTTGATTTTTGTCAATAAAGACTGGGGAGCCAGATCCTGGGGTCAAAGCCTGCTAGCTCAGGGAGGCAGAGAAATCACCCAGTTGACCTTCCTTCTCCACCATCACCCCAGAAAACTCCCAAACTCAATGTCCCTCCCTTCTACTTCCTGGCTGGAGGAAGTAGTTTACTTTTCTATAACTTCTTCCTCTATAACTTCTTCTTCTTCCTCTATAACTTCCTGGCTACCATAAGATGAATAACTTTCCTCTATTGCTTCCTTCAGTTGTAGTCTTGAAAGCAGAAAGCAATGGAGTCCAACTTAGTACGGACCACGGCCTTTGAAACTGTAATCCAGAAGACATCTTCCAGCCAGGCATAATGGTGCACACTTTTAACCACAGCAGATGAGGTAATCTCTGTGAGTCTGAGGCCAGACTTTTCTATATAGTGAGTTCCAGGACAGCCAGAGCTATATTAGAAAAATCCTGTCTCAAAAAACAAAACAAAACAAAAAAACCAACCAACAAAACAAACAAAAAAAACCCTAAAACCAAAACTCCTTCTACCTTAAGTTGTTTTGCTCAGATATTTGTCACTGTGGCTGCAGCATTTTACAGACACACAGAATGTATATACATAGTGCCACATGTGCATGCTCTCCCACACACAGGTGTGCATAAACATATGACATCTGTGTTAAATTCTAATTTCTTTCGTCCACTTTGGATGCCTTACCCATAACAGCTAAAATGCTTCCACTGTGGTGGTTTGAATGAAAATGGCTTCCAGAGACTAAGGAAGTATCACTATTAGGGGGTGTGGCCTTGTTGGAGTGGGTGTGGCCTTGTTGGAGAAAATGTGTCCCAAAGAACGTCTGAAGTTTCAAGTGCTCAACCGAGCCCTGTGTCACTCTCTCTTCCTGCTGCCTGCTGATCCACATGTAGAACTCTCAGCTACCTCTCCCACACCATGTCTGCCTGCATGCTGCCAAGCTTCCCACCATAACAACAGACTAGCCCTCTGAAACGTAAGCCAGTCCCAGTTAAACGGTTTTCTTTATAAGAGTTGCCATGGTCATGGCATCTCTTCACAGCAATAAAACCCTAACCAAGACATTACGCAACCAGCAAATGGCTGTATACTTTGAAGGAACATATAGCTTTCAATCATCTTCATATGGATGATCTATTTTGCAGACGAGACATGCCAAGAGAGAGGGTAAAGAGGCTGCTTGTTTCCATAGGAAATCCTCACAATTTCCTAGAAGGTGTAAGAGATTGTGCTGGGTGCATTACATTACACGGGCCTGCTCCTTCCTGCTGTAAACTGGATCTAGAATGTCCCCCAAAGGGTGTCTGTGAAAGGCCTGATTCCCAGAGGATGGCATTCATGGGTGGTGGCTCCTTTAGGAGGGCCAGTGAGAGAAAATCAGTCCTCGGGGGAATGCCGTCAGAGTGCAGATTAGAGCCCTGGCGCTCTATCCCTCTTTGCTTTTGGCTACCATAAAGTGAGACAGGCCTTCTGCAGTACGCGCTCCTCTAATGATGAATTTTGTGGTCCCTGGCTGAACACAAGAGAGGAAAATGACTATGGACAGAAACCTCTGACATCATGAATCAAAACAGAACTTTTCTCCTCCACAGCTGACATCTCAGGCATTTTCAATCCAGTGATAGGAAGCTGATAGGCATATTTCCTTTAGCAACACACTGTGAAAGCTAACTTCTCATAAACCTAGTGAGTGTGCATTTTGAGAAGCACTGAGGTAGGGCTGGAGAGAGGCTCGGTAGTTAGACTGAACACTCTGCTCTTGCAGAGGACGTGGGTTTGGTTTTCAGCCATCAAGGTGGCTCACAATTGTCACTAACTCCAGTTCCAAGGGATCTGATGCCCTCCTCCAACCCTCATGGCCACAAGATACACATTTGGTGCACATAGGCACAGGGAAAACTCACGCATGAAATAAAAAAAGAAATAAAAAGCAGGGTTGAAATGCGTTCCAAGCAAGATGGGACACATGCTGCCTTGTGTTATGTCTGCTATTACCCTAAGAGTCAGAGGGTGGCCAAGGTTACAAATTGTAACTACTGATAACATTGATAACTATTACTGTGTCAGCATGCTGACAGAGTAAAGGAATGATTCCCACAAAATGATTAGAGAAAGCAACAGATGTATCTCCTCTCCCCACTAACCTGCATGACATTGCCCACGATGACACTGTCGATGGTTTCTGGTGGGATTTTGCCAGCTGCCAGGGCAGCTCTGGCAGCAAATTCAGTTAAGTCAATAGCAGTGAAGTCCTTGAGAAGACCTCCAAAAGCTCCAAAGGGTGTGCGCTTAGCAGCCACGATAAACACACCTAATGTATGGAGAGACAGCAGTTGGTTAGTTAGCATCTTCTACCATTGCATGGTAAAGACAATCTCCAGCGAGGTAACTGAAGATATCCAAGAATGCATAGAACCAACCACATAAATAGAAATACTATATCCTACATGCAGGGTCCAAGAACTACATTGTAAATAAATTTCTGCTGTTTGTTTTATTACTCTTAGCTTTGGGCTCTTTTGGGGGGGGGCTGCCACCTAGCTCCCAAATGAATCTCTCTCTCTCTCTCTCTCTCTCTCTCTCTCTCTCTTTCACACACACACACACACTTATTATTACTTCCAAATGCCAGGTCTTAGCTTGATTTGTTTCTAGCCAGCTTTTCTTAAATTAACCCATCTACCTTTCGCCTCGGGCCTTTTTCTTTCTCTTACTTCTGTAAACCTTACTTTCACTCTTCACCGTGGCTGGCTGGGTGGTTGGGTGCCTGGGGGAGGGGGGCTTCCTAGCATCCTCCTCTTCTTGTTCTTTAGCTTCTTCCTTTCCCCAGAGTTCTCCTATTTATCCTCTCTGCCTGCCAGCCCTGCCTACCCTTCCTCGTGCCTCTCTATTGGCCCTTCAGCTCTTTATCAGATCATCAAGTGTTTTAGACAGGAAAAATAAAATAAAATCACAGCTTCACAGAGTTAAATACAGCGAAAAATAAAAGTAACACATCTTTACATAGTTAAACAAATGTTTTGGAACATAAACAAATGTAACATACCTTAAACAATATTCTACAACAAATTCCCCTTAGGCAACTTTCTTACTTTGATTACACTGCTGGAACCCTTTGAAAACTGAGATGCTGTTTCTCTGTGCAGAACTAAAGGGCCCCCTAGAAGGCCCCTGAAAGTTGTCTGAGGTTAATGACCCACCTCCAGAGAACTCCTTCTGGAACATTCCTGTCAAGAGGCTCTTTCTAACCTGCACTAAAGAACTTTCAATAAGAAGGGATACCCCCCGTGTAAAGTAGCATGCCTACAGACACAACAAAAATTCTGACTGTTCTCCACGTGGATTAACCAACCCCATTCTGTCCAAATGCATCCTAAGAGAGACAAATACATGATTTCTAGAATGTATGATGTATGGAGCCCTGAATGACGTCCGTGTGCCACTGCTTCTGGAGTCACAGGGTGACTTGAATGATAAGTCCCCAAATTCTGAACTGTAATCTTTGCTATTGTTATTTCAAACTGTGCAACAAATGGGCAAATTTGGTTACCATTTACAGATGAATTTCACCGGCAGTTGGTTAATCTAAGGAACTATCCAGACTTAATGATTCTTTCCTAGGTAAACAGAAGGCATGCTTGCTGGGGTCGCGGTAACAGCCCGATGGTACAGTGCTTGTCTAACATGTGTGAGGCCATGTGTTCAGTCCTCAGTACAGCAAGCAAATAGGTGTTCTTATGCACGTAAATAATCATTCCTTCCCACCGTTGTCTGCCACTCCCATCCAGAGCCATGGTGAGTGGCAGACATTGGGCCGTACAGTGAGAAACCTGGAGAGTGGCTGTAGTTCTTTCATTGCACAAACATTTCTCAACCAAGTGTGAGAAATCTGATTATTCCTGAGATCATCGATCTTCCCAAGAACAACGAGAGGGAAGTGGACAGCTGATGCACGGGGGTGTGGGTACTGTGAGTGTGTAGCTGACATATGGGTACTGTGTGTAGGTGACACACACGGGGGGCGGGTACTGTGAGTGTGTAGCTGACATGTGGGTACTGTGAGTGTGTAGCTGACATGTGGGTACTGTGAGTGTGTAGCTGACATGTGGGTACTGTGAGTGTGTAGCTGACACACAGGGGCGGGTACTATGTGTAGCTGACATGTGGGTACTGTGAGTGTGTAGCTGACACACAGGGGCGGGTACTGTGAGTGTGTAGCTGACATGTGGGTACTGTGAGTGTGTAGCTGACATGTGGGTACTGTGAGTGTGTAGCTGACACACAGGGGCGGGTACTGTGAGTGTGTAGCTGACACATGGGGCGGGTACTGTGAGTGTGTAGCTGACATGTGGGTACTGTGAGTGTGTAGCTGACATGTGGGTACTGTGAGTGTGTAGCTGACACACGGGGGTGGGTACTGTGAGTGTGTAGCTGACATGCGGGTACTGTGAGTGTGTAGCTGACATGTGGGTACTGTGAGTGTGTAGCTGACACACAGGGGCGGGTACTGTGAGTGTGTAGCTGACACATGGGGCGGGTACTGTGAGTGTGTAGCTGACATGTGGGTACTGTGAGTGTGTAGCTGACACACAGGGGCGGGTACTGTGAGTGTGTAGCTGACATGTGGGTACTGTGAGTGTGTAGCTGACATGTGGGTACTGTGAGTGTGTAGCTGACACACAGGGGCGGGTACTATGTGTAGCTGACATGTGGGTACTGTGAGTGTGTAGCTGACATGTGGGTACTGTGAGTGTGTAGCTGACACACAGGGGCGGGTACTGTGAGTGTGTAGCTGACACACAGGGGCGGGTACTGTGAGTGTGTAGCTGACACACGGGGGCGGGTACTGTGAGTGTGTAGCTGACACACACAGGGGCGGGTACTGTGAGTGTGTAGCTGACATGTGGGTACTGTGAGTGTGTAGCTGACATGTGGGTACTGTGAGTGTGTAGCTGACACACAGGGGCGGGTACTGTGAGTGTGTAGCTGACACACAGGGGCGGGTACTGTGAGTGTGTAGCTGACACACGGGGGCGGGTACTGTGAGTGTGTAGCTGACACACAGGGGCGGGTACTGTGAGTGTGTAGCTGACATGTGGGTACTGTGAGTGTGTAGCTGACACACAGGGGCGGGTACTGTGAGTGTGTAGCTGACACACAGGGGCGGGTACTGTGAGTGTGTAGCTGACACACGGGGGCGGGTACTGTGAGTGTGTAGCTGACACACAGGGGCGGGTACTGTGAGTGTGTAGCTGACATGTGGGTACTGTGAGTGTGTAGCTGACACACAGGGGCGGGTACTGTGAGTGTGTAGGTGACACACGGGGGCGGGTACTGTGAATGTGTAGCTGACACATGGGGTAGGTACTGTGCAACACAGAAGATAGCAGCAAAGGTTTGTAATCCAGGCAGGGAAAGGCAGACACAGGAGAAACTGAGTTTGAGGCAAATGGGGACAACATAGTGTGTGTGTGTGTGTGTGTGTCTCCCCATTCCAGCCAACAATGAAGGACAGGGGGAGGGAAGAAAGAAAGGAATTATGAGAGCTTTTATATTGGGTTTGTATTGCAATACTGACCTATAATATGAATATCCAAACAGTATACCACTGCTGTCTAAAGTATCAACAATTTATATGTATGACCTCTTACACAGAACAAACTGAATTTAGTCTCTTCTTACTTCTACTTTGAGGAACTGACAGTCTAACAGAATGTGGGAAAATATGTAACTTTAAAATGAGACAGATCCAGGCAGCTATTTACACTACATCCGGGTGTTGAGGGAAGACTATGGCTGTTACTGGTGTAGGGAAGCAGTTTGTTCTGGTAGCTGGGTTATCCTGAGCCACCAAGGCTTCCTATTTGCCAATGTCTTTCTTAGTGAACAGTCTCTGAATATTCTAATTACTTGTATTTTTGTGTGTACTTCTGTGAGTGTGTGTGCATATGTGTATAGAGGCCAGAGGGCAAGCCCAGGTGTTGGTGACACTGACGGTCACCTTTTTAAAGACAGTCTCTCTCACTTTACCCTGGGCACTCTGCTGACACTTCGCTACCCTTGAGCCAGTTTGGAGTTTCTGCACTAACCACTGTTATGGTTTTGGTGGGAGCCGAATTAAAGAATCCACCTTAAACAGGATAAGAGATACCAGACATTTCCATGCCACAGACATCGGTCAGAAACAAAGAGACCAGCTATGCCACGATGTGATCAGCACCCAGCCTTCTCTCTCACCCCCCCCCCCCCAAGACGATGCCCATAATCAGCCGGAAGCAGTCTTGAGAGTTCACCGCCCCAGTTCCTTTGGGCTTTGGTGCCTGGTCCCCTGCTTCTGACCGATGTCTGTGGCATGGGAATGTCTGGTGTCCCTAAGGTATTGGCAGAACAACCACCATCCACTGCACAAAGAAGCTTCTCTGGACATGGGAATTTAGAAGGCAGCTTGATACTATGTCCGCTTAGCAAAGAGTAGGTCCGCCCCTTGGGGCCTGTGAACTCTCCAAACAGGTTCTTGGCCCTGCTTACAGTACTAGACGTGAGTTTCCTCCTGAGCAGGAGGCCTTAAATCCAATCAGAAAGCATTAGCCACCCTCCCACACACTTGTCGCTGTTGTACCTGTGGGCGTATCTTGTCATGTGGGTTCCAGTGATTGAACTGCGGTAGTCAGCCTTGGAAGCAAGCACCTTTACCACTAAACCGTCTCGCTGACCCTGATTTTTAACTTTATTTTGGATGCAGCAGATGAAACAGCATAGAGACTGGATTCTGTTTTCTTCCTTAACCAATACTGACCACAAATGGATTGACAGACATCTGCTACCCTTTCTGCAAGACACAGGACCACTGCGGAAGAGGAGGCTGAAAGGCTGTGAGAATCAGAGATTGGGGGGCAGAGGGTATCTTCCGGAAGAGGTAGGACTACGGTCCCCAGGAACTCACAGCATGAGACTCTCTTCCACAAGAACAAGCCAGGCAACATTCTAGCAGAAGGTGGGAGAGGCTCAGGAACTCCCTCCCCTGAGGAGCTATTGACAGCAGGTGGCTTCCCAGGGAGGGAGAGCCAGTTTTTTTCATGGATGCATTTCTTTTCTGAGGTTGTGATAAATACCTTGAGCAAGGCAATTTAAGCAAGTGTTTATTTTGGCTTTAAAGTTCGAGAAGGACAAGAACCCGTTGCGGTGGAGTTGCAAGGCAGGAAGTGGCAGGCAGGGCAGCAGGAAGTAGAGAATGAACTGAGGGAGGGCCAATGCTGTAAATCAGTGGTTTTCAACCTGTGGGTCGTGATATTACATATAGGGCCCTGCCTATTAGATATTTACATTATGACTAATAACAGTAGCAAAATTACAGTTATGAAGTAAATGAAGTAATTTTATAGTTGGGGGTCACCACAGCATGAGGAACTGGATTAAAGGGTTGCAGCATTAGGAAGGCTGAGAAGCACTGTTATGAACTCTCAGTGCCTGCTTCTGACTGATGCACTTCCTCCAGCAAGGCTACACCTCTCACAATCTCCCTGACTGGAGACCAAGTGTTCAAACCTGTGAACCTATGGGGGACACTTCTCACTTAGAGCATCACGGTGCAGCTGTTGTCATTCAGGCATCACACTTTGCTACACGGCCTCATACTCACAAGTAATTTATTGGCAACACAAATCAGACTCAGTAGTTATTCAAAAATTGAACAGGAAAAAAAGAGGACATAAAATTGGGAGGGGGTGAGAAGTGGATTGTGAATTTGGGAGGAGCTTGAGGGAAGAGTGGGGGTGAAAATTATCTAAATACAACTGTAAGAAATTCCTAAAGAATTAATGAAAACATATTTTAAAAACTGAGCGGTGGTGGCGCACGCCTTTAATCCCAGCACTCGGGAGGCAGAGGCAGGCAGATCTCTGAGTTCGAGGCCAGCCTGGTCTCCAAGAGTTAGTTTCCAAAAGCTACAGAGAAACCCTGTCTAGAAAAACCAAAAAACAAAACAAAACAAAACAAAAAAAACAAAAAGAAAAGAAAGAAAAAACATGGTTCATCAAAGAAAACACACAGAGGGCAAGCAAGTATATGTGAAGATGATGAACACTAGAGGTCATTAATATAAATTAAAACAATGTTAAAACACACAACCGTTTCCATGGCTAAGACCCAAATGCTGACACTACCAAATACTAGTGAGGCTGTGTAGCAGCAGAAAACCATTTGTTGTCAGTGAAAGACAAGACAACACATATTGGAAGACAGTTTACCAACTTCAAACAAAAACATACCTTAACCACAGCCTTTGTAGTTCGCTAAGGGACTTGCAAGCCTACACACGTGTTTATTTGTGATTGCCAAAACAAGGCAGCACCTAAGATGCTCTTCAATAAGTGATAAAGTGTCACATATAAAATGGAATTTTACTTTGGCAATAAAGGAAGGACTCTGTGTATTGAAAAGAAGTCAGTCTGGAAATGCCACACACTATGTTCTTACTACATAAATATCCGGAGAGGCAAAGCTACAGATAGGACAAAGGTGAGCAGTTGGCAAAGGGCTCAGAAACAGGAGTGAGTAGGTGGGACATGGGATTTACAGGGCAAAATATTTCCTTTGCACAATGCTGGTGATACATGTCATTTATACACTTGTCAAACCTCAAAGACTGAGTTAAACAAAGTGTGGACTTTGATGTAAATTATGGACTTTGGTAAATAACAATGTGTCAATATTAGCTAATCAATATACCACATACCACATGAAACCCAGGTGGTACTCACCTTTAATCCCACCAGCACTAAAGAGGCAGAGGCAGGCAGATCTGAGACTGAGGCCACCCTTGTCTATAGAGTGAGTTCTAGGACAGCCAGAGACACTCTGTTTTGAGAAAAACACAACAACAACAAAACCTAAAACCAAGCAAACAAACAAAAGAACAAAGACCCAGATATACCACACTAAGGGTGCTAACAATTAGGTGGACAGCCATACAGCCATGTGCGGTACATTCTGTAAACTCCAACCTGCTCAACAAATATCTGTGATGAAAAACTTAAGCGGGGGAGAGATAAGTAGAACCTCAGGACCAATAGCAGTCAGGGTACCACAGAGACAAAAATGAGTCAGAAGAAAACAATTTAAAGAAATACTAAATGGAAACTCTCTACATTTGGTAAAATTCAAATTTATAGGTTCAAATTTAGGGAAGCCCAAATAGAATATACATTTTACATACGCCTTCCTACCACAGCCTGGCTGTGTAACTGTGAAACTTTTGAAATCCCAACACAAGGAATTTTTAAGATGTATTTGTATTTTTAGGTATGTATGTATGTATGATGGGGAGCAGTGCCCATGGAAGCCGGAAGAGGGGAGTGGGCTGAGCTGGAGTTCCAGCAGTTAAAAGTCACCTGACCAGGGTGCCAGAACCAAAATTCAGGTTCTCTGCCTGAGCAGTACATGCTCTTTAACCACTGAACCATCTCTCCAGGTCCCACAACAAGGGAATTTCAAACATCTGCTGGGGTGGGGGTGGGGGTTTGATACCTTATGTACATGAAACATGGAATGATCACAGATGACCCCGAAGAAACAATAGAGGCTAAGTTCATGTTTCTTCGCAAGTCCCTTTCATTGCTAATCTTCCCCATTTTCCACAATCCAAAAGAATACTCGTGAAGTACTAGTAGTGGGATTAGTGATCTCGACAAAAAAGAATGTCTGTGGGAAAATAAAAACAAACCCACAGACTTCCCTTTCACCTTGTGTTACTTACTGCTCCTTACCCGGTGACTAGAAAGGTCAGCCTAATTGTATTAGTTCAACTATTTAAAAAATAACATGGGAGGTGTAGCTACAAAGATGAAACCTTACGGAGTTATTTCATAAGCCATTCTAACACCAAGCCAATATGTGGATATTTAAAGGTCTAAAAAAACTTCAATATCAAATTAAAATCTAAAATGCTCTGAGAAATCAGATGCTAAAAACTTCTAAAAGACAACAATAACAAACAAAAAACCCTACAGACAGGAAAGAGATATTAATCCAAAGAACATGGAGTCAGAATCCAGGGGAAAACATGAACTGTGTCCACTCGCATGTGAACTTTGCTACATAAGTTCTCATTTGGTGGGAGCAACTATCAAAGCCCAGGAAAACTGTCAGTCAGCCATTTCTTTCAAGAGGAAGTTGGCAGCCCTGCCTGGCTTGTCTGAGAGGTTCTGAACCTTCCCAACAAAGATAAGGAGAGTAAGACTTGTCAGTGAAACGTCTTGCCAAACAGTAAGGTGGTATTAACAATGTTTCCCAACCTGTGGGCTTGGGTTGCCACGGCTTGGTCCAACAACCCTTTCACAGGGGTTGCTTAAGATCATTGGAAAACATAGATATTTATTCACATTATGATTTATAACAGTAGCAAATTACGGTTATGAAGCAGCAAAGAAGATAATTTTATGGTTGGGGATCACCCCAGCATGAGGAACTGTGTTAAAGGGCTGCAGCATTAGGAAGGTTGAGAAGCACTGGAAATCATTTCTAATGATTACATTCCCACTGAAATGTGCCATTTCCTTACAGCACTCAGTCCCATGACCTTCTTCCTGGCTAGTCTCACAAGGTAGTTGGTATGCAAACTGAGAACAGAGCCTCATTTTGTGAGGTCTTCTAACTAGCCCAACAATCACTAGGCCAGGCTCGAGGCTTAGGTTCTTTCTGCTCATGGCTACTACCTACCTATGATAGGGCATCACGTTTCTGGATATTAGTGTCCTAGAACACAACCTCTAACACACACACACACACACACACCTTTTATTTCCTTAACACAGACATTGCTGTGCAACTTTTCCTTGATAGGTTTGTTGTTTTCATTAACATTTCAAAGGAATCTGTAAGATCGGAGAAGTGTGGCAACCCTGATACACTGCATTTTTCCCAGAACACCCACAGTTCACTTGGTTCAGTCACGTGTCTCTTAGGCTCGTTGGACTTCCAGATCTCACTAATCAGTGCCTGTCGCCATCTCCCGTCACATACTTCACAGGTATCAAAAGCTTTCACTTAAACCCTCAATCATTCCAAGTCTTTCTTCCTCAGTTTCCCCCCCCATCAAGTGCATCAAGAAGTTCCACAAGACCAAACTTGTCATTTGGCATCCCCTTTACATTTCCCCACTGTAATGTTCTGTCTGACCTCCCCCTCCACCGTTGAGGCAGGCATATCTTCCTCTCTGCTTGCTTCCAGAGCCAGTCCCTTTCTGTCTCTCTCTCCCAAAGAGGTAGCTGCTGTGTGGCTCCTCCTCTCCTCCTCATAATCTCTTCCTCTTCTCTCCCATAATCCACTAAATAAATATCCAACCACACTCTGCATGGTGTGCCTATCTGTCTTGGTCTCTCACCTGCCATGGCTCCCTGCCCTTCGTGGCCCCACCGTTCGGGGAATGGTGGCACCGCTATTTTTACCATTACTTCCACCACAGCCTATTGATGGTCACCTTACTGTCAAGCTCACGCCCTAAGTTCCTTATTTTAAAGGCAGTGCCAGAGCCGAGAGGAAATCAAGAAAGAGTAGTGGCCAGACGGTGCCCTCCCCGTTTGAAATGCTTGCATTGCCTTCCCCTGGGATTATGATAATGCCTACACAGTCCACTTTGTATTTGCACCACCAAATAGGTCTTTAGATCACGTGAAGTCTTCTCCTGCTTCAGGGATTTGATACGCCTCATAGTCAACAGAGACTTGTGCCTTTAAGTTAAAATTCTGTTTCCTGTAGAGTTGAAGGAGCGTGAAATTTCTTAAAACAATAACCCTGCAGTTAGGTACTGAGGGCCTACACTTTTCTGCAGTCGCTCACACTAAAGGAATGGAAGAGAAAAAGGAGTGAGGCGGAGTTTCAAACAAGCCACTGCCAATTATTTTGAGGGATCAGGGCACCCGAGTGGAGGTTCCCTGAAGCCTCTTGGGGAGTATTCTCTTCCCCACACGCCGTGGCTGAGACCAGGCCTCTGCGCTTCAGTGCACACCCGCTCTGCCCCAGACCACCTCGTTCGTGCTTCTGGCACCACTGCGTTTTCCTGCAGAGTTGAGTAAGTAAGAAAAAAATCACTTCACGCCAGTGACCTCCAAGGTCAGGAGCAGAGCCAACCTGGTCTCCAGTCTGTCCGCTGGAAACTGCACCGCTGTCGCCCGTGCCTCCTATGGAGTTTCCTCCTCAATGCAAACAATGTCTATCCCGACCCCAACCCGGGGAAATGACCTGCACCCGCCACCTCGGCTTGTCCCCAGAAGCCCAGAAGCCGAAGCCCGGCCAGGGGTCACCAAGCGCGCTGGCTCACCTCGTAACAGCGCCATGGTGAAGCTCGGTTACTCCGTGGGGCTGTGTCGGCAACACTCGGCCACCCGCCCTAGCCCAGCCTTAAGAGTATGGGCGGCGCTCCGCGAGGCCGCACCCCTGCCCTTTCCCCTACATTGCCCCCCCCACACCCCAATCCCCGCTGCCAGGGTCAAGGTTACCCTAATCCATACCACGTGTGCCCCGCGCCCCTCCCCTGGGAACCAGGGATGACCTCGGCCACACAGTCCTATCATCTGTCCCATCCCTGAATTCTAGAAACCCTGTCCGCTCTGTCCATCTCCAGGCTGGGGCACCGCGGTACAGGACTGGCGGCAAGATCCCAGCCCCGCCCCACCCAAGCTTGAGTGGGCGGGGCCGACAGGCAGGGGCGGGGCTGGCGGCGGCGCGGTGAGTGTGGCTGCCCCTGCGCCTGCGCAGTCTGATGGCCGAGGCCCGGGCTACTCTTCGAGTATTTGCAGCCGGTAGCTGGGGCGCCTGGAGAAGGGAAAGGGAATGCGGTAGAGTAGGGCGCGCCTGGGACCCCTACTCAGCCCCAAGTGAGCCCGAGGTATTTTCCTTATATGATCAGGCCTCCCGTGGCCGGCGCTGCTGGTCCGGAGCCTGAGAGGATTATGAAAACGTGGCAGGTGATGGGGCCCGGGGACCTGGCGCGGGGAGCTGAGGGGTGAGGGATCGAGGGGGAGGTGAGGCTGGGTGGGGGGCGCAGGTTTAGGGATGCCCACGCCGCCTGCTCTGGGCCCTGCCGATGATGACGTGACCACTGCGCAATCTGAGTTCTGGGAACCAGGTGATGGAGTGTGCTGCGAACACTGAGGCCAGGCGAGCAGAAGGCGGCCTGGGCAGAGCGGGGAGATCGGGAGCGTTGGGTCCCGCGGCGCCGAGCCGCCTGGACTGACGGTGGCAACGGGGCGGGGCGTGGGTGGCGCTGTTGACTTGTATTAACTCCTCAGCCACCGCCCGCTCCAGTTAAGCTTTGTGTTTGTTGTTTGGCCGGCTCCCTTGGAGTGGGGGACTGCATTTTTAATCTAAAATCTCTCTCTCTCCCTCCCCCGCTTCCCCTTCCTCCCTCCCCCTCCCTTCTCCCTCCCCCTCCCCCCACCCGTTTTTTGAGACAGGGTTTCCTGCTTTCTGGAACTCGCCCTGTAGACAAGGCTAGCCGCCTAAATTCTGGGATTAAAGGCGTGCTCCTCTACGCAAGGCTTTAACCTTATCGTTTTTCGTGAAAACGTTCAAGGAATTACAGAAATGTGAAAAGGTCCGTGCAGAGAACCTGCTGTTTGCTATTTCACATCTGAGCATTAAAACCTTGTCTTTAAAAGATTGACGTTGACTTCACCCCGTGAACACTTCAGCACACGTTATTTACAGTTCTTTTAGGAGTTTTCATGAAGTCATTCGCATACAAAGCTCAAACTAGGTGAGCAAATATCTGTGCTCTCTCACGCGTTCCTCTTATTTCAAGTCACCACCAAGAGGGACTTCCAGGTTTACTATTGAATGTAATTATAAATGACCTGAATGGGCCCCGATAAAATCAGAGTGAAAAGTTAGCGTATACTCAAACAGGTATGTGTGTCACTGCAGTTCCAGGATCAGAAAAGGAACTGAGGCGTTCCCTTAACCAGATGATCAAACTTAGAATCCCCAATAGAGACTGGACTCCCTTGCTGTGAGGAGGACATAACTCATGTAGGGTTCCTCTCCGGAATCATCTGAACCTAATCACTGCAAGACAAGCCCAAACTTCATTGGTATGTAGGAGACTGCGTTTGGAGGGTTTTGTTTTGTTTGTAGTTATGCACAGAAATGTTTAGTTGCAACAATCTGCAACTAAAGTCATGAAGCAAGATGCATAGAAATGGTAGGGAGCAGGAAAACAAATGGGAAAAATGTCACCAAGGAGTGGAAAAGTGTGTTCTACTCTGTTCTGTCTTCCCATGTCTTCTGGAGGCTTAACATTCTTCACAAAAAGGAGGGGAGTATTCTTCACCTAGGCTACAAAATTACGTAGAAGTATCTCTAAGGTAGTTAAATAGGTACACTCCTGTAACACTATGCCTTTCAAAATAAACTGGTCTAGACAAGAGATAGCATTATTACCTGTCTAGACAAGAGATAGCGTTATTTATTACCGGTCTAGACAAGAGATGGCATTATTACCGGTCTAGACAAAAGATAGCATTATTCCGTTCTTATATGTTTAGCCTCCAATGTTTTTCGAAAAGCAGTGTTATCTTTCTGTAGTTAATTTTGGAGGGAAAGATGTAGTGTTAACATAAAATTGGAAATTAGTGAGTCCATTGTAAATCTGTAAATTCTACTGTTAAGATTATCCGAGACCTCAGGACTGTCTAACTTCAGTCCTTTCTCTCACTCTTTCTGAATCACTTTTCCATGCTTACAGTTTTCCTTCTTTTCCTATAATCAACGTTGACAGAAGTTGCAGTACTGGCAGCTGAGGAGAGCAAGCAAAGTCCTCGGGAGCTGCAATAGTTTTTAATGTGTGTGTGGTACGTGACTATAATCACAGCACTTGAGAGGCCATTCGTGTCAGCACGGACTACACAAGACCCTGTGTCGTTCCCCACTCCCCACCCCCGCATAGTGACGGTACAAGTGGAAAGCTGTGCACATGCACACAGTTAGTCTGCCTTAGTGAGGTCTTCAGTTATAAGGCCAGTATTAGCTTGGCTCCGGTTTTTACTTACAGCAAATATTTGCTCTCTACGAAGTTCAAGCTGCCAAACAAGGATAAAGAAATAAACTAGTCATGAAGTGGTAGACATGGATTTGAGAGCTTGCTTATTGTAAGTTTACCCTGTCTTGATGCGCTCCAGTAGCCGCGAGGCACTGTCTTAGACTTAACTTCTTCTCTGTTTGCAAATTCCAACAAGCCTTTGATAAGATGTCATGTAGCAATACAGCTTAGAGCAAATCTCAGCACATCTTTGAGTACATGGTCACCCTGGAAAGCAATGATATTGGTGGAAGAAGACAACATTGTTTGGATGTCATTCAGTCAGATAGGTTCTGAGAAACATTTGTAGTTAATGTTCATACAAGGAGGGAAAGTGCACACCAAGGGCATGCCTCAGGGAATTGATTGTATCTCAGCAAGAAGATGCTAGGGTTTTGGTGTTTGGTTAGGGTCCAAAGAAGCAGGAGCTCCTGTCTGGAAGTAAGGGGGGATGGGGGGCACAGTAAGTACTAGATCAGCCAGGCTACATAGGGAGATCTTGTAAGATAAGTATACTTCATCAAACTAAGATTGTCATGATGTCATTGGGCAATACAACTTAATGGGAACACTGGTAAACAGTCTGAGAAAATGTGGCTTGAGCCACACACAGTGAAGAAGCTGCAGTCCCTGGTGGTAGCTGGGACTGTTCCATGGTTTCCATTTTTCTGTGCTTAGACAAACTTAGGAAGTCATCTTGTCTCATCTCACATAGGTCACAGTCGGCGTTGGCCTTTATATGATCATGTCTGTCTGGTAGTGGCAGCCATGTGGCCCTTAGCCAGGTTCCAGATTTGGAACTGTCTTTTTTCTCATCTGTTGGCTGGTAAAGGTTTCACGTGTAAATACAGCTTGACATGGAAAATGTTACAGGCCTAGCTCAGAGGGCCAGGTAAGGCTTCCTTCGAGTGTATTCTGTCAGTTCCAGAGGAAAGGACTCTACTCTCTGGTTGGAATCTGGGTCCAGAGACTTTTCACTAATACATTGTAAACATCACTAGTTTTTAAAACGCAGAGCTGTGGACCAAACCAGAGTCTGGTACATGTTGTGTATGCCTTCTACCTTGAGCTACACCTTAGCCTACCGTGAACATTTGCATAGTGGTTCCTGGGGCTGTGTGTCTGAGAGCATCATCCATCCATGGAGATGCCTTGTTTTGTAAGTGTAGGAAGGGCTGGAGATGTGACCTTTACCAGTTCCCAGGCGATTTAGATGCTTTTTCCTCAGGAGGGAGTAGGAGTTCTGTGTTTCTGGGCAGATGTTTAGCTACTGGTCTATTTTATTCTATTGATTCAGTTTTCTGATGTCATGCTAATGTCACATAGCTAACTTGCCAGGGATAGGCTTCCCATCTTCTCTAGGAACTTTTGCAATTCCACAGAGATTTTAAAATGGGCTTGTCAGTTTTCACATTAAAAAAAGGCATTGAGAGCCGGGCGGTGGTGGCGCATGCCTTTAATCCCAGCACTCGGGAGGCAGAGGCAGGCGGATCTCTGTGAGTTTGAGGCCAGCCTGGTCTACAAGAGCTAGTTCCAGGACAGGAACCAAAAGCTATGGAGAAACTCTGTCTCGAAAAATCCAAGAAAAAAAAAAGGCATTTAGATCTCGATCTTTCTAGGATGCAGATGACAACATGGTGTTGTCTTTATCAGTGGAAATGCATTATTTCCGAGAATTCCAGAAAATTTTGCTACCAGCTTAATGTATCTCTACCACAGCTACACATACAGTTTGCTTGTCTTGTCTCGGGGCTCCATTCTTTTTCGTCAACCTGCTAGTCTTTCTTGATACCCAAACTTCCCTGAA
Source organism: Microtus pennsylvanicus (assembly GCF_037038515.1). Taxonomy (NCBI): domain Eukaryota; kingdom Metazoa; phylum Chordata; class Mammalia; order Rodentia; family Cricetidae; genus Microtus; species Microtus pennsylvanicus. The sequence continues at coordinate 12,418,155 of NC_134582.1, forward strand.
TGGTAAAGCTCTAGAGTGACTGCTCAATAAGCCTTGTTATCTTCTAGACCAGCGGTTCTCAACCTTCCCAATACTGCGACCCTTTAATACAGTTCTCATGTTGTGGTGACCCCCAACCATAAAATTATTTTTGTTGCTACTTCATAACTTTAATTTTGCTAGTTATGAATTGTAATGTAAATATGTCTTTTTTCAATGGTCTTAGGTAACCCCTGTGAAAGGGTCATTTGACCGATAATGGGGTCATGACCTACAGGTCGAGATCTGCTGTCCTGGAGCAAGCCCTCTCCCATCTCTAATACAGGTGGCTATGTATTGACATAAACAATCACACATAACTGAATCTATGCCCCAGAATAAAATTTCTCAAGGAAACATTAAAAATAGGGGCCAGGGAGCCAGGCGGTGGTGGTGCACATGCCTTTAATCCCAGCACTCGGGAGACAGAGGCAGGCAGATCTCTGTGAGTTCGAGACCAGCCTGGTCTATGAGAGCTAGTGTCAGGACAGGCTCCAAAGCTACACAGAGAAACCCTGTGTAGAAAAATCAAAAAGAAAAGAAAATAGGGACCAGGGAGGTGGCTCTGGATAAGAGCGTCTGCTGTGTGAGTAGGAGGACCTGAGTTCAAATCCATATCACACAAAAAGCTGGGTGCACAGGCATATTTATAACTCCAGTATTGGGGGCAGAGATGAGTGGATATTGACAGTTTGCCGCCTAACCCTGAAAGTGCGCTTCCAAAGAACAAGACAAGAAACCTTGTCTAAATGGAATAAAGTAGATAGTGATAGAGGAAGGTACTGAGCATCCTTCCCTGGCCCCTCACATGAACTGACATGGGTAGATGTACACACACACACACACACACACACACACCATGAGGAGGCTAGAGAGATGGCTCAGGTTAAAAGTACTTGTTCAAAAATCACAAGAACCACAGACTTCAGTTTCTGGTCCCCACCTAACAAACAGCAAACGCAAGCAAGAAGACTCACTGAGGCTTGTGTTCTTCCAGTCTACCAGAGGAAACAGAGCTGCAGGTTCAGGGATGAGACAGGATGATTGAGACCGCAAATACATACGCCCCACATATGTGTGCACACTTCTCCAGGTACATATGCATACACACATGCATACAAATCTTTAATAAAATAGACTGTAGCCAATACTGCTTTTAATCAGCCTGTCATTTTAAATTTTGCTCAGATTTGGCACACACTTTATTCAAAAGTATTTATTTCCACAAATTTTTATCCACAGCTGAATAATTACAGCAACCATTATAAGCATTTTTTCTATAACAAAGCTGTAGTTTACAGACTTGTCCAAAATGGAAAATATATTTTTTCAGCAGCTTTTCTTCTGCAGATTTACCCCTGAATATTCTGTGAACTCCCTCAAAGAGGCAGGCCTTTATCTCAATGCCAGTTGATTGCAAAATGTTACATCCAATTGGTTTCTTCTTAACAGTGTGCTTTTAGGCAGCAGCCTGATTCCATCTGGTTGATTCCCTTGGTTAGAATGTATTTTGTTATAGTGTGTGTGAGGGCAGACATGCGCCATGGCTCCTGTGTGTGAGTCAAAAGACCTTTCATTGTGGGCTCTGGGGACTGAACACAGGTTGTCAGCTTCCATGGCAAGCACTCTTACCTACTGAGCCATCTTGCTGTCCCAAATCTTATTTAAAAAGGAAAAGTTTTAGTATTCAATGATGTCCATAAGAAAAAAAAAACTTGTCATTGGCATTAACCTCTAATTTTCTACCCTCTGTAATTCTGTGAATATGGGACCAATGTGTAAAAAGTGAAGCTTTGGTTACTTGACTCATCTAGCAAGTCAATGTTAGGAATCAATGGCAAATGTTGTAAGGAAATGAGAGGCCCAGCGCTAGCACGTTTAGCGCCCACTTACTCATAGTGGTCAAGTGTTTGGGAAGTAGTCAGTTTATGCAAAAGAACTGGATTTCAGTTTGTTGCCATAGTCCTCAATGCATTCATTAGGGCTCTAATAGTTTAAATTAGTGGTAGATTTTAGGGACCTACATTCTCTAAACTCCTCGTTTTCACAAGAACCTTGACATTTTATCCTAAGAAAAATCAGAGGAAACCACTCCAATGATGTGTTCCATGGAAAGGGGGGAAAAGCCTACCATTGGGTCTGCGAAGTGAGCCTACGGATGCTGACCCTCTAACTGCAGCTGGGATGGCCTGGGGAGGATGTGCACAGATAACATCCTTGTCTGCTTCCGTGGCAACACGCCCATACTCTAAGAAGTGGGTAGTACCCCTGTGCTGATGCTGGAAACACAAATGGTGGATGTGTGAATATGGGTTAGTTTTGAAGGTGCTTGCTTCATGGGATGAATCAGAAGCCCATAGGAACATTAAGTTCTTCCGACAGCGACTCCTTCAGGGAATGAGCGGGAAGTCAGTTATTTCAGCAACTGCTAAAGGAACGTGGTGGAATTGTAACTACTCAGAAGCAGAGATACCTAGAGAAGAGTTCAAACTTGTGTTGCATTTATTTAAAGTAAAAGATATTGTTGATTTTGTGAAGCTGGGAAGTTCTTCAAATGAGCTTTAAAAGGGTAAGGGAAATCACTGCTGAGGGAGGCTCAGGGGTAGAGTACTCGCCTGATATGCCTGAGGACCTGGGTTAATCCCCTGCACGGGGGGGGGGGGGTGAAGTACACAGAAAAAAAATGTTTAAAAAAAATGCTTAGAGTTTCTCACAAGGTCCCTTTCACCCTCCACATCTGCAATGAAACAGGGAGGCTGTAAAGGCCCAGCAACCACTGTATTGCTAAGCACAGCTCAGTGGAAACCCTGGTCTTCTGGAAGAACTGAAGCTGTTGTTTCTTAGGCTGTAGAGAGGGTTAGTTAACCCCTCTCTCCATCTGGCTAATTCCTAAGCTTTTATTTAGTGAACCTTTGTACCTCCTGACCAACCGGGAACAGGAGAGTAGTAACCCACATAGGGGGTAGGATGGGGGGATGGGAAGGTGATGGTTTTAAACCGTGTATGGGCTCAGAGCCACATTTGGGAAGGTGCCACCTCCTAAAAATACTTAACAAGGCATTTTTGGTGTTCTTATGGGTCTTTACACGAGTCCATTTGAACACTAAAGTGTACTAAAAAGGTAAATTATTTTCATTAATAACTTTAAAGAGGTAGCCACAGATCCAGGTTTTTTTTTTATTTTCCTTTTTTTTCCTGGCTTTCCAAACGGTTTGCATTTGGGGGTTGACATGTCAGGGGCTGTAACTGAGGAGTGGGAGCTGTACTGCTCTTGGAGAGAGACCCCCAAGAGCAGCTGTGGTGTTTATTGTGGGCACAGAAGGGAGGATGCAGATAACAATGCATTTGTTGTCGTCAGATTTAGTCAAGCCAGATGCTGCTTCTTGTTCTGGCCCCAGCAGGCAAGGACGACTGGGAAGCTCAGGATTTTAGGGCTTGGAGTCTACTGTATTCCGAAGAACCTTCTAAACTGGGCAACACTCTGGGAGATCTTTTAAAGTATGGAGAAATCTCAGTGTGATAATGAGGCTCTTGTACGATTTGCAAACAACCTGCTACTGTCATAGGGACGGCACACACTTTTAATAAACACTGATTATAAAAATGGGTAGAAAGAATTTATAGGTTGTCCAACCAAACCTTTGTTCTCGAGTTCTAAAAGGTCCCCCAGAGCAAAACAAAATTCTAAGAGCAGCGAGTACACAAGCCTGTTCCATTATTACTAAATAGTCTTTTAAATCTTTTATAGTAAAATATTTACATTGATTTTTAAAGTTTGAAAAAAATGTTGAAAATAACTTGAGAAGGGAAAGTTGGCCCTAAGCTATTATAATCTTTCAAAGCAGTTTCTAAAAAAAGCCATAAATCTTTGGACAATAACTTAGTGACCACGCTTTCTCCTCCAGAGACTTTTCAGACAATTGGGTTCTGGAACTGAAGTTTGTTTCCCTTGTGATTTTGGGGTCTAGAATCCACAGAGCGCTGTGAAACCTGGTCGAAGGTTTAGCAACATTGGGGAGTTAAAAGCTTTCACGCTGGTTCTGTTTTTAGGCCTGCAGATAAATGTTATCCATTCTCACCTACCATTTTTTCATATTTACAGTGTTGCGGAGGCTTTGCTGGTCTCAGGGCACTGACTGGCACTGGAGACTGTACTCCACCTTTCTCACACATGGCCCTTGTGACGGCAGCATGGCTAGAGCGGCTCTCCCATAAACCTGAGACTCTCACAAAAACTCAAGCATACCAGGGTCCACATCATCCAATTTGCTGAAACAATCTACATGACGTTTGGTTTGGAGGCCAATGGTACCGTCATCTTGCATTCACCGGCGTTAGGGAATACCTTGGGGAAGCGTCCATGGAGGCCCAGGCCCATACTATTCTTAAAACTCTCACTACGAGCTCACACACCCCTTTGGTTTATCAATATCCATCATGTTTATGGTATTAGTATCATTATTTGTTGAAAGACCCACGAAGGCAATTTACGTCATTATTTTTAATATTATCTTAACTTGGACATCCTCCAGTTACACACAGAGATCGCAGCTAGGCACTTCTACTCTGGAACTGACAACTGGAGCTATGTGGCGCTGTTCATTTTGACATGCCTTTGTTTAAACTCAAGTCAAACCTCTAACAGTCTTCCACATTCAAGTGTTTTTATTCTGAGCAGCATATACAAAAACTAATGACAGTGTGCGTCACTTCCTTTAGTTCAGTACTCTCCACGGGTTCTCTAACTCTGGTTTGATCTACTTTGGGCATATTGATCTAGAATTCTCTCAGCTGATTGCATGTGCTTCCTTGTTTGCCTTGGAAGCACGCATCCTCAGACTTCATTGAGAAACTCCAGGTTGAGGCATGCTGGGATGTGGATTGAGTCCATGGTCAGAGAAGACGGATTAAATGGAAAGAGAACAGGAAACATGTGTTTGGAGTCCAGCAGGAGCTGCTGAGGGTCATTCCTCTCTTGTAGTTGGGCCTGGGAGGAGAGAATAAGATCATGTAAGTATTTAGCACAACCTGAAAAGTTCGAGTAACTTCACCAAACTTAGTGGGCATGGTGCACAGGCAGATTTCTGAGATGATATAGAAGGTGTGCAGGATCAGGAGAATGTGGTCTTTCTATGTCCCTGAAGCATGGAGTGGAGACAAATCCCAGTTTACATTGTTGGAGATCAGATGGTTAAACACATTCCCCGTTCTAGAGTTATTTTAATGCTTCCAGCTAAGGGAGAAGGCAAAACTATGGCTTAAGTGCAAATCCAATGGGAAGACTGTCGTGGCATGGCTCATGAATCAGGTTCACAACCTTCCTAATGGTGCAAAGCTTCAATGCAGTTCCTCATGTTATGGAGATTCCCCTCCCCCATAAAATTATTTCATTGCTACTTTATAACTGTAATTTTGCTACTGTTATGAATCATAATGTAAATACCTGTGTTTTCCAATGGTTTTAGGTCAACCCTGTGAAAGGGTTGTTGGAGCCCCCAAAGGGGTTGCTACCTAGAGGGTGAGAACAACTGCTCTAGGGGAAGACTCCCTGCCCTAAACAAATGTCCAAACCTTCCTGTGTCTTAATTTTGTCACCTGCAGAATGAACATCATGGAAATTGCCAAGGCAGGAAGTCTCGAGGTCAGCCCTTCACTGAAACAATTACTGAGCCTGAAAGAGTGACCCTTGTTAACTATTTCAAATTCTGGGACCCACTTAGAGACCATTATAACCCTGTTTGATCAAGACAGAGGCTGATCTCTGTGAGCACGCAGCTGAACCTGCTCATATGCCCCATTCTTCAGCCTCAAGTCTGGCTATAGAGGCCCATGTTCCTGGAGTAGTTTGGGGGTGCCAGGGAAAGCAGTGGGATTTTGACCTCTAAAGTTTGAGATTGTGCACTTTGGTTCATCTGGTGGGATCTAACATGGATAATTGTCAGATAAAGTTTTTCTCGGGGTACAGTGGTCTTAGTGGCATTAATTGGAATATTTAAAATGACAAATCCTCTTCTCCTCTCTGAAGCCAGATGTTTTAAGAAAAGTACAATAACCAAAATGAATTTCACTAAAGGAGTTCTACGGCAGACTTGGGAAGGTAGGCAGGAGACTCAGTGAGCTGGGAGAGAATAGTGTTGAGGTGACCAAGTCTACAAAAGGGAAGAATGAGTGAGAACGCTAGGGAAGGTGCAGTGCTGTTCACCCTATAACCCTGGCACTTGGAACGTGGAGGCAGGAGGACCAGGCTTCAAAGTCCTGGTTACATAGCAAGTTTGAGGTCAACCTGGACTATGCTGGAAAACAAGACCCTGATGGAAAACAAACAACTCAAGGGTCCAGGAAGCAAAGTATCAACATACATACTATAGAAGTCCCAAAAAGAAATGAGGAGGAAGAGGGGCAGAAAAACATTTACTAAACCCATCCCAAATCCAATGGACAGTATGTATGTATACTAAACCCATCCCAAATCCAATGGGCAGTATGTATGTATACTAAACCCATCCCAAACCCAATGGACAGTATGTATGTATGAGTGCATCCAAGCTCATTGAACTTTAAGCAAGATAAACCCACACCCTGAGACATACAAATTGTCAAAGCCCCAAGGCAGGGAATCTTAGAATAATAGAGAAATGAGTGTGTCACAGATATTCTGAAATGAGATTAGCCATTGATCTTTCATCAGATGCAGGGGACTTTCGGAAGCAATAGGATGACATCACTAAAGTGGGGGGGTACGAGGACGGGATGGAACATGAGAATTTTATATCTGATAAAATTTCCTTCAAGGACAGAGGAAAATTTATGTCATTTCTGGAGACAAAGACATTTGATAAAAGTTTCAACTCATCATGAACAATTACAGATGGAAGCACAATTAGAAACAAGGCCTACAAAATATATGATGCCCTAATTGACAGAACTGAAGGGAGAGAGAGATCTCCTTTAATGGTGGGACGCTTTGGTCTCCCACTTCTGATAGGGTATAGCACTGTGAGGTGGGGTCAGTAAGCAGGCATGATGAACACTTTAGGATGGAAGTTAGGTCACGGGGGCATGCCTTTGAAGAGATACAGGCATTCCAGACCTTGCTGTCTCTCACTCCCAGGCAGTAGTGCAGTGAGCAGGTACCCCTGCCTAGTGCCCGCATCATTACGTACTGTGTGCTTTCAGACAGAGCAAGGCTGACTCACCATGGATGAACTATCTGAACGTGAACCAAGATGAACTCTTTTCCCTTGCAAGCTGACTATCTGTGCCACAACGACAGAAAGCTAAATTACATACATACAGATTTCCTCTTTGGGGGTGGGGAGAGATAGAGCTTTTCTTGAAAGGTTGTGGGGCTCAAGAGTCAATACACTGAGTTCAGTTACCAGCACCTGGCAAGTGTCGTATTTGTTCTTCCTGCCTTGGAATTAACCGTTAATGGTTGAACCACAGACTCCAGGCAGGAGCTGTACTTTTAACCAAGGTTACTGAAATACAGGAGTGGTGCCAAGGGGAAGGTCCATAAATCCTCATCAGGAAAACACAGGTCACGCCTGGAGGCACAAAAGGTTTGCTGTTGTTTTTCCCTTTTTGGGACTACACACTATTGTTTCAAATAGTGACAGTGTCTTCATATAGGATAACTTTCTGGAGTTTCATTGTTACCCAATATTACAGTTGGAAGACCAAGGGCTGTCATTCGCTCAGAATCCACAGCAGCTGGACAGATCAGTAGGACACAAGAGGAAGAGGCGTTTGGGGAAGGTGAGGCTAGTTACAGAGGAAAAGCCACAAGCTTCATTGACTCAGGGCACCAGTGGCTGCTCTGCTGGGATCCGGCATGCTTGCTTACTGAGAGCTGAATTGGTTCCTACAGAATGGCCACCCAGCCATGACGGCAGAGAGCAGGAGGCTCGGCAGAAAGGCACTTGGTGCTTCTGTTCCTCATAGTTTAGTTCATTAGTTACATCGTGGGCACCACTGTTTAAAATCCCTGGAGATGCCCACTTAATTTTTGACAAAGGAGGCAAAAAAATCTACTCTGGAAAGAAGGACAGAGTAGATTAACAAATTAATCACCATTAACAAATGGTGTTAGCACAGCTAGGGTTCTTATCTGCCGAAGAACGGAATTAGATTTGTATCTCTCACCTTGTACACCATCAATTTAAAATGGATCAGAGACCTTAACTTTAAACCCCAAACTCTGAAACTTTGAGGGAACTTTTCGAAAACAAGGTAATTGGGTAGGCACGGAGTGTTCAAACAGAACACCAACAGCAGGGGCACCAACCCCAGCACCGACTGATGGACCGCATGAAGACAAAGTCTCAGCACAGCACAGAACACAGCAGGCAGGGTCAACAGAGCACAGGCCAGGAGCGACCAAAGCTTTACCAGCTGCACTTCAGGCCAGGGGCAAACAGTCAACACTGACAAAGAATTGCAGAAATTAAATGCCGAGGGAATAAAACTGCCCACAGCAAATGGGCCAAAGAACTGAACAGACGGCTTTCAAAGGAAAAAGAGAAACACAAATGGCCAATAGCTATTTTTAAAAGTGTGTAATGCCCCAAGTCACCAGGGGAATGCAAATTAAAGCTACTCTGAGATACTACTTTGCTCCAGTCAGAGTGACTATCATCGAGAAATCAGAAAACAGAAATGAATGTAGAAGAGGATGTGCGAGAAAAGGAGCCCTATGCACTATTGGTAAGAGTGCAAATTAATACGACATTATGTGGAGAGAAAAGGAACCTTATGCACTATTGGTAAGAGTGCAAATTAATACGACATTATGTGGCGAGAAAAGGAACCCTATGCACTATTGGTAAGAGTGCAAATTAATACGACATTATGGAAATCTGGAGACTTCTCAAAAAATTAAAAAATACAACTACTATTTCTATTAAAATAGATCCAGCTATTTCACTCCTGGGTATAAATATTTACCCAGAGACACTCCATGCCCCACTCTAGAGAATTTCTGTAGTAGTTGTAGACCTGGTTGTCCACAAACAGATGCACGGATAACGAAAATCTGGTATATATATTCCATTAGGTATGCAATGGAATACAGCATTAAAGAAAAAAATGAAGTTCAAAAGTTTCAGGAAAATGGGTGGACTTGGAATGTGTAATATGAAGTGAGATCACACAAGCTCAGAAGGAAATAAAGCAAGTATTTCCATATGCAGAATTTAGTCAATAATATATGCATATGCATAAAGAGATGCACCTATGGTACAGTATAACATGAGACGAGAACAAGAAAGGCTAAATATAAGAGGATGATCAAGGACTGCAGGCAGGCAATGGACACGAGTTGTGAAAGCGGATATAAACCCAATTGTTTTTCCAGTTCTGATTCAATCATGGCTTTTTTGTTGTTGTTGTTTTGGATGGTAGACAAGTACATAAAATATATCCAATACTGAGAGTGTAAAATTTAATGTGAGGACTCACAGCTTCTGTTCTGAATGGCAATTCTAATTGTATATGAGCTCATTAAGTCATAGACTCTGGGTCTGGTTAATTTTGATGTGTGATGTTTTTATCTGCAAGGTTTTAAAACAATAAAGTTCTTAAACAACACCTTGAGAAAACTGTAAGAGATTTAGAGGCGATCATGTAAAGGGGACGGGCCAGGCGGTGGTGGCGCACTCCTTTAATCCAAGCACTTGGGAGGCAGAGGCAGGCGGATCTCTGTGAGTTCGAGGGCAGCCTGGTCTACAAGAGTGAGTTCCAGGATAGCCAAGGCTACCCCAAGAAACCCTATCTCGGAACAAAAAGAAAAAGTAAAAAAGAAAAGGGGGCAGAAAGGAGAGGCTGTGCGACAGTAGTTTCACCTGGGGCTCAAGGCACCTACACACGGTTAATGGAAACTCACACGTCTCGTAGAAAACCCTTGTGGTAGGGTTAACACTTCCCAAGATTACAGTATATAAGTTTTAATATTTAAGTGTTTTAATGTATATGTGAAAGTCAGACATATTATAGCTGGCAAAACAGAACAGTTTTTGACAGGATTGCCATATTTTCTGACAGTATCTAACCCTTGCCCTCCAGGGTGTTTTCTCTATGTCCTTCATCACTCATGCCTGCAGCCTGCTTGGCATTTATCAGTCTACTTTGGACTGAACTCCCTTCTTGCAAATGGCTGTTGCCAATTTATGGTGAGTTATGGCCTTCCCCCACATGGCTCAGATTCAAATCCAAGAATGACTTCCTAAACTTTTACTTTTGTTTGGGTTGCTTTTCAAACCTCCACAAAAATCAGTAGTGGGTTGGGGTATCCCATGGCGTTTCTCCTGTCTCCCAGTCCATTCTCAGCCTTCAGGAGCTAACTCTACGCTCATCCTAGGCTAGCTTTCCACTCAGCACCCTCCCTCTCCCACTACGGTGCATCCCTTGTGTGGGTGAGCTGGCCTGCTCTGAGGGCTGCATGCTTAGCAGGCCCTGGCATTTCCCCAGTGTCCTTGAGGCAACAGCTCCCTTTAGTCTGACTTGGCATCTGTCCCTTGACCTCTGGCTTCATCTCTGCTCAAATACCAGGCTAAAGTTCATTTACTCTTCTCCATGGGTCTTCTCTTCAGAGCCAGGGCACTCTTTCTAAATCTCTGGATCTCTTTTAAATCTCGGAACAAAACCCCAGCCTTGCAAAGGACAATGCTGTGGGACACTGGTCTGTACCCTGTCACTTGTATTTTAATAAAATGCTGACTGGCCAGTAGACAGGCAGGAAGTATAGGTGGGATGAAGAGAACAGAATTGTGGGAAGAGGAAGGAGTCAGTCTGCAGTTGTCATCCAGACACAGAGAAAGCAAGATGTGACTGCCGTGCTGACAAAGTACCAAGCCACGTGACTAACACAGACAAGAATTATGGGTTATTATAAGTCATAAGGGTTAATAAGAAGCCTGAGCTACTAGGCCAATCAGTTTATAATTAATGTAAGCCTCTGTGTATTTCTTTGGGACAGAAACCTCAGTCAACAGGACAACAGCATTCTACACCAGAGCTCTTGTTTTCTGGGGCCTCTTTAGCAGCTTTGATAAATCTCCATTTCTCCGGTCTCCTCTTTGGATCGTGTTCCTCCATTTCCCAGTCATGCTGGCCAATATAATGTGTCTGTTCAGTGTCCCGCATGTCACTCTGGGACACTGCTTTGTGAAGTACAATCAGCTCCTGTCAGTCACTGTCACACAAGGTCCTCCACCAGACCCACAACTCCCTGGGCTCTGCTTAAGAAGCTCATGTTTAAGATGGATCTAAACGCACATCTGCCTAAGAAGTTTCTTCCTACCATATCTGCAAAGACAAAGACTGTGAGGTTCGGGGACATGATCTGAGAGTTTGGATTGAATTCTTAGAGGATATTTCTTAGTTCCATCTGGGTGGAACTGAGATTAAGCACCCTTGTTATTTCTACCTGGTGCCTTGGTTCAGTGAGGTGTTTCCAAGCCAATGAAATGCTTGAGTCGGGAGGGGCAACGATAAGTCCACCTGTCTGGGTGTTACTATTACTATTATTATCACTATAGCAATATTCAATATTATAGTGGGCACTAAGGTTCATGTGCATTAAAGCAGGAAGCCTATGAATGCAGGTTTTTCTGGCACACAGTGTAGCCAGCATTGGTAAAGAGAGGATTAAAATATGCCTTTTCAATGTCCTTTTCGGCTTCTGACGAGGACTTTATAAAATGAATTCCCCAAGACTCACCTGGATTGTTCGTATAAAGGACACTGTCACCCTCTCTTCAAATTCATTCAAGGGAGTGTAAAGGTTTAAAATTTTGACAATCTGTTGGAATAAAAACCAAGTTTAGTGCAGAATTAGACAAAATGAAGACAAGGCTCTGTGACAGCGACATCACGCCTGTGTATGACTCTTTGGTCAGACCCCACTAGGTGTGTGGTCAGGGTGCCGTTTATGGAGTTGCCACGCACGGCTGCCCCTGCGGGGTTTGAGCTCCTGCACTGCATTCTCAGAGTCCACCCCTCCCCTATGCTTGGTGGCTTACACACAATGAGTTCAGAGAACTGCCGTCCGGAAGCCCCGGCCCTCTTTTCTGTTGGCAATTCAGAGGTTTTTCAGAAGAGTACCTTACATAAGAGAGGGCTTACTTAGCCACATTTAACCATGCTTATGCCTCTTCCTTAAGAAAATTCATTTATGCCAGGTGGTGGTAGAGCACACCTTTAATCCCAGCACTCAGGAGGCAGAGTCAGGTGGGATCTGTGAGTTTGAGGCCAGCCTGTTTGACAGAGTGAGTTCCAGAACAGCCAAGGATGCAGAGAATAAAGCAAAAAGCAAAATAAATAAATAAATAAATAAAATAAAAAATAAAATAAAAAATAAAATAAAAAATAAAATAAAATAAATAAAATAAATAAAATAAAAAATTTAAAAAAGTAAAATAAAAAAAAACCCATTTATTTGCAAGTGAGCTTTTCTTCTTAATCTCACACAACCTTTTGTCTGGCTAGTGGTTGTTTTGGTGGAAGTACCCTGGCCTCCTGCAAGGCCAACTACAAGTAATAAGTAAACTCAGAAGGAAAACAGTCCCTGGGGCTGGGGAGCTGGGAAACAGGGACATGTGCAGTTTTCTTAGGAGCTCTCTGGTTCACTTCTGCAGACAGTGGAGGAGGTCAGAGAAGCATGTGCCTTCGCTGGATTGAGTTTAGAGCTGGCTACAAAGGCATTGGCTGGGAAGGGCCATGCACTTGATTGGAAGAGACTGGTTTCCCTTCTGTCTGTGGCCTGTTTCTAAGTGGTCGTGATCAAAGGCAAGATGTGGGGACTCTTTATAGACTAGTCCTAGGCCTACAACCAAATTATGGTATAAATACAATTTTAGGGTGAGGACTTTAAAATAATATTTAAGTACCTTTAGGTCATTAAGGCTTCATCTATGATATAAATGGAGTCTTAAAATATGACCATATGAAAATTATAGTTGTAAGGAAAATATATAAGGAAAACAAACAGCCTCATACTGACAGATTCAGAAAAAAAAATCTTTTAGGTAAGAAACTATCTGGAATTGTTTTTTAAAGTTGTGATATGAGGCCAGCAGGGGCACGGTGGGTGACAGCCCTTGCCACTAAGTCTGTTTACCTGAATTCAATTCCCCGAGCCCACAGGAAGGGAGAGAGAACCAGTTCCTCCCAGTCACCTCCCTCTGCCCTCCATATACACACATCATAGCACACGTACACATGTACGCGCAACTTTAAAAAGTTGGTATCAAGGTTTGCAGGTTTACCACCTTTTAAGTTAGCACATAGGAAGGACCAGAACGCTTCAGGGAAATGGTATCGGGTTTTACAGACCAAACTGATCTCTGCTTCATTAAGACCATTTCATCAGTTGCAGATGGGAATCGTATCAACAAGGCTGGGAGCCCCGCATCAGAAAACTTCTGGCAAGAACAGACTGGCGGGGCCAGCGCGGGTCTCAAACGGCTGTACCTGCTGGGTGCTGAGGGAGGTACACAGAGAGCAGATGGCTTCAGCATCCTCCTGGGTTTTCTTCTTCAGCTGGAGGAGCTGGGCCGCCTGGATCAAAGGCTCCATGGTCTGCACTGCTCCGCTCTGGTGAAGGTTTTTTCCTCGAAGCCACTCTTCAAGTTGACTTATGTTGTACCTTAGCCACAGGTGAAAAGGAAGCTGTGTTAATTCATGGGGTAGGGTACCTGCTGTGTTTTGTAGGCTAGGTGTAAAGAGAGTCATCCTAGCCCCCGCTTTAGTTCTCTCATGTGGTCAAAGCTTGCCAGGACAGCTCAGTTTGTAAAATGTTTGCCTTGCAAGCATGAGGACCTGAGTTTGATTCCTAGACCGATATTTAAACACAGATCTCATTACAGATGGTTGTGAGCCACCATGTGGTTGCTGGGAATTGAACTCTGGACCTTAGGAAGAGCAGGTATTGCTAACTGCTGAGCCAATAATTTATGTCCTGGTAATGCCGAAGCATGCATGGTGGTTGAACTTGTCCATTTTGGGTTTCGTGGTCTAAGCCGATAAGGACAACATATTTATTTGTTTGTTTAATGTGGTTTTTCCAGACAGGGTTTCTTTGTAGCTTTGGAGCCTGTCCTGGAACTAGCTCTTGTAGACCAGGCTGGCCTCGAACTCACAGAGATCCGCCTGCCTCTGCCTCCCGAGTGCTGGGATTAAAAGCGTGTGCCATCACCGCAGGCTAGGACGACATATTTAATCACACAGATACACACACACGCATACACACATGCACGCACACACATACTACAAAACAAGCAACAACACAACCAAAAATGAGCAAGGTGGCACTAAGTTGTAATGCTGGTGCTGGGGAGGCAGAGACCCCTTGTTGACCAGTCAGCCTAGACAACTCTGGTAAGTTCCAGTTCAGTGAGACCTTTTTTAAAGTGGATGTTTGAGGTGTTCTCTAGCCTCCACATGTTCTTGTATGTACCACTCCTATATGCACACACACGTTAAAAAAACCAAACTGCAGCGTGCCTAGCATTCAGTTACTATATCTTGAGTAAAGAATGAATAGATGAATGCATGCTTAAAATTAAGCAAAGATGAAACACCTAATGTGTCTACATATTAACAGGGAGGGAAGCACTAAATATACTAAACTAAAATTAATATTTAGTATTTGCAAACTTTTATACTTGAGAGCCCTGATAACTCATAACTTACCCATCTTTCTCGCTGACCTAGCACATCCGTTAGTCTTTAAAGAGCAGTTGAGGACCGCTAAGCTAGTGTGAACATCTCTGTACTAGTTGGTTTACCAGGTCACTGTCTCAGCTGGGTGCACTTTACCAATCAATAAAAAGGTGATGGATTTGAGTCACATACCGACTATGACAAGGGCCACCTGTCTTGTGTCCTGTCCCCAGCCCGTGTCGGGCCCCTCAGTCTCCTCGTGCTGGCACGAGCACCTCTCTCACCTGAGCTGCATGCCTGTGCTCCAAGAGCAGGCATCTTTCCGCAGGAGCAGGTTGTTAAGGGTCACAGCGTTGATCATGTAGAAGAGCTGCTTGAACACCTGAAGGATAATCTCAGGGTCCAGGCCCTGGTCACACATGACAGTATGAAATGAATTCATCTGGCGGATGATGGCCTCCAGGCAGTAGGAGTTCTCTCCATCCACCATGCTGGAGGAGCGCTTCCGGTAACCAGTTGGCCTCACACCAGATAGCCCCTGGATACTCTCGTTTTCCAACATGGCAGAAACTGAAAGGAAGACATGGTTAGAGAAGTTTGTATGTCCCCCTCAAAACTCTGCTGTAGGTCTAGTCAGCTCAATGAAACCATTCGGGGTGCACGGGGTCAACATAGGCAAGGACTTAACACATTTGGCAAAGAATTTTGAATGTGGTGGATCTTCGTCTGACATAGAATAACTATGGAGCGAATTGTCACTTAAATTCATTGGGGATGGGACAAAGAAAATGGATATATACTAGCTGGATTCTGTCTACCTCGTGCCTACCCCAGAATGGGCGTGGCTTTGTGGAGGCCACAGTCGGTAACACCTGATTGCTACAAAGTAAGGCAAGCTTGTCACAACCCCGCTCTTCCTCCAGACCCCAGGACATGCACTGCTAGCAGCCCCCAGCAGCGGCTTACCTATCATAGGTTGTAACAAGCCCTCGGCAATTTTAATGAGCTGCTGATAGATCTGAATGGAAAGATCGCTTAGCACCTGCCGATATTCAGTGAGGTCAAAGTTCTTGAGGCAGTGCTCATTCTGCTTCGGGGTGTTCTGCGTCATGAAGCCCTGAGGAGGAAGACATGAGTGAGCGTCTGGGGTCTCCTGGGCTCTGTTCACCTGGGGCTTGGGCCACCTTAACAACTTCTGTTTGCAGGGCTTCACTCAGGCCTTCTCTGTGTATACGGCTCTAGGAAACACAATGCCTTGGAATGGCCCTGGACCTCGAAGGTAGAGGAAATCTCACAATAGACAAGTCAGAACTGTGAAAATAAAAAGGCCTACACCATCTAGAACCTCAAAACAAAGTGAGTTCTATATATTAAATACCCAAAGCCAGAAAAACGTTAATAAAGGAGGGTCCCGTGCTTTCTGAATGTTTAACCGGTATTATCTGCATTCGGATCGCCCTAAAATCTCAGGCTACACAAGACCCTACAGGAATATGGCATAGGGCGGGTTCTGTTTGTAGGAGACATCTATGTCATCAGTTACCAGATGAGTGGGAAGGTGGCAGCACTGTCCTCTTACCCTGCCGTTCCAGGACGAACATGTAATCTGGGGTAGGTACTGCATCCAAAGGGCTCCTGTGACCGGGGTCGTCTTACTGTATCTTTTTTGCTCTGAGATGGTCTTGCTATATCATCTAGGTTGTCTTTAAACTTGTGGTATTTCTACTACAGTCTCCCACTTGCTTGGATTAAAGGCATGCGCTACTGAGTCTAGCTCTAATGTACTTTCTATTCAGGCCAAGAGAAACAGCAGCCAAAAAGAACAGGACTGTTGATGAGGCAGCCATGGCCCTCAGCCTCCTGCCCTCATCTCAAATTACACAGCAGTTTCTAATAAGGGGCAGAGGTAGGAGGAGTGTGGTTGCTGGGAGATGGGATCTTTGACTCTCCCTTTGTTGTTAGACCTCACAGAGCTAGTTACACTGTGATTCCAATCTTGTCTCTGAGAACAGAAGTACAAAGAGCAGCCTAGGTCATGGAGCCATTAGGCCTGCCCTTTTCTAACACCCTGAGAATACAAGGTGACATTGGTTACTGCTGTCAGCCTGACAAAAGTCTAGAATCAGCTGGAAGGCGGGCCTCTGGAGCATGCCTATGAGGGATTTTCTCAGTTGGGTTGAGGTGAGAAGACCCACCATCGCTAGCATCGTTTCAACGGCGGGACCCTGGACTAAACGCACTGGCCTGTGTATATCCCATGCCCTCTCTTCTCTATTGTGGAGGTAGTGTGACTAGCTGCTTCAAGTTTCCGCTTCTGTGATTTCTCATAGCGGTCAGTACCCTGGAATCGTGAGTCGAATAAACCCTTTCTCAATTAGGTTGTTGTTGTTGGGGCATTTTATTACGAAGGAAGCTAAGACACTGTGGGAAGTGATGAACCGTGATGAAATGAAGTGCTCCACACATAAAGAGCTCGTGTATGATACTGGGGGCAAAGAGCAGGAGGCATCTGGTTGGAAACAAAGGGCATTTCTTTACCTTTCCCTTCCTTTCCCTTGGAAAAGCAAGTGGCCAAACTCAAGTTCTAATTCTTGAAGAAAGATGGGACCAAACCCATCCCAAAATTGACTGACTGGGGCAGGAGAGTGGTCCATTACCTTAGGGAGAAGAGTGTTTCTATTTGTTCTGCCACAAAAGATACTAAAACTTTAAAATTTTGTTGCATGGTTTCAATTTTTGCTGTACCTTGACTTTGGGCAGGGTGGGATGTGTGAAAGGAGGGAAGAAGGGAGAGTTGAGACTGTGGGATGTGGGAGGTAGAAGGCCTGGATGCAGTGGGATTCTCACTGGGGGAACTGGAAAGTGAACTCTGAGGTATAAAGCTGAAGGCACTGCATGGCAGAGGGTGACCCCACCAGCGACGGGAATGGTGAGTTCTAGAGAGAGCTGGACTCAAGAGTAGAGCACGCAGTGACCTATCAGCTGGGCCTCAGGTCAGTGAATCAAATTAAGCCGGAAGCATGAAGCATGGCCTCAACATCCATTTGTACCGTAAGGTTCTATACAGGGGCACCTCTTTTTTGTGCCCATCTTCTATTCTTAAGAGACATCCTGATACACCAGACGCTGACCTTGCTCCCAGCCTTCACTGACATGGCTCCTCTAGGACAGCTTTAGAGAGAAAAGGTTGCAAGGGTCCCTTAGGAAATAAAGGGGCTTTCTGGCACTGTGCGGTTAAGTAAATTCCATTCTATAACTATTCTTCTCTTTTGCTTATGGGATAATTTTTCAGGGGTTCTTGGGCCCACTGAAGCCCAAAGTCTCCTGTGTCCTAACCCAGCACTGCTAATACATGCCCACAATCTGAGGTCCCAGCAGGTGCTTTACAGACCTTACACCCATCATCTAAGGGAATCCAATGTACCCCAATGCACCCTAAACTTCAAGCCAATAAAGTGGGGCCCACTGTGGGCTCTTGACTCACTACTCACCTCATCCCCACTATACTGCTTCAAACAGTGAAGGAAGCGGCAGGTGTTGGATAACCAGAAGGATGTCATCTCAAAGTCATCATTGTGCTTCTGTGAAAAGAAACCACACCACTGGCTCTGAGCAAAGTGTCTCCCATCGGCTGGCATATATCCCCAGTGCCTCTCTTTCCATGTTTTCTGTGTCACCCAGCCTTCCCAGGCAGCCCCAATGTATGCAGTCCACTTTCCAGTCACAGAGTGGATACCTTTTGCTGAGGGTTGCTGTTCCTTTACTCCCTGAGATGGCACACAGACAGAACTACTCTCTGGTCTCCTGATAAATGTTGCATGCACCTGAGCACACGGGAAGAACAGGCTTCTCCCAGAGCTGAAGCGTGTGAGGCTGAGTGGTACAAATGAGGCTTAGGCTCAGCAGCCCCAGGCTCTAGTCAGGTCTGAGACTTGCCCTGGCCATCTCAGATTCTAACCTACCAGCTGTCCCATACAAGGCGTACCAGTGAAGTACACTAGTGATCTAAAAGTCAGATGCTCAGTGGCAATGAACTAACGGACCAAGGCTGCTTAGCAACCCATATACAACTTGACCTATCCAGTTCCTGCATTATATCCACTGACTTCTTAGAGTCTGTCCTGAAACACAACACCACTATTTAAACGCACTGATTATGAGCTATGACAATAAAACGATAAGGCTGACCATACAGGCTACGGGCCAGAGCAGGCTAACAGAAGGCCTCTCTAAGGAAGTGGTGTTTGTAGTCCTTGGCTGCCTTAGACTCCGGCTGCAGCTTACTAGAGAGGTCAAGGCCAGAGACACATACTTGAGAGTGACCAGCATACACATGATACACTCCAGGGCAATTAGTAGATAACTGTGTATGGAGCTTGCTGTGGGAAAATCCTTTTGTACACTGTGACGATTTATCACTGTCATTGGTTTAATAAAGAAGCTGACTGACCAATAGCTGAACAGAATAAAGTTAGGCGGGAAAGCTAAATTGAAAATTCTGGGAAGGAGAAGGGTGGCGTGAGAAGTCACCAGCCAGGCGCAGAGGGAGCAGGAGATGAACATGCCATGCTAATAAAGGTACCACCATGTGGCAGAGTATACTTAAGGAATATGGGCCAATTTAAAATGTAAGAGCTACTTAGTAATAAGCCTGAGTTATTGGCAGATCATTTATAATTAATGTAGCCTCTGTGTGCTAAATTGGAAGCAGCTCCTGGGATGGGAAAACTCTGCTCACAGGAGCCTGAGACAGGGAAGCCGGACAGTTGCCAAGGGCATGCAGCCAGAAGCAGGATAGCTTGGTCTCCAGTCATGGATCACAGGCTCACGAGACCAGAAGAGGCCATGGTACTCTTGAGGGTGGCTTGCCTCCTTGGAATCATCAGTGTTAGAAGACATAAGACTGTCACTGTTACTGAGATGTATCTGTCTCCAAAATTCCCTTCCTACCACCTGACCCCAGCTCCTTTGTGAACATGCCTCACCACCAAACAACTGCTACTATATTCATCTCGTGTCTTAGGGTAGCATCCTTGAGCTATTTTAACGGCCCACCTTCACTCCCCAGAGCAGCCCTGATGAATGGCAGCAGCTCTCTCTCTGTGCCACCATGCTGTGGGACAATGGTCTGTACCCTGTCACTTGTATTTTAAATAAATGCTGATTGGCCAGTAGCCAGGCAGGAAGTATAGGCAGGGCAACAAGAATTCTGGGAAGAGGGAAGTTTCAGTCTGCAGTCATCACCCAGACACAGAGGAAGCAAGATGTGACTGTCTCGCTGAAATAGGTACCAAGCCACCTGGATAACACAGACAAGAATTATGGGCTAATATAAGTTATAAGAGTTAATAAGAAGCCTGAGATACTAGGCCAATCAGTTTATAATTAATGTAGACCTCTGTGTGGTTTCTTTGGGACTTAACGACTGTGGGAATGAGGCAGCAAAGAAACCTCAGTCAACACCACCAACTTGATAGCGTGTCCCATTCCCTTGGAAAGGTGAGAGAGAGTATGGCTTCCTGAACTTGGTTCAGAGACAGTCCACCCCCTTAGCATCTATGTTAGCAGGCAGCTGGGCTTTCATGTAAACACAGGTTCAGCAGGGAGGTTGCTGAAGGCCCACATTGGAGTTCCAGGCTTCCTGGCATTGGCAGTCTTGAGCCTGCTCTGAGAACTGCTAGGTAGTGTAATTGTTACACTGGCAAAACACAGATGCAGAGAAGCAATGGAGGTACTAGCTTTGTTCAGGCTACTGGGAACTGCAGCTGTTTGCACAGGCTTCTTCCTTACCTTGAGGACTTTCTTAATGCCATTGATGGTGGAGCTTAGCAGCGAGTGTACCTTGAGGTCATCATTGGTGTAATCCGCATGCCTGACACACATGTAGAGGATATATGCAGGCAGACAGGGCACGGTGCCTGACAGCATATGGGGCTTCAGATCTAATGGCAATAACATGTGAGTTAGATCTATTGGGGAGAACACCCTGAATGCCAGAAGCCTCGTCGCAAAGAGAAATATTTGCATTATTTCCCTGTAAACTCCCCTAGGAAGCTCCTTCTCATAGGGATCGAAAGAGGAATAAGATAAACTGTGGTAGCTAGAAACCCCTGTGGACTCACGCGTCTTATCACTTAGTCCCCAGCTGGTAGTGCTGTTTGGGGAGGTTATGGAACCTTTAGGAGGTGGAGCCTTGTTGGAGGAGATGCATCTTTGAGAGCTTATAGACTTACCCTATTTCCTGCTTCCTGTGTGTAGCTGAAATGTGACCAGCCAGTTTCCTGTTAGGGCACCTGCTATGCCTTCCTTGCCTTTATAGCCTCTATCCCTCTGGAACTGTAAGCCAAATAAACTCTTTTCTGAGTAGCAATATCATGTCTTACAGAAAACCATGTTCAGTGATGGCCGGTAGGCCAAGGGCTGAGTGGACTGGAGCAGCCTCTGGTGCATGTCAGTGCTGTTTGGTTTTTTGTCACCTTGTGCGTGAAAAGAAAGAACCTCAGTTGAGAAAATGCCTCCATCAGAGTGGCCTGTAGCTGAGCCCATGGGGCATTTTCTTGATTAATGACGGATGTGGGAGGTTCCATCACACCGGGGGTGGTGCCACCCTCGGGCAGGTGTTCCTGGATGGTATAAGAAAGCAGGCTGAGTAAGCCCGGGAAGCAAGCCAGTAAGCAGCAGCCTCCGTGGCTTCTGTGTCAGCTCCTGTTTCCCAGTTTCTGCCTTTACTTCTCTTCGTGATGGAGTGGATTAGAATGGGCATGGTGTTTACCAAAGCAACAGAAGTCAGGCTGGACCACTGGGGCTGTCAGAGTGGCAGCACCTGCCCTGAGGTCTCACAGTTGAACTGGTCCAGCAGCCAGTACCACTATGCTCAACACGTCACTTTGTCCAGCTCTCTCTTCTACCCCTTTCCCTGCCTTGGACTGGGACTCTGTGTGATCTCCATGCTGATACTCCAGCTCACTCCCCCTCTCTCCTAACGCCCCTGGGAAGCTGTTGGATGAGCTCTAGTGTCCTGGGAAGCTAAGGAGCCATGTTTAAAGCAATGAGTAATGGCTAGAAACCAGAGCAGTGGGGAAAAGGTCTGGTGCCAGGTTAAGATGAAGGGCGAGAAAGGGCCCCAGCACCTCACTGAGGCTCTGTCTGTACCCCAGCTCTCAGTCTTCAGTCTCATTACCCTGCCCAAACCAAGCCCCCCAAAGCTTCTGGACTTGGAACTCACAAATGGGAGGTTTCCTACCCTCTACCCGGGGCCTTAAGTCGTCTGCCAAGGCTAATGGGGGCTGAGGTAGGGCTGGGCTGCAAGTATCTTTAATTGATAAACAGGTTACCTCATGCTCTCAAATATGTCCTTCTAGTTAGTGTTAATTACAGGCCACAACACTCTGGATACTTAACATTCTGGCATGATCTAGGTTCTAGGCTATAGATCTTGGCTCTAATTAGCACATCAACAGTATTCATCCAGGAAAAAGTGCATTCCACAGGCCCATTTCCAATCTCCAACATCTAACTTCAGGCTTCCCCTGTGTGCAGGTTTTAAGCAGCTCGCCTTGCCTCGGAATGTTCTATTGTGGCAGAACAGGCTCACTTCTGTTTCTTAGGCAGAGGTGAGCATCTCAGAGGATGGGGATTACAACTTTGCTTTCTTCTCCTCTCTGAAGCAACTAGCCAGTGATGGGTCCCTAAGAGGTGGTTCATCCATGTATATGGGGTCACTGAAAGGCAGATGATGGGCACTCTTCCTTGGTATCTAGGTAGGAGGTGATCGCCTAGAGCCATCTAAGCAATAAGAGCAGGAAGGGACCCTTGACTCATGCTTACATAAGTTATAAAATTTAGCGTTTTATTTACTTAATCAGTTAACTCTGATGTTGTAAACTTTGTGTTTCATATTCACCACGGAGTCACCTTTATAAGGAGCATGACAGTCATTAGCAAGCTACTAAAAATGTCCAAATCAAACAACCAAAGGGCAACCATGCAGAACTCACGGTCTATTTCTCCTGGGCTCTTGGCCTGAGTGCTGTACTTAGCAGAGACCTCACTGCTCTGGGTGATTTTCTCTGGGTAATGTTTACCTTGAGCTCTGACTCCTCAGTGAAAGTCCTGCACTGAACCCAGTTTCCTCTCTGACTCTATTTCACGTGCTGGAATGGGCAGGGTCAGTCCCCACCTGTTTGACAGATTCTTTTCTCTATGATTTTCCCCCGGCTCTGTAGGAAGCTCCTGGCCTGGGCTGGATGGAGCATAAAGTAGGGACTTGTTGAAGGCAGATGAGGCTGAGACAAGAGAGGAAGGGGCCCAGGGTTGGTGAGCAAACTGGCTCCCAAGAGTCCTGTATTCCGTCCCTAAAGGTGGCATCTAA
This sequence comes from Microtus pennsylvanicus, assembly GCF_037038515.1. Classification (NCBI taxonomy): domain Eukaryota; kingdom Metazoa; phylum Chordata; class Mammalia; order Rodentia; family Cricetidae; genus Microtus; species Microtus pennsylvanicus. The sequence goes on from NC_134582.1 coordinate 12,441,205, forward strand.
TACCGGTCACAGAGAACCATCTTGACACAAACATCAACAACTTGCAAACATGACTCAGAACCCCTAACTGAGCATCCTTGAAGAGTGACCCCATGGACAGGAGGTTCTCCTCTAACTTAACAGGGAAAATATATCCCTTTCCTGAGCTGTGGGGGCTTGAAAATGGGTAGCAGGTATTCTAGTCCTGAGGACCAAGCTGAGGGGACTCTGCCTTTGCTAGAGCTTCTGGGCCACACACCGAGCTTCTCTCACTCACCCTGCTTCTCAGTGTCAGTGGGAGGGTGTCCAATCCCCTGGAATAGGAGTTACAGACAGTTGGGAGCTGCCATGTGGGTGCTGGGAATTAGACCCGGGTCCTCTGAAGAGTAGCCAGTGCTCTTCACTGCTAAGCTATCTCTCCAGCCCGGTTTTACAGGTCTTTACCACCTTCTCATGCCACACTTGAGGACATTGGTCCTCGACTGCATGGTTAGTGAGGAAAGGGGCAAACTTGCACATAGGTTGTCTGATTCCAGAGGCCACACTCACATGTGCCGGTTTAAACAGCACTAAAACCCTGCAAACAGAGGCATTTGACTCCCTGATCCACTGTCTACGCCCTGTGTGACCTAAGAAAGTTACTAGAAAGATCTCCGCATTCTCCAAGATGAAGTCAGGATTTGTATAGTGCCTACTGACATAGACGGTGAGAGAATTAAACAATCGAGGTGGGTATGGCATTTGGCACAGTCGCTGACAAGCCTGCACTGATGTCCTGCTATTGCCAAAGCACCATGGCCCACCCTGAACTTCCCCAGAGAAAGAAGGGCTGCAGCAGCCACCACCGAGAAGCACGGGTGGGCAGGAGCCATGTGGCCGCTGGCAGAACAGAGGTCTCTGTTCCCTGTGCTGGTGCGAGGCTATACAGGGTTGGCAGGGGGCACAGCGGTGCAGATCCTGACCTGTCACCAGGTTCCGGATGAGAAGAGCCTCGTCCTCTTTGTGGTACTCCAGCATGCCTTGGAAGTCTTTCTCCTTTCGCTGGACCGTGACCTGTCTTGTGAGTTCATGGTGCCTCCTGTCACTCTGTGCCAGTGCCTGGGCAGCTGATAGGAACGAGACGATAGAAACGTGGTGAGAATGTGCAGGTGAAGGCCTGCAGAAGGGGCGTCCCAGCCTGGGGACCATGCTCAGGGTACTCAATGTAGCCTGTCCCTGCAGCCCGGACCCTCGCTCTCTGTGGGTCAAGGACTTCAGCACTTTCGCTGGGGTCTGCTGTGGACAAGGGGAGGAGAATCCCTAAAAGAGAAATGGGTAGGTTTTGTACCAGAGAAAATAGGAGAAGTGGTAGCAGCCATGTTCAGCATGCCCTGCTGGCATGGGTTTCTCTCCTCCTACCAAGCTGTAAGGAAGGTCCCTGAGTCTGGGAGGAGAGTCAGCCAGGCCCGTTCTACTCAGTTCCCTGTGGTACCAAAGCACTGGCCATTGTGACTCTATGATGCTACAGTCATGGGCTGGCCAGGGGAGCAGGTGGTATCAGTGGGGTACCTCGTATCTAAATGTAGTGTGAGCCCATGTAAGCACAATTAATGGGTATCTAGGGGTACCCACGGGGATAACAAGGACTTGTTCAGTTCCATTCAGACATTTCCCCTAGCCCAGAGGAAGATAGTAGCCTCCTAATACTTATTCATTGTATACCTGGGTACCAACAGTGTGAAGGTATTGTCATCACCTCAGGGCACATGTGAAGTCCCCATTTTGCCCTCACCAGTCTATCTAGGAGATGCTTCTGTGTGTTTGCATGGAAAAACACTTGATAATGCAGGTTGGCCAGGTGCTAGGCCAGGAACGTTCACCACAGGTGCTGGTGGAGGCAGAACACTGAGAGAGCCAGGCGGGAGGAAAGAAAATAGCCAAGAAGAGGGCTGGTCCATCAAAACATCCCCTAGAGCAGTGGTTCTCAACCTTCCTAATGTTGTGACCCCATCATACAGTTCATCACGTTGGAGTGACCCCCAACCATAAAAATATATTCATGGCTACTTCATAACTATACCTTTGCTACTGTTATGAATTGTAATGTAAATATCTATGTTTTCTGATGGTCTTAGGTGACCCCTTGACCCCCAAAGCATTCGTGACCCACAGGTTGAGAACCACTGCTCTAGTTGAATGGGAAGAGAACTAGGCAAGAGATCAATCATCCATGGTAGGCATCTGTAACTGGCTGGAGGGATGCTCTGTGTACGGACCCACACATATGTATGCATACAGAGGAGCACCAGGTTAAGAGCTGGGATTTCACTCTGCTAGCTATGGGGAGGGGGGAGGGCAGACAGCACTCTCAGCAGTGGCCCTGGGAAACTACCGAGTCACCTGGGAACAGAGGGTAAAGCTTGGTCACAGGGGAGTAAGAGCATAGACTAAAGTATGGAGAAGGGGGGAAGAAGGGGAGGTAGGCTGGACAGAGCAGAATGGAGAGGTTGGAAGCCAAGAGACTTGGAGAATGACTGCCTGAGATCAGAAGAGAAAAGCCCCATAGATAATGGAGGATGCACAGGGGCACGTGCAGACCACCAACTGAGAAAAGGCTACAAGGTGCCTGGTGTGGGCAGTGATGTCCCCGACACTACAGAAGCAGTGGCTATGCACTCTGTGATCAGTGATATGACCAGGAGGCTGTGGCCTCAGGCTAGCACAGGGCAGGGTTCCAAGGCTAGGGTGGTGGCTCTTGATCTGAGGGTGGAAAGATGAAGAGGGTTATCTGTGACACAAGGAGCCCTGAGGGCTACATGCGGGATGGCACCTGCTGAGAGGGTACGACAGTTACAGGAAAGAACATGCCCAGGGCTTTAGGAGAGTGATTTAGACCTTCTGTCATGCCCCTCCCTCTGGGCTAGACTCCACATTGGGAGTTTAGCTGTGACATCCCATGGCATAGTGTTCTTTCACACCAGAAAGTCTCGCCTCTGACTCTATGTCCGCCAAAGGCAGGTACTATGAACCCGTGTGGCTCATACCTCCAGCCTGCCAAACCTGGCTCACACCTGCTCAAGCAGGTGTCTCTACCTGCTGAGATGTGAGCTCCCATGACAGGGCTGGAGCAGGCACAGCCACCTGATGAAGGGGACAGTGGGCTGAAGTCCTACAGACTGGCAGAGTCACCTCTGCCTCAGGCACACACTCAGGGACATACTCATGCACACTCAGGCACGCTACCTTCTAAGTCCTGGACCTTCTTCATGTAAATCTTCAGCTGCTTTTTCAGCTTCCTCTCATTCTTTTCCAGTTTTTCTATCAATTCTTTAAAATCCTGAAAGCATAATGAAGCCGTGTGAGAGCAGAAGGTTGGCCTCGCATTGAAGGAATGGGACAGTCCTTGCCAGGACCACAGGGCCCAGCGAGGCTAAGGAGTCCCAGTCCAGTAGGGTCAGAAGGGCCACCTCACACAGGCTCAGCACCTGCTCAGAGCCCGGGAGGAGCGATGAGTCAGAGTTCATTCTGCCAGCAACAACAGGGTGAACTCCTCCCAGGGCGAATTCCTCCCCCTGGGGCACTCTGGCACCTTCTCCCTAAGTCAAGCGTCCTCTGAGGACACCCGGCCTAGGTGTCCAGGGGAGTGGCGGGCAGCACTTGCGGTGGAGGTGTAGTAATGAAGGCATATAGCTGGAATGGTCAGGGTCAAACAGGCTTCTGGGATCAGAAGCCAAACAGGACAGGGCTGTGGCCCCAGTCCCTAGCAACTGTTGCCACTGGAAGCAAGGCAGTCCATTGGGACCTAGAACAGCAAGCTGTCCAGGGAAGGACTTTGCAGTCATTATTATCCTCATCCAGCTGGGCGATGGCTCTTTAAGGGAGGGAAGGGAAAGAGGAAAGGAGCCCTGCTTTGACCATTAGAGCCAAGTCTAAGTAACCAGAGTGATGGAAAGGGAGAAGCTAGCAGTTCATCCTGGGACCTCTGGAACATCTTTGGTGTGTATTCTCACACTTCACCCCTGTGTGTGTTACAGGGTATAGAACCCAAGGCTAGGTAAGTGTGAGCTAGAAAAGTGCTCCACCACCAAGCCAAGAGAGAACCTTTGTCTTGGAGTCCAAGGCTTGGACAGTATTTTATTTTTTAGGATTTATTTGTGTGTGTGTGTGTGTGTGTCTAAGTGAATAGGAGTGCCGGCGCCTGTGGGAGCCAGAGGATGGAGAAGGTAGACCTGAAGAAGAGAGTCTGTTATAAGATTAATACCAGTGCTGTGGGCTTAGCAGACAAGTCTAATTAGAGAGAAATGATCCCAAGAGCTACAATCCATGAGACACGGCCACTTACCAGGTTCTCATTGGTGAGCCGAGATATCTCCTGCTGGACGCCAAATTCCACCTGGGCCTCTGGGGAGAGCAGCAGGGTCTGGCAGAAGGTCTGCTGCTGCTTGTCCATCTCCTCCTTCAGGGTCTCCACCTGGGTCTTGAGACGTTCCACTTCCTCCTCGTGCTCCAGGCTCTGGGCCTGCAGCTGTGCCTCCAGCAACCTGCACCCAGGAGAGAAGGCCAGGTCACTGTGTGGCTGGGGTGGGCACCCATAGTGAGGGGCCACAGACAAACACAACAGGGGAGCAGCCAAGCACATAGCGGGAGCAATCATGTGGCCCCAACAGGGATGAGCACAGCGGGGAGGTAGGTATCACTGGGCAAGCACGTCGACTTGCCATCCTCTCAGATGACCAGAAACCAAGGCCAAAGGCACCCGTGGGTTTAGACTTCTTTTGCCACCCTCATTTATTTTTCTTATGGACACAGACTACTAATTTGGGATTGAGAGATTGTCTCCACGACAATATGATGTTAACACGGATAAATGTCTCATAGTGTCCTTTAAATAGCATTGTCGTCATCTGCTCCAAACTTTGTAAGAACTTCCTTGTAAAGACAAAATGCTGATAAACAGAGCTAATTATATTAATTTTCCCTTCAGTAGAGTCCTCTCATTTTTTAGAAGGAGAAGAGCTAATGTTTTGTCTTTCATTTCCACATTTATTGCCCAACTTTATCTTATAGGTAATCTTTTACAACTTTTCCTCTGCTCTAAACAGCTAAGACTATTTGGGGGGAACGAGTCATAAGCGACAAAGATCCAGAGGAAGCCTGGAAAGGAGGCTCGGAGAGTTCTAAGGGGCTCATGGCTACAGCACCAGGCACCCACGGAGAGCACCTGCCTGTGTTAGCAGGGAAGGAGTCTGTGGTACAGCAGCAGCCTCAGCTTGGATCTGACCCTGACATGGCCAGATGCAACAGGGGCGTCTCCTGTGACCTCAGTTACCTGTTCTAGCTTTCTAATCTAGTTAGTCATCTTCAGCATAAAGGGACATGGTCGGTGGGGTTCTGAAGGACCCGGTCACACCAGTCTTTTCCTGGGATGTAGTAGAGATTCTGCTCAGGATGGTCCCTGGGAACATTCCTGATATCCAGATGGCAAGGAGTAGGCAGCTGCCATGCGTTTGCTGCTGTACTGGTTTGGGAGGTAACTACCATAGAAAAGGGGGAGCCAGAGAGGAAGCAGAAGTCGGCTTTGTTGGCTTCCACATTCTAGGCAGCCAAGTCAGCTCTGCAGCCTGGCATGTACAAGGGCTCCTCAGCAAAGTGATGCAAAGGAAAGAAAATGATGAAGGGATTTGCCTACCACCACAGGTCTATGACAAATGGGAAACAACAGTAACACGAGGGGGGAGGAGATAACTCTGGTAATGAAGCCAGCATTTAGATAGCACAGAGTATTCAGACAACATTCAGCATTGGCTACAACGTACTCAAACTTCATTAGCGTAAGATATAAAGTTAACAGGAAAGAGGACATGGATCTTTTGGTTCTAGGGAGCTGTCCCAGGACCCCTTTCTGACCTGCTGTGGAACCCTGCTTGCATCTGCCTCATCTCAAGTGGATTCAGCTTAGGACTCTACGCCAGGAGTAAGATTCCTATCCCAGCATCCAAAAGGTCTCCTGAAGCATGGACCTGTGTGTTAATTTCTAACGCATTCACTTGATTTTTCTTTGTACCACATCCAATCTTGTGACAGACATGAGGAGGGGCCTAGGAAGGCACACATCGGTTCCTACTCGAACAAAGCAAACTCTTACTGGTAGGACCCTGACCTTGTCGAATACCAATCACAGTAGAAACACAGTAGAACCAGGCAGCAGCTCATGCTTCTGGACTTTCTGGATGTGTAAAGCTTTACCTGGGGTGATGGCCCTGATGTGCGGTGGCCCTGTGACGCAGGGCAGGCTCTGATCCACCAGCTGACAAGAAGGAGCCTGATCACATCGCCCACTCAGGTTAGGGACTGATAGGCTGTAGCACTAGATTTGCTGCTCCCTCACCGCCGTTAGGAATCCCCATTATCTTACCAGCAGCAGCAGCATGGAGAGACCACGTGGCAGGTTAGACTGAGGTGTGGGCAGCACCCAGTCACAGAGGGAGCCAGGCCTGGCACACATCCACCTCTCTGAGCAAGAAACACTCCCTGATGACCACCACCCAATTTCTTGTGGGAAACAAATGACCAAGGTTATGCTTCTGTTCTCTAAAAGTCACAGCAAATATGACAGGTCTAGGTGCTGACCTCACTCTGCGCATGTCCCTGGCTAAACTGTTCACCCACTGAAGAAGGTTGTAGTCAGTTTTGCTGATGATATCAAATGTTCAATTGTCTACTTAACCAGAATTTAACCAACTAAGCCTGCTAAACTGTGCTTGCAAGGATGCGGTGAGGGTCAGACAGCAGAACACACCCGCAGCACCAGCTTTTAGTACTGGGACCAGCAACATGCTCATAGCATGTGCTAAGGAGCCTTGTACTTGCAGCACAGCCAGCATGCAATCTAGGTCTTCGGCTCACCCTGAAGGGTTAAGAAGGTTGGCATGTAGCATGTCAGTACCGTAGGCCCTGGAGTCCCACAGCTAAGTTTCCTTTGCATCTTTTCCTCAACAGCTGTGTGATTTCTCTTCTCTCCACCTATAGAATGAAGAGTTGGGCCACGTGGTTCCTAAGGTTCAACTGGGCCATCTAGTGCCATCATCTTGGCCCAGGCAAGCAGTTTCTGTTAATGTCATCAACACTGCCTACACACAAAATGATGAATGGACGCCCCAAGGTCTGCTGGCTGGAAGCCATGTGAACTGTGCCCCATACTCTCACAGTTGCTCAAGCCAAAACAAGGAACATAGACAAGAGCAGGCACATAGATGAAGCACATACAAGACGGGAACATGTTTGACCTGGCAACTTGCTTTAGGCCTTGGTAAGCCAAGCCGAGTTCTCCATCTTCATTCAAATATCCCCAATCCTCAGTCTGGCTAGAAATAAAGTACAGAAAGACAGGGTGTCCAGTGGAGAAGAGAGAGGCATTGAGACAGACTGGAAAGCTGACAGGCAAGGCTTGGAGTCAAGAAAAGGGTACAGACTGCAGGCTCTTTCCCGCACTTCTCTCTGGCTCCCACGCTCTAGGTGCTTGCAGATAGCATCCTCCTCAAGCTTCCCAGGTTTCAGGTACTGTCTGGGGAAGAGGGTCACGTGGTCTCGAAGAAATCCACCAACAGCTGCAGGTCAGGTGCATGTTGCTAAAGACAGCAAGGAGCTGTTGCAGTGACTCTACACACAGCAGCCACACAGTAGCACAGGCTGGACCACGGCACTTCCATGTCTCACACCCGCCATGCTTCCTCCCATTTGAAGGAGTAGAAAGAACAAGGAGACAAGTCTAAACAGGGTCTGGAGAAGGCACAGGGGCTGAGTAGGTCCTCACGGTATGGAGGATGCTGTACCACAGTGAGGCACCTGGGGGATGCTGGCCTCCACCAGGGTAAGGAAGGAAATTGCATGTTTTGCTTTCAATGCACAGCTTTCTGCCATTCTCTAAGAGCAAGTAATTGATAACTAACCTCAACTCCAGCTATCCTTACAGCTAAGTGTGTGTGTGTGTGTGTGTGTGTGTGTATGTGGTGTGCAAAAGTGTATTAAAGTTAACAACAACAAACTTACAGGCTGAGAACCAAACTATGTCTTCCCTTAAGTTACAGCCATTTCCCTGTCCAGTCAACCCGTGAAATCAGGTCCCTGGTATCTTCTTTCGGTCGTATCATCTGCCTAATATTGGCCAAGGTGCTTCTTGGAGGTCACTGTGCCAAGTTCTCTTCTTATCTCACCCCACAAATTCCTTGGCAAAGCGCGTCTTTAAAGGTCAGCGGGCTAGCTGGTAGAGGGCATGAATCATGGGGGTGGGGGAATTAGTCCATACAGGCTAACAGAGAAACTATTCACCCCATCCCAAAATCCAGATGTCAAACCAAACAGCCCTGGTCAAATCAGCTGCTGTCTTACTTTGTCAAGTTTTGAGTAAAGTTTAAGGGCTGAAAGTATCCATTCCAGATCCTTCCAGAGCTAGCTGCTAGCAGGAGGAACCCAGACCTGTAGTGCTTACACAGTCTGTCTTTTGGGCTGTGTAACCCCCCTCTGTACCAACCCCCCTCTGAAAATCCACTTCTGTGGCGTTTATTCCTAATCTAGGGCCCACCCCTTAGTGTTAGAAGCTCCCATCTCTGTGGCAGGGCAGTGAGGAGGATTAATGCCAACAAGTTTATTTTGAGGATCTAAGCCTTCCGCCTTGTAAATGCCTGGAATCTCACCAATGTGGTGCTTTGGATGAGAATGGCCCCCAGTGGCGTGTATGTTTGAGCACTTGGTCCCCAGTTGGTGGGATTGTTAGGGAAGGATTGGGGGGAGGACCTGATTGGAGGAGGTGTGTTAGCAAGGGTGGGCTTTGAGGTTTCAGAGGGCTTTGCCATTCTCAGCATTTTTCTTTCTTGGCCTTGTGATGCTAGATCAAGGCACAGGCCCTAAGCTACTGCTCCAGCACCATGCTGCCATGTTCCTCGCCATGATGGTCATGGACCCTAACTCTCTGAAACTCTAAGACCCAAATTACTTTTTCTATTAATGACCTTGGTCATGGTGCCTAATCACAGCAATGGAAAGGTAACTAAGACAGCCAGATTCTGCTTCCTCTTTCTGTGCCCAGCAGTTAGGTGTCCTGGGCAATCCACATGTCCCAGAAAATCCCTGAGGACCCAAGGCTGTGCTGAGCAGGGGCTGATATCTGCACCTACTGTTCTCAGACGGTAAGGCTTGCATCTACCTAGGGTCCTTTGTAGCAATGTTTTACTCCAAAGGAGGTTCTGGGGCTGCAGGAGTTCTTGGAAATGCCCAGTGTACATGAGGGCTGAGGAGGAATGGAGGCCAGCATGCTGTTCTCTGGCCATCCCCTCCGCTGCAAGTAGAGAGGTGTCGGCACCTGGCTGGACCTCTGGGGGTCTCCCAGTCTTCTTTAAAAGCTCCCCCAGCCTTGCTTTAGAGCCTGAGAGGGACTGCTGGTCTCTCAGAACTCTGCCTCCCTTCTGGAGTTCTACTTTCCCTAGTGGCGCATGTGAGGCAGAGGCCCAGACATACTTCCAGGAAGTTAGCATCCGTCCCCCTGTTCCTAACTTCACAGGGAAAGGGTGCCGGCTTCTGTCACATGCCTGTTATCGTGGAGAAAGGTAAAAGGCAATGATGGACCGCCCAAATACTTGGCTTCGCGACAAGAAAACAGTCACACGCGTAAATTAAAAACTGGTGAACCGACTCAGGACTCAGTAGAGACTTTTGCTCTTAGGTCAAAGAGACCCAAAGTACCAGAGTCTCAGACCCCTTCCTGTCTGTGCTTGGGAGTGTGGCTGGGGAGGGAGTGACATCTGCTGGTGTGAAGAGGAAAATCCAAACAGCTCAGCTTCAGGAAATCAACAAATACTTAGGGAGCACCTGTGCATAGGCCCTCCTACCAGGAGCTGCTCCTGAAGTGGCTAACTTCAAAGGAATAAACAGCAAAGTCTGCGGTTCAGTGTGGAGCCAGGAGCTCTACCAGGGACACTTTTCTGCATTCTCTGGCCTGATCATCCATGTGTTAGGCTAACCCAGTAAGCTGGATGACCTCGGAAGTATTTTCTGCTCGCTGTAGAGGTCATGCCCCAGAAATGGCTTCAGAGGGGATGCACTTCCCCCTACAGACCTTGGAGAACAGACCAAGCAATCATACTCTGTCATATATGCAGATATGTTGAGGCTGGTCGGCCACTTGTGTGCAGGAGGATCCCTACGTGCTTTCTGGGCACTTACTTTAGTTCATACTGAATTTTTTCCCAGCAGCCCAGGATTTTTGCTGGGGCCTCTGAGAAGCAGATCAGGAGCACAGGCACAGAGGGAGGAAGAGGTCACATGAGGGAAGCAGCTGCCTTCAGAACTAGGTTCTGCCTAGGTGTACTTGTCTCTTTAAGAACTGGCCCCTCCGGTGGACCTGAACAACAACTACAGCCTGGCAGGACTTTGGTGGAAGTGTACAGGGGAGAGAAGTACTGTTCTTGAAGCCGGGCCTAAGCTGAGTCCAGCCACACTCTGTTCCCAAGTTCTAAGCCAGCTCTGTGACCAGGATGGCCTGACTTGGGGAGGCTGGCCTGGGGGTGGCAGCAGCTTCTCTCACAGTCCATAGCGCCATCACTCTCCCAGAACCAGCTGGGAGAGGATGAAAGACTTCCATCTCTAAGCTTGGCTTCTGTGGCTGTTTCTTTTCCTTAGCTTTTCTGTAAGTAAAGCAATCAGAACAACGCTGGCCGCTCCTAGCTCCCAAGATGGCAGCATGAGCTTGCAGAAGAAGAAGAGGGAGTGTTTCACGCTCTGGGAGTTCTGGGCAGAGCAGGTCTCAGCACTACTTACCTGCAGGGTCATAGTGTAGGGGAGACACCTGCCTTTAGGCTCCCAGTGCAGGGGAGACCCTTGCCCGCAGGCTCCCAGTGCAGGGGAGACCCTTGCCCGCAGGCTCCCAGTGCAGGGGAGACCCTTGTCCACAGGCTCACAATGCAGGGGAGACCCTTGCCCGAAGGCTCACAGTGCAGGAGACAGAACAGGCAGACCCTCTCTGCATATCTCGACAGGCCATGAGAACTCAGCAAGTGGGAAGCGTGCTGAATCTGAGAGACTGCACATGGGAACTGAAGTATATCAGGAATCGTCTCAGAACTCTAGCCTGAACACAGGCTAGGTACACATTTTATCAGATTCTAAAGGGACTCCACTCGACCACACATTTAAGACACAATTTGTATGTATGTACACCTCTCCATTACAGGCCAACCACAGAAAAGGCATAGCAAATGTCTACCTTCACAACACCCTTGTCATAAGGGGGTGCTTATCCGGGATCCCCAGAATCACAGCCTAACTCTCCTTCCTTGCCAGTAAGATCAGCTGCTTTCCCCTGTAATGCTTGGATTTGCAGTAACCACAAAACTGTCTCAAAGCGGAGGCTGGGACAAAGCTGAAAGGCAAGTCTTCTATGGTGCCTAATGGGGCAGTTACTGGGGACCTAGGTCCTGACTTCTCCTCCTCTAGGCAGCTACTCCTTTTTTTAACTCAGGTTCTCAGCTATTAGTTCACTATTGCTTGCTGGGCTAGCTGAGCTTTCTGAGCACAGGATGATTGCAGGATATAGTAAAGACTGTTTTTTTTTTCTCATCACCTCCATTGTTATTGAGGTAAGAAGACAAAATCTGGGGCACTAAACAGCCCCTGGAAAGACCTAGACGGAGGACTAGACTCCTGACAGCTGCAGGAAAGAACAGAAAGAGGGCTGGGAGCAATTTCGGTTCTGAAGACCAGAGTGATAAGCCCGGCACGGCTGCCAGCTTGCTTTCTAATTTAATACTATCCGCGCTCTTTTTCTCTTCATCTCACTCCTTATCTTCCACCCAAGAGAATTCAAGTTGACTGCATCTTGACTCCGGCTTTAGCGCAGAGAGTCACCTTCAATCCTTCACTTTCTTCTTTCGGGAGAATTGGGGGCTGGCTACATCTCTGCTTCTGGTTTCCCACGCGGGGTGGAGGTGGGACAACGCAGCCTGGAAGCCAGGCCTCCTGGATTTTGCTCTGGCCAGCTGCATGCCTAAAACTGCTCAGTCCTTCTGGGCCCCAGTTTCCTCATCTGCAGAAGAGGGATGGCAGCAGGAGATCTGGAAATCCTAAGTACTTCAGTCTTCATAGGAAGCAAACTCAGGCTGTGTTTATAGCATGGCCTTCTGGTGCTTTCGGGAGGGTTCACTGCTCTTTCTGGAGGGTTCACTGCACTTTCGGGAGGGTTCACTGCTCTTTCTGGAGGGTTAACTGCACTTTTGGGAGGGTTCACTGCTCTTTCTGGAGGGTCCACTGCTTCTAGCAATTTTAAACAAATGTTTTCTATTGGTAGGTTCCCAAAGGGCCTTCTCTTTCCAAGAGATAATTCCCCGATGTTGGGCAGATGGCCAGTACCTAAGGGATAGGTTGTAACATGCTAGGCTAGACAACGGCCCCTCCTGTCACCAGACTGCCTCTCACTTTCTCCAGGTCCAGCTCTCAGAGGGGGGTCCTACCTGTTTGTCTGGCAGACCCCATGATAGGCCTCAATGGCATCTTCTTGGTCCACGTGTTTTTCACTGTTGGGCCAGCTTGTTCTGGCATTGATGTTCGGCTCCTAGAAAACACACAAATGGAAACTAACTCTGGTTGTACTAACGACGTCTAGGCAATGGGTCTCTAATACAGAGGTGTATAAATGTGCTTTTGGGAAGAGAGGGAGGCCTGGAGAAATAGCCTGCTGCTGTTCAATGCAGGCAGGGGCAGGACTTCAAGAGGGTGGAAGGATACAGCCTTAGCAGGGCCTGGCTGTGAGGCACTGAGAGCAAATAGTGGGGCAGCTGACCAGCATCCTATGAGGAGAAAGCGGTTACATCAAAGGACATGATTCAAGTGTCATTTCTAGGGCCCATGTCTAGAGTGGTCCAGGCTATTCACCTCTGGTCCCTCCCTCCCACTCTACAATCTGCCCTTGAAGGTGAGAATATCAGAAACACACATGAAGGGGACTCACAACTCTGGAGGGGTTGATAGAGAAATTCCCCCAGAGACAAAATGAACAACAAGGGTCATGAAAAACATGAAAAACAGCCACTAAGGTTATCTGTGTCTTTTGAACATTTTCTTAATCAAAAAAAAAATTCACACATGTCTGGCCATATGAGTGCAGTGCCTATGGAGGCCAGAAGAGGGCCTCAGATACCCATGGGGCTGGATTTATAGGCAGTTGTGAGTTGTGGGTGCCAGGAACTGAACTCTGGTCCTTTGCAAGGCCACTGAAGCACTCTTAACTGCTAAACCATCTCTCCAGCCTGCGTGATCACTTTCTTAAGTTCAGTAAATTCTAGACACTTCTAGTCCTATCTCTTGATCATAAAGGTCATGAAGAAATGGCACCAGACCCCTGATCTGCTTTCAGAGACCCTGAAGACAGACATCTTGCTCTTCAGATTTAAGAGCCCCAAGAGTAAAGACATACAAACCCACAAGCTGACTGGCTCAGTGTCGCCCCAAGAAGCCCACCCGTGGCTGCCATCGCCACCTCCTCACCATGTTCTTGCCAGCCAATTGGCGCTGGTCAGCGTTCATGATCTGGGTCCTGAGGATCAGCACCTCCTCTTTGCGGACCTCCAGCTCCTCATTGGCCAGCTTGAGCTGGTTCAACAGGAGGCTGTAGCTGTCCGGGGAGCTATGGGTGGAGTTGTCCTGCATGGCTTGGTCAGCAACAGCTTTCCTCAGCTCATTCAGGTCGTTCTTCAGTTTCTTATTCTCTGACTCAAGCTCTTGTCTCTGCAAGACAGCCAAGGGGCACAGCTTGCTGTTTCCTGGACCCACAACACGTTCCCAGCCCATCTCCTCTCTTGCCTTAACTTTCCCTGTCTACCGGAAGAGCAACTTACTGTTTTGAATGAAGACATATATGGCTCAAGTTCTGATGTCATCAGTGGTCAGTTTAGTGACTAAACCTATCACTTCAAGTTCTCAGATAACTGCACCTGACACACTCTGTAGTATTCCCTGGGGATGCAATATACGTTTTAAGCACATTTGGCCATGAAATTCTTCTTTGTGGTAATGCTGGACTGATAGCTGTGATTGCGTGTGTATGTATGTATGTATGTGTATATATATATATGCATGTTTATACATATCTAGTGCTGGGGGTCAAAGCCAGGACAAGTTCTCTGTCACCAAGCTATGCTCCCCAAACTTACAGTTCTAAATAACATGCTATTAATAGGACTTCCTAAAGCCTTGTGTGTTCATTTACTCTGTGACTTTCTAGAAACTTTAAAAAGTGATGTGCTTGTTTGAGTCACAAGATGACTGAGCCAAATACCACTGGGTAGAACCTCTGTTATCTGAGTAAGAGGACAACGCCAAGTGAGTCCAGGGAATGCAACGGAGTGCTTCAATCAGGACGACAACATATGTGACATGAATGACTCTTGAAGGCATTGACTAATAAACTGCCACAAGAAGACAGATGTCATGAGCCCACTGTATGAGGCATCTATAGTGCGGAGAGACAGGAAGTAGAATAGTGTCTGACTGGGGCTGTGGGGAGGGAGGACGGAAATTCTTCAGTGGAGAAAGGTTTGGCGAGATAAGTAGATTACAGGGTGAACAACAGTGAGGCGCTTGTACATTATGGATGAATCCTCTATTATGGATCCTTATATACACTTAGAATTGTTTTTTTTAATGTTTATTTATTATGTATACAATATTCTGTCTGTGTGTATGCCTGCAGGCCAGAAGAGGGCACCATTCTTACAGATGGTTGTGAGCCACCATGTGGTTGCTGGGAATTGAACTCAGGACCTTTGGAAGAGCAGGCAATGCTCTTAACCTCTGAGCCATCTCTCCAGCCCTAGAATTGTTAAAATAATAAATTTCATGATATATATACTTTACCACAGTGAAAAATAGTTGGGAAATGGAAGCCACAGAAATGGTTCATGGTTCAAGGTTTGTTTGTTTTTTTTTCTTTTTGGCAATGGCTATTAGCAAATTGTTGCTCTATTAGTGACCAGCAGACTGTTGAAACGGCCTCATTAGGAAGTCTTTGGGAAGGAAGGGCCTGGTCTGATATCCCTTCCTTCTTCCTTGGGTCTGAAGCCTCTGCTGTTCTACTTTGCCCTCTTCTGCCAACTTAGCATCTGCTACACAGGGAACCCCCTGCCTTATATCTGGGTATTTTTCAAAGTGATTTTATTCCTGTGGCCACATTTTATTTTAACTGGGCTGTTTCAGGTAGGGGAGACACGTGTTTCACTCCCCTTCATTTTCAAGGTGAGAGTGTGGAAGCGGAGGAATGCAGTCACTTGCTTATGGCTCTCCTGGTGAGCAGACTGGCACTGAGGACCCAGTGTCCTGAAGCCCAGCTGTGCCAGAGAACAGACAGCCTTACCTTCAGACTGTTGTAAGCCAGATCTGCATCGTGGTCCACATCTATGCCATTGTTCTGCTGTTCCATCTGCGCAGGAGGACAGAGAGGTAAGCACAGACCACAGGGTACACGCGCTGCAGAGATTTCTGACGGCAGCCGAACTTTCTCACTCTGCTTTTGCACGAATAGCTGGCAACCTCACCCTCCACAACTGTATCCCCACCTCCTTCAAAAAGCAGCCCAGTATTTGGGCTACCATGAATCCCCCCAAAACAACTCCCCCTCCACTGTATCACAATGCCCTCATGGGTGCTGACGGGATAAATATGCATAATACTGCATCATGGATTAAATTATACACCCCTAATACTTTTAAGTCCTAAATTCCTCTCCCTGTGAATGTGACCTCATCTGGAGACAGGGTCTTAGGGGATGGAATGCAGTGAGTTCTAATGCACTAGAAAGGAGGAGAACACGGAAAAGATGATTGTACTAATATGGAGGTGGGACTGGAGTCAGCTGCAAAGCAAGAGCATCAGACACAAAGAGAGAGGCGTGAGGTCAAGTCCTCCCCACTGCCTTCAGGGGACAGTCACATCAGAGCCTTCACTACTGACTTGTGGCCGCTGGAGGAAGAATGCTTGGTTAGTCAGCAGCTGATTTGGTGGTATTTTGTCTCAGCACCTAGCTGTAAAACCTGGAAATTAATGCTGTTCTCACATTTTGGGGTGTCTACTCATGGGTCTATCTCCCAGGTAATTCAAAGTGCCTCAGATTGAACTGATGCCACTTCCTCTGTGACCTTCTAGGAAGGCAACTGGCTCACAGTGAGTATGTAGTATATATAGCAGACTTCAGAATGCCAAAGTTGGTGGCTCTGGGCAGCAGTAACTGGTCCACCAGGACTCAGGTCAGTCAAGGGCTCCTCTGACTATGTAGCAGCCATTAGAGTTGAATTGGCTGTTGAAAAGGGGCCACAAACAGTTTTCTAAGTGGCTAACTGCTCTGAGTGAGTTAATGGGGGGCATCCCTGAAGAACACGGGCCTTTAGAACCAAAACCAAATAGAGCACTAATAAAATTACCTAAGTCCTAGGAACCTGAAGTCCTGGTAAGGTTATCGTTGCTGTGGATGGACCAGGATACCTGGGTTTAGAGGGAGTATCTTTTACAACCTCTTCCAGATGAAGGACATGTGTTTGCTGCCCTGTAAGCCGGGAAAAGCCCTGCCAAGGTACCAACTTCTGCCTTGCCTTCCTCCATCACCATGAGCAGGGATGTGAATGACCTGGGCCAGCATCCCTGCTGCTAGGCAAGTGGCCTGCACTTGTGTTCTGTGTGGCATAGAGAGGCTACATAACCCCTCTAAATTCTGAATACATGAGATTCTCAGAGAAAGAGGATAGTGCATTCACACCCTAAGGGCCATGTAAGTCATGTTTCTAAGTACACGGTCTGTCAGAATCATTGTAGTGGACAAGGAAACTGTGCCGGGTCAGGATAGATGGAGCAGTCTGACGAGCAGCCACAGAGGCTCCCCTCTCATGAGGACTTAGTCACTCTACACGGATA
Source organism: Microtus pennsylvanicus (assembly GCF_037038515.1). NCBI lineage: Eukaryota > Metazoa > Chordata > Mammalia > Rodentia > Cricetidae > Microtus > Microtus pennsylvanicus. Next base: position 12,458,110 of record NC_134582.1, read on the forward strand.
GAGCACTCCACAGACACCTCAGTCAGGCTGTATTGGGTACATGACCTCTATGGCTGGGGACCTGGATTATAGCTCTCTAGGTAGCTTAGGGTTCCTTCTGAAGTCAGGTGAAGATTCAGAAACTTGATCTCTGGAAGCTTAATCTCAGAGGATACTAGAGGGTCCATAATATTTCCTGCTGTACCAACTGTGGGCAACAACACACAGGACATAGTCCACTGGCCTTGCTTGGCGATTATACTCAGAGAGTCCCCTTTTCACTTGGTATCCAGACAAGTCAGTTCTGAAGCCAGGCGCCCATTTCTGAAGTGGGGAATCCACTGGTGCCACAGAGCAATGGTAGCTCTCTTCATTCCCACCGATCACGAGGGTGAACCTCCAGCACCCGTGTTGCTGCTGAGTTCGTGTCTGGAAGCGTGGGGGACTAAAGGATCTTTTAACTCTGCACATCTTCAATGGACAGTGGGTTTTTGGGGTACGGCCTAAAGAGCATCTGTCTAGTATTTGGGTTGCGTTTGTCTCCAGACAGCTTTCGCTTGCCATCGGAAGAGGCACCTGTATACCTAACACTTTCACTCCCCACTCCGAATCTATCGACCTGAGAGACTTAAATCTACCAAGCTTTACCTCCTCACTTACTGCTTATTAAGGAAAAACAAAGCAGAGAAACCAAACAACATAAATATCCCCAGGAATCTGACAGCAAGCCACACACACCTGAGTCTGCACTGCTTCTGGTTAGAAAGGGAAGAAAGACACTATGAAAGGAAAGTTCAGATAGAGGTGGCGGGGGTCAAGGAAGTGGGAGAGGGTCAAATCCCATGATTTTCAGTGTAGGCCTGAGAATAGATCTGCTGGTGACATGACCCAGAGCTGGACTTAAATCCCACGAGAAATACACAGGCTGTCATCACAGGCTTCCAGAGCTGTCACGGCTCCCAGGCTGCCACGGCTCCCAGGCTGCCACAGGCTCCCAGGCTGCCACGGGCTCCCAGGCTGCCACGGGCTCCCAGGCTGTCATGGGCTCACAGAGCTGCCACGGGCTCACAGAGCTGCCACGGGCTCCCAGGCTGCCACAGGCTCCCAGGCTGTCATGGGCTCACAGAGCTGCCACGGGCTCACAGAGCTGCCACGGGCTCACAGAGCTGCCACGGGCTCACAGAGCTGCCACGGGCTCACAGGCTGCCACGGGCTCACAGAGCTGCCACGCACCTGCACTTTCTTGCTGTCCTGCTGTTCCTTTTCTAGCTGCACCTGCAGCTTCTTCCTCTCTTGCTCCAGTTCCCGCACTCTCTTCTGCAGCTTCAGGAAGACGCTCATGTCCATCGCTGCCTTCTCTACACCAATCTCCTGCAAGGGGAGAGGGGTGCACAGAAGGTGGTTTCCACAGCACAAATGCTTCTGGGAACACACAATGTCTCGCTGCCCACCTCTGTAGCAGCCATCTGGCTCCTTCTTCCTCCCCAACACCAGTCCTCGCCTCCAACACGAAGCCTGTGCCAAACCACTAGCATTTCTCCTAGGAAAGCTGGCGCTGCAGGCTTATTCTCGTCTAGATTAGATCTCTGTCTCGGTCATTTACATTCCTCCGGTGTGAGTCGCTTAACTGACCAATCACACATCCTCAGAACAAATGGACACAGGCAAGGGCATTTTCTTTGGACGCTAAAAGGGAATTCACTTCTGGAGAATGGTATTACAGGAGAGAAACTAAATCTCAGGACACAGTGCTTCCTGATACGGGATCACTGTGGCCACAGTTACTGTAAATGTGATACCAACAACTACCTGGCTGCAACTTGAAATAACCAGCACCCTCCTTGCCATGAAGCCCGGGATCTTAATGCACCCATTTCCCAGTGTATTTCTATCCTTTCAGATTCCTGTCCGGATTTTACTATGTGGGTTATGTATGTGTACAAACATGTGTCTGAGCACATATATAGCCTGTATTTAACTATGCCGTGTACATGTGTGGCAGCAGGATCTTGTTCCACCTCGTGTAATGAGTTCTTTGTACTTGGCCAGCTCCGGATCTGCCTTAAAGAGCACAGCCTCGGGGATGGCAGTGCTCATATCGGCATGGAAGCAGGATCTACACAAACGCTGAGCTGTACTCTGACCGTGTGGCTTGCACAGTCTGTAAGTCCATTGCAACCCAGTGACCCTGTCCTCAGTGTCCATCCCCTGGACCCTCTGAGCCACCACCCACAGAGCAGGAATCTCTGGTGGGTAGTTCCACTCAGACAATTAACACGTCCCAGGCAGGACAGCTGCAGACAGTGCCCAGACTTACCTCCACCTGCTGAAGGGCATCCTCGGTGTCTCCAATCTCAGAAGTGGAAATGGAGGGGTAATTGGAGTCAGACTCTAAACTACTTTGATTTGAGGGGTTCTTCCTGTGGCCCGGAGTTTGCTGCTCAAGGAGGAAAAAGTGACCATTCATAACCAGCTCGTATTAATGAGAGCTAACTTCTCAAGGAGCAGCAGGCCCTGGACATCAGCCAATTGCCTTGCTTGTCACCAAGCTTGGGCAGCACTGCTCCTTGGAACACTGGATTACTAGCTATTCCCTTACATGCTAGGCAGATGCTCTACTAAAGAGCCATGTGCCCGGCTCTTCCCTTGCCTCTGAATGCTTTACAACCCACAACACCCAGAAAGTGAGGGGGAGCAGCCCTTCACTCCCAGCTGTGCACCCTGAATGTACACGGTGTACCCTTCTCTGGGCTCTTGAAAGGAATGCTGCAACCCTACCCCGAACAGCCTCTCCGTCCACCCCTTTCTGCTCACGGAAATGGTAGTGATTAGAAATAGGGCGCACCTTCCGTGCTAGTCACTGAAAAAGAACTTTCAGTTTATTTTTTGGCAGCCGGTTTGTCTTTAAGAGTGAAAGCCGAGCTTGGTGGAATTTTTAGATTTCTATTTCAGTTCCTTTTCAGATTGCTTTCCTGTTTCCATGCAACTAAGTTACTGATGTTGAATATGTATGTTGGGAGGGAGCATTCATATGTATGGGTAAATAAGAATGTCACATCTTGAAATGTCACAAAAATGTCTTGTATTTTTTTCAGACATTAGGAGACCCAATCAGGCTCCAACGGTCTCACTCCATCTGTGCCAAAGCAACTGAGGTCACAGCCTACCACACCACTGTCTCGACATTAGATTTCTCTAGAACAAGAAACAGGATGACAACATACACAAACAGGAAAATAATTCTCAGCCTCCTAAGATCTCAGTAGAACCTCCGTGTTGAGAAAGGACATCCCCAGGGAGGGACCACTGACTGGTAGCTGCCTAACAACAAGAGTTCCCATAAGAACGAAAGAATAAGTGGTCCTTGCACACATGCATGTTTGCTGAGCAGGGCAGTGCCAGACAGCAAGAGCTATACAGCCAGCTCTAGAAGGGCAGAAAAGGAAGCCATTTCCAGCAGGCAGCAGAACTGCCTGCCTCCCTTGCCTTTAGGACGGTCACCTCATCTCGCAGGTTCTCATATCTCTGCTCCAGCCGGGAGTATTCCTTCACGAGGTTCTGGTACCTGGACCTCTCCTCCTCCAGTTCCTTCTTCATCAGGAGGCTCTCCTCCACAGAGCTCTGGGAAAATTCAGCTGGAAAGCAGGCATGGGAAGCTGGCTTTCAGCAACTGAGGGGGATTCTCCAATGCGCATGCCTTGCTAGGAGCATTCTGACTAATCTCTTGTTAAGAGGCTGCCCACACAGGCTCATCCCAGAGGCTATGGATGAGTCTCTCATTCTCCTCACCTACTGTGGAGTTGAGGAGGGGCTCATTATTCTAAACCAAGGGTTCTGACAGGAAGAAGGGTGACCCTGCTCTCAGAGAGGTGGAGAGAGAAACTCTCAAAGCACACGAGCACCCCACCCAATCCACGAGCCTGCCTCTCTTGTGACAACTTGTAAGGACTACTGGGAGCATTTACAGCAGAACCAGGCTTCATTCTGAGCTCTCATCACAATCCTGATCCTTCAGGTCCATGACCAGAGGTGATATAGGGGAAAGTGGGCTAGGAACCTAAGAAATCCAGATGGGTTTTATTCTCTTGCCAGGCTTGTATCCATAATAGTGGAAAGCAACTTTTGTTTTGTTTTTAAAGGGCAATTTGAAAGCATCTTATATTGTCCCAAGATCTTAGGCTGGTGAGGGGTTCTGAGGTTATGATGCTCAGCTGCCCTCTGAGATGAGGAAGAACCCTAACGATAGGAGGAGATCCGGTTACACTGAGCAGACAAGAACTGGATTTATGTACTTTATTGTCCCCTCCTCAGATAAGCGAGCCACAGGAATGGGTGGCATCCTGGAAGTTGGTGAGCACTTGAGAGAGGCTCCTCCAGGGTCTAATCAAAGGTCCTGTCCTTCAGCAAACATATTAATCATATAGTAGGGGACACAGGCGATAAGGATGAACAAGACAAATATAAAAGCTGTGCACACTCAACTGAGCACACTCAACTGTGCACACTCAACTGTGCTGAGCACCAGCTTAAGCACTTCACCTGCGTATCCTGCTGACCCCTCCCACAAGCCCTTCCAGGTCTGTCTTTCCTGCCCATTTTCAGGTGGGATCCTTGCACAAGGTTCCAGAGCTTTGCAAAGCAGTGTCAGGCTTCAAAGGAATGTCACAGCAGGATGCTAAGACCCACAGTCCTTTTCTCCAGATCTCTCTTAGTAAGTCCTTCCTCCTCCAGGAGGCCAGGAAAATTGGGACGAGAGATGCAAAGCTGGTTTGGAGCTTACCTTTGGATTGGCGCAGGATTTGGTTATTAAGGTGTTCTTTCTCATCCTTCAAGAGAGCATTTTCATGTTCCAGATCTGCAACTCGCTGAAAGAGATCAACAGGTGAAACAAAACCAGAAAAAACAAACCAAACCAAACAAAAAAAACCCTTCCTTTGTGTGACAGAAGAAGATGAGGCTCCTCCAGAGGAGATGGAATTCTGATGCCCTACCTCCCTACCTAGGAAAACGGCTTCAACCAAAGCTGCTTTCATTCTGAAGGGAAGAAATACGTACATAGAGAAGAAATGCAAGCTCAGCAAGATGGAGCTGGTCAAAGTACATGTGATCACCCAGGACTCACAGTCCCCCCCCCCCAGTGTCTCTGTTCACCTCACATTCCCTATTGAGGAATGCATAAAAAAGACAGCCCTTTGTGCTTGTCTCTCTTGCTGAATCATAAGCTATCATAGCTGAGTCTTGGGAAAGCCAAAAGCTCACGACGGTCACATCATCTCTGGGCTTTGACCCACCTGCCCTTGCTTGCCTCACTGGACCAGTGCTCCAGATTCTGAGAGAGGGAGACACATTTGGTACCAACATCCAGATCTAAGCCCAGCATGTGACTCCTGACAACACTACTAAAGGAAATATGGGGTGATGGAAATTGGTGGGTCATTGGTAAATGCCGTGCTTAAGAAAATGGGTTCAACCAAAGGTGACTATGACCACAATAAATAAATAAATAAATAAATAAGGAAAAGAAGCAACATTAAAAAAATGTAAGGGTCTCTACCACCAAGCCTAATTATCTAAGCTCAATTCCAGATGGTAGGAGAGGACTGACTCTTAAAAGTTATCCTCTATGCTCTGACCTACACACACACACACACACACACACACACACACACACACACACACACACACAGTGTGACAACAGTGGTGTTAAATATTTATGCAGTGGAATCCTAACACAAAAGCTGAAATCAACATCCTTTGGAAATAATGGTTAAAACTCGCGTCTCCGGGATAGTTTGGGGGATGTGCTCTAGTTCACTCCCAAGCCCACAGAGCCTTCAATGCTGAAGACAGTTGTCCATCCCTGGAAGTTTCACAAGCTACAACTGTTCCTGAGCTCACAGAGTGCTCCCAGCTCCTTCCCTGTCCTCTCTGCCAAATCCTTCCTAGGTCTCCCCCTGGCTGCTCAGCCACTGCAGAAGTCCTCAGGGCTCATTCTCAGCACACTCTGTTGTCCTCTTAGAGAGGCTCCTCTGCCGGTCACGCATGACCCATACCCCTACAGGTCACTCTCCATCCCCTTTGCTCCGCTCTCTCTTACAGCATGTGATGGATTATCATGGGCTCCTGTCTCTATCTTCTGTTTCCTAAGAATGATTTTGATTATTCTTTTCGTCCCACTGTGTAGAATAGTCTCTAACACACACGACACTCAAACATCTGCGGAGTGAAGGACAATGACTTCTATCATCCTGTGGCAAGACCTGTCATCCACAGAGATGAGTTACAGCCCTTTCTAATAACTGTCAGCCTTTTCATGAAGCCACAAATCCTGAGCCAATGAAAATGCAACTCCTAGGACAGCAGGCCCAAGAATCCCTGTGCTGAATATTGTGAAGACTCAACACATGAGAGCCCTGTACTCTCTCCGGTCAGATGCCTCTATTTCCATTCAGCAAGACCTCAGACCTAAGGCCACATACTGAAATCATCCAAGGAAACCAACCAGTAGGGGTGGATTGTCATGCCACCTCCTGCAGAGTCTGCGTGATCTCTCACATGAGATGTGGCACAAGCTTCAAGGAAGAGTGCCCGCAGAGAAGGTGTGTGTGCTGTGCTTCCTGCATCGGAGCCCTTGCACTTTTGGCATTACCTGCTTATGTTCTAAGGAATGCAGTCTGGTTTCTTCTGGAAGGGAAGATAGTGTGTTTTAGTTTCCAGAGTCTACTGATAAGATATTGCCATAACAGGACTATATGATGCTAATGGAGGAAGATGGGTTAATATTCAAGGGGAAAAGGTTCCCAAGTTTAATCTGGTGCTTAGTAAATAAAGAAAAAAAGGCAAACTTAAGTAAGCAATTAAGACAGATTCAGCAAAAATGAGATAAGGATAGAAGAGAGAGATAAATGCCTGTAATGTCTTGGGATTGGTTTTGGGGAAGGTTTGAAAAGGAGTTAGAAATATGGAGGAGAAGGAAAGAAGAAGTTCTTTTGCATAGATGGCAGAAATATAAAAGACTGTAGTCTGTGTGACTATTAACCACAACCACTTGCCCTTAGCTCAAAATGCCATGAACTCATAGCCTAGATAAAGATTTATATCAAAACTAACGCCAAGCCATGTGTAGCATGACCAACTGCAGACTCATACCAGGGAACATCTGTCTGATGAAATTCTATTCTCATGTATCTGATATAATGATTCTAAGAATAATCTGTATCACATGAAAAAACAATACATGCTGCTAAGCAATCTCTTCTGTATAAAGGATGAGCCCCATGCCTAGTAAAGACGCGTTCAGATGTGATTCCTTTGAGTCTTGTGTCTGTTATTTGCCAATTCCTTACACACCTATTCCTGAGACCCTGTCCCATCCATCCCAGTGCCCCGGCTGAGCTGGTCCATCGCAGTGGATCGTGGCTGGTAAGGTGAAAGAACACACAGCCTATGCACCAGCCTAAGGGCACAGAACCCAGGACCTACCAGACACCTGGAAAGTGCCAAGGATGCCTTAGGGTCAAGCAGTTGGCTATAGGTCACTTTTTCCCTCCCACTGAATCTTGTACTAAGGTAGGCTCTGTGCAACCTTCAAGAGTATGTTCTAAATCAGGAGGACATGATGGTTTGAAAGAAAATGGCCCCCAAAGAGAGTGACACTATTTGGAGTAGATGTGACCTGGTTGGAGGAAGTGTATCACTGTGGAGGTGGAATTTGAGGTCTCCTATGCTTGTTACACCCAGAGTCACAGTTCACTTCCGCTGCCTGTGGATCAAGATGTAGAACTCTCAGCTCCTTCTCCAACACCATGTCTGCAGCATGCCACCATGCTTCCTACCATGATGATAATGGAACAAACCTCTGAAACTGTTCAGCAGTCAAATTAAATATTTTCTTTTATAAAATCTGCTATGGTCATGGTGTCTCTTCACAGCAATTGAATCCCTAACTAAGACAGAGCCATTGCCTCCATGACAATGGCAGCCCAAGGAGCCACCTCCCTTCTAAGTAACAAAGCCACCCACACAAAACACAAAACAGCCTAGCTGCATGATGGCAGCCAGGGAGGGATGCTGAGGGTTACAGAAGGAACAAAGGGGACAAGGTTAAGAGCCTTAGGGGGACTGCTCTATGGAGAGTTCCAAGTAATGTCTCCCTTACAAAATGATAGGCTGGGGTATGAAAGGAGCAGCTCCATGCTCTGTGGACACAGAGATGAATTCCGGACTCCTAAGAGCTAAGGCAGTGGAGTAATGTGGCCTACTTGGGAGGTGGCAGCCCCAAGTGTTTCAGGAGGCCAGTTCCAATATAGCAGTTGCAATTTCTGCTGACAGAAACATCAAACCTATTAATTAAACATCTACCACCGCTGGCTCCGTCTCTGTGCTTTGCTGGTCTCATCAATCTCACTCAAGGCAGAGAAAGCCCCTGGACACGACCCGAAGAAAACCAACTGTCTTATTATTCAGCATTTGTTCAGGCTGGATGCTGCCCTTTCTAAATATTAAACCCCAGATAGGCAGATCCTAGAATAGAAACAGGAGCCGGCTGTCCCTTTACCATTCTCCAAGCAATGGAATAAAGTGTTCAACAGACCATTAGAGAAAGGAAAATGTCTGTTTCCCTCGTCCCATTTTTCTATTTCCTAGAAAGAGTGGATCTTCCCACTTAATGGATCATTTTATTCCAGCATCTTCTGAGGGTTGTTAACATAGGCTTGTATTTGTTTGGATTTAGAGAAGAGGATTTTAGCTAGGTATATTGGTGCATATTTTTTATGCCAGCACTCAAGAGGCAAAGGCAAGTAGATCTCTGTGAGTTCGAGGCTATGTTGGTCTACATAGCAAATTCTAGGCTAGCCAGGGCTACACGGTGAAATACCATCTCAAAAGATGGGGGGCAGCTGTCTTTGCTCCAGCTATTCCCTGTAGTGCCCTGGACTTTTTCTTGCCAGTTCCAAGCTCCAGTTGTCTTCAATCTCCAGGCCTTCAGGCTCCTAGGCAACAGCCATTTCTAAAGGAGGGCAGGACGGGCTTGGCGTCTCTGCTTGGTTTTGCCAAGGAAGTTTTTGTGCAATAAACCCTATCTACCTTTGGATGGAAACCCAGCTGTTTTAGGTGCTCCAAGGCAGCAATTCAAATTTTTTGTGGGAACCAGAGAAGAGAAATGAGAGTCTATAATTCTCAGCTATAAGGAAGAAGCAGGGTAGTGGAAGAGCCAAGGACTACAGAGCAGGATTGAAGTCTTCTACTCAGTTTAGAGAAACATACAGAATGGAATCTGCTGGCTAATACCAGTTCAGAAGCAGCTTTAGAGACGACCAGTGTAGGGCCCAGCCATGATAAGCTTAATAAGAACAGACCACCCAGAGGAAGTTAGGAGTTCTTAACTTCCAGCCATTATCACCTGCCGGTGTTGGACTCAGCCATGATCAGCTTAATGGAGGCCTGAGTCTCAGTAGTTTACCCTGAGGCAATACCTGGTTGCAAAAGGACCACAAACTGAGATTACTCAGGCATCACCTAGGAACAGACCATCCAAAGGAAATCCCTAACGTTCCAACTACTGTAGATAGGATCACTTGCCAGCACACATTTACCAGGATATCTCTAGACAAATGTCAACCAACCAGGGGTCCTGAACCTTAGAAATCCCTCACCCCCCTCCTTTACTACTATAAAAACCCAACTCTAACTGAGCTCGGGGCTCTCCTATTATCCCAATACGTTGGACACACGGAGAGACCGAGTTTGCAAACTTGTATAAAATAAAGGCTCATTGCTTTTATATATGGGACTTGTTGGTTTTTGGGAGACTTCACAAATCTGGGCATAACAATCAAGGCCATGAGTTGATGTGTATTTATGTATATACATACACACCTACACATGTGCACTATGACCAGTAGGGGTTCTTGCGCACTTGACAATAGTGCGTAGGCGTTAGGGTCCGTATTTCTGTGTCTGCTCCAGGTGTGCCAGCATTGTCTATCCCAATTTCAGAGCTTTTCTTTCAGTACTAACCAGCACCGACTCTCTCCTTTCTCAGGTTCTCAATTCACGTGTCCAATTAACGTATGATGGACAGATACTAAACATGTGGATGATGCACTATTTTCCCTCTAACTGGGTCATGGTAAAGATGGGGAGAGAACACAGACAGCCCTGCGGTGTGGGTCTTTCCTAGTCCACATGAGCTCCTTTGTAGCTGAACATGTGGAACAGTGGAAGCAACCCTAGGAAGTCCCGTTTCATGGACGTGGAGAAAGCCTATGGACCAGAGCAGGAAAGTCAGATTACAGCCAGCAGAGCAGACTCCCTGAAATACATGATTTCCTGGAAGGAGTGACAGCTACAGGCTGCCAGAACACCCGTCATCTCTCGCACTAAGGACCAGATCTGTAGGGTTGACCTGGGAGCTGCCTCCAGGCCTTAAGAAAGATGAGCGAAGACAGACAACCATTTACTCTCCCAATGGATGCCACAGTGTTTAGTGCAGCTCAGTCAACACTTGGCTCGGGGAGTAGACATCTGCTGTATGACCCAGAAGCACAGCCATTTACGAAGTGAAGAAGGGTGGCTTGCTTGGGGTGGGGGATACAGCCCTGGAAATCAGCACAATTTCCCAGCATGAAGCCCACGCACCAATCCTTCAGCCACCATGCATACCTTTCTCAGCTCGTTATTCTCCCTGCTGTGGGCATCTTCTAGGACCTTCCGCTCCGACTGAGCCCTCTGTAGTTCAGTGCGCAGGCTCTGCACCTCCTCCTGCAGCTGCAGGCTGGTATCGGCCTCCTGGTTCTGCTGGTAATGTGCCAGCTCCCTCTTCAGCTTCTCCACCTCCATGGCATGTGTGGAGGTGGCCACCGACAACTGCTCCGACAGAGTCTTGAACTCTTTGTTCTGTAGAGAGCATCGGCAGGTGCGGGGGAGGGGGATAAAGATAAGGAGATGGCTATTGAGTCACAAAACATTGTGAAGGCCACCAGAAAAGGGTTTCTAGGGCAGAATGAATTCGCAGAACCATTGCATGCCAAAACATTCTTCTGCCATCTCCCTAACATTTTAAATTTCCATTGTGAACCCAGAAGCAGATGGAGCCACAAACAGCAGCCCTGACATTGAAATAGTGCAGGGAAAACACGTGAGTACTCACAGAGTAGGTTGGCTGGGTGTAGGAATAGTGGGGCCAGCTTCCTGGATCTGCAGTCTTGGCCCCTTAAAGTTCCCAGCCTTTCACATCAAGCCCTCCTGGCCTTGGACTTGCTGGCACAAAGAGTTGTAACCTAATCCCCTCCTCTGAGACAAAGGACCCCTTCAGCATCCCACTCTTTCAAAGAGGCCCTCCAAGGGGCCCCAGGATTTCTCTTGCCACCTGTCAGCATGGCTCATACCACACAACTCTCACTAGAGAGACTGACATCTGACAACACCCACCCATAGGGCGTGTACCCAATCAGCAGTCAACTTGTGCGTGCATCAGGTCCCGAGAACCTGCTTCCAGGATCAAGCTCAGTGTAAATGACAGGCTGGGAGAATTGAGAGGGGGTGAGGCAGAGTGGTCAGTAGGGAGAGGAGGAGCAGAGGAAGGAGAGCCCGGAGCCAGCAGGCAAGCAGTGCACATTGATCGCTCTTCATTGCTGTGCTCCACAGGAACTCCAAGCAGCACATAGCCATCGGCTAAGACGCCATTTACCCAGGACATCAGGAATTGAGTAATTCACAGAGGAATTAAACCTCACAGGAACTCTCAAAGAAAAGCTGCTGTCATCTACACAGCAGCACACGGATCAAGTGCAGGGTTTGCGTGTGCAAGCTGTGTAGTCCTCGTGTGCAAGATTTTCCACACTCTCCGTGTGCTCTAGGTACAGCCTTCTCCTCCCTACACCTGTCTTGCTGCCAGCCTCACCTGGAGAATCTAGAGAAACCCAATTACACAGCATTTATTTAGAAAGCTCAATACCTGTGTGAATTGCTCACCAGGGTCTGAGTCTAGACTGGAGGCTGAGGGTCTCTGCACCGGCGGAGGGCATGCTTGGCTAGCTACTCTTTGTCTTCAACTTTGCTCTGAGATGTGAGTTAGCTCAGATGAGTTGCCAACTCCCGCTGGCCTGCCTGGGCCAGACCAACAAGGGTAGAGAGGTGGCTGAGGTCCTTAAATAGAGCTGACTGGAATATGAAGAGATTAGCACATGGTGGTGGAGGCAGGGGATGCAGGCACTTCTCACCCTGCTATGGTCAAATATGTCACTTCGGAATGTTGATGGTTGTGGAAGGCCCAGCTTCCCTGATCCTGATGCTACCAGAGACCAGGCTCAAACGCCGGGGAAGAAAACAAAGCTATTCCTGAGCTCATCTTGTCCTTGGCCCTCTGGGTATCTGTGGTCCACTTCTCCTCATATAAACCACAGGTAGGAGAGATTTCCATCTTAGAAGGGAGGGAACAAAGATAAAATCTTATCTGGTGTGTGCCACATTGTCACTGTTCGGTAGCTGTTGGTGAGCCTCAGGGCCTGTGTTCTGTATGGAGTCCCTTTGGCTGCAGCTCAGAGGCTTCTGCGCCTGCCAGTTCCCACTCCCACTCGTCACCATCACCCTGGTCACTCCAACAGCCCCCGCACCTGGCATCCTGTAACTGTAGGTTTTGGGTCTTAGGCATAAGAACCACACAATCAGACTCACTATGGTTCCCAGTCAGATGTGGGCTGGTGTGGGAAGAGGGAAAATCACGCAAGAATCTTCGTGGTGAAGTCACCGCATACTGTAGATGCTATCACTGCACCTTATTTATGCTCACCAAACACCACCCTCAGTGAGGGAGGCAGATAGCCCCCACACAGTTCACAGCTGGGAAACTGGGGCACAGAAAGGCTGCAACTTACGGCAGACTGTTTTTCTAACATACGTGGATACCCATGAGAATCATAATGTAACATTTACTGAGTGGCTATGAACTATCTTGAATCAAAATGATTTAAAGGCCACTGACTGAACTATTGATTTGGGCTACATTTTTTTTTCAGATAAAAATATTTAAACACAACCTCATGGTCACAAGGGCCTAAGAATCTTGAGTTCTATTACAAGAAACTGTAAAATCTGGCCGTGTCACTCTGCCATACTGGCAGAGCTCATGGGCTATCATTTTGGTTGAGCCATGTCATACCAAATCTAATACTAGAGACAGTGTATGACAATTGCCGGGATGATCCCTGTTTCTCCTGCTGAAGGACACTGTGAAGGAGGTGGCATGTGACTTCTGAGATCAAAAACCCAGAAGAGCAGTGTGTTAGCACCAGGGACAGCTCCATGCTTCTCCCTGAGGGACTCTCATGTGACCCAGTCCTGTTGAGTCCTCACATGCTCAGTGTCAAGTGGAGTTTTTGTTTTTGTTTTTTTTTTTTTGAAGTTGGGGTCCTCAGCCTTAAGGCGTGTACTTGGGGTATTCATCTCCCCTGGTTTTGCCTTTCGGTTTCCTTCCCATGGCAGTGGGAGTACTCCCAGCAGATTCCTGTCTCCCGTGACTAGGACACCACCTCCTGTGTCATGCTATTCTGACAAGTGACTTGGAATGTATTGTCTCTGGTATCCCTGGCTATGTAGATCTTTTCCTTCTGGCCTAAAGACCGTAAAGAGGGAAGCTGTCTAGATTAGCTCCTGGAGTCAGAGTGAAAAAGACACCCAGCTCATTTCCCAATAGCTGGTCTGCCCACCAAGAGCTCTCCAGTACTCGTGGTACTCATGACTTGATACTTTCACGAGCATGACCCCAAACCTACGGTAGGGTTTCTGTTCGTACTGAAGGGCATTCCCTACTTGTCCTAAGGACCTCCCAATGGGAATGATCTAGGAGCCCAGACAGATGACAAAACCTGCCTGAAAGCAGCCTGCCATGTTTCAATCCCAGCCAGGTTGCCCACTGGCGGTGTGACTTTTGGTACGTTACTTACCCTTAGTGTATTCAGGATTAACATGTGGGTGACAGTAAATACTTAGCCCATAGGTGTGGTGAAGATCAATGAGTTACTGTGTGGGAATAGTGCCTGGCATGAGAGTCACATGGGGAACAGTGTGAGAAAGATCTCATGTGTCCCCTGATCACCCGCCGCATACAGGAAGCCTTGCCCAGGGTGACAACATCTGTCGTTGCTCACAGATGTTTGCCAAGCAGGAAGTTTAACGCAAAAAACTTCCTTTAAAAATAGGCCTTCCAAATCTACTTCACTCTGATGTTCAAGTATGCGGGGGTGTAAAATACTATGCTATTTTTATCCTCTGGAGTTGACTTCACACAACTGGTGCTGAGCACTATCTGCCACCAGGGTCAGGGTGGCCTGTGGCACACAGGTTCCTCCTAGTGGGGACAGTGGCTTCAGTCCCCTTGTCCTCCTGGCCACATTGTGCCTAGGAGACTGTGAAATGGCCACTAGCCCTGGCAGACCTGGCAGACACAGAGGACACTGTGGTGCTTGTTGTTTTAGCATAACTCTTCCCTAGTCACTGACTCCCTGGCTTGCTGTGTCAACACAGGCTGACCGGGGTAGGGACTGAGCATCCCCAGCTTGTACTGGGAGGGCTGTCTTTCCATACCATCAAGCTAGCACTCTGGATAACTCCCAGTGTGTGTGTGTGTGTGTGTATGAGCATGCACGTGTGCACAAACACACACACACACACACACACACACACACACACACACACACACACACACACACACACACGGCACCAGCTCTTCCCAGAAGCCTGGTTTCTACACAAAGTAGGAAAGCAAAGTGTTCCCTGTCAGTTCTCTCTACACTGGGGCTCATGTGTCGGATGACTAGCTCAGCCCCAAAATGATTCATTTTACTGGGAATGTGGCTCAGCTGGCAGAGTGCTTGCCTTGCAGCATGTATTCCTGGGTTGAGCCCCTGTGTAGCATAAAACTGAGCCCGGTGATTCCAGCCCTGTGATTCCAGCACTTGGGAGGTAGAGACAGAAAGATCAGAGGTTCGAAGTCATTCGTGGCTATACAAGGAGTTGCAGGCTAGCCTGGACTACATGAAAGTCTATCTTAAAAAACAAAATAGACTCACCTATTTTCCTGCCCCGAGGCTACGAGAAGATACAACTGCCTACTACAGAACAGGTACAGTAAGGTCAGGGGACCTCCACTGCTATGCCTGGTGGCCCCACTGCGAAGCTTTTCTTTTCCCCACATCCACGCCCTGTGCACCTCACATCCGTTCTCTCCTTGCTTGTTTGGAAGCCTGGTCCTGCGGTCACTTTGACACAGCCAGAGCCCTGTTCCGGTGAATCTCTTTTCCTCTCAGGAAGCCTAACTCGGTAACAAAGACCAGGACTGGCTCATCGGTGATGGCTGGAAGCAAGAAACCAACACCTTCCTCACGCTAGCTAGGGGGTGAGACCTGGGTGCAGTTCAGATTTTAACACTTTGGTCCTCTGTGGCTTTGCTAAGATAGTAAGATAGTTGATAGTTCCAATCCGCCATTTTTCAGAATGACTCACAAAATCATGAGAGAATCATCTACTGTATGGATCATATGTGAATGAACATAAAACACCTACGATAGGCTTTAGAGTGATCAAAAAAATCACAGTGATATAAACGGAGCTTCAGACTCATCTGGACTATAGGAGAGTCTATCTTTAAGAAAACGAATCAAGAGCAAAATGACTCTCGTATTGTCCTGCCCCGAGGCTATGGGAAGCCTCAAAATCTTCACTGCATGAATGTTTATCCCTGTAACAACTATGTCCAGCCTGTGCCATGTGTCCTCCTATCTGGAACCTAACAGAATATCCGATAGAATCAGACACTGAACGAAGGTCTTCTGGGGTGCAGGGGAACACACACTTGGGTCACTTGAGTGGTGTGAACCTATTTTCAACTTGTACTCTACCCTGAGTCAGTATGACCCTGAAGAAGGAGCCAGCATCCTATGTTTGCCTCAGATCCTTGTCTGGAACCCCACCCACAGAGGGATTTATTATTAACTCTTTGCTTATCTAATTGGTTTATGTGTGAAGGTAGCCAGGGCAGACAGAGTTAAAACCTTAAACAATGCAACCCCAGCGTCACACCAGACATTTACCTCATGGAGACCGTCATACACAAATAGGGAAGCACAACGTGGGTTCACAGGGAACCTTAGTAAGTACCAACCAGTCACTGCTTTACAGTATCACATGGCCTCTGCGGTTGCGGGGCCACAGGACTCTGGATTAATCTATCAGTTTCTTACGAATACGACAAAGTGTGTGGCTCAGAACAGCATAAGCTATTTTATTACAGTTCTGGAGTGCAGAAGTCTAAACGTGGCCAGCAGGACTGTGGTTCTTAGGACACTCCAGGGGAGAACCTCCCACTGTTATAGATAGCTCCTAAAGATGGCCTGATCTCTGTAGCTCATGGACCTGCTTTCTGCCATTTGATTCTGTCGGGAGCTTTTCCCATGTGAGGACCCTATGGTCCCATGGAGTTACAAGGGTAGCCCAGGGTCATCTTCCCATCTAGACATCTTATAACATCTTAGGCACTCTTGAAAAGCTTCTTTTGGATGTGAGGGAACACATGTACAGACCCTGGGGACTAGGGCTTGGCATCTTTGTTGGAGAAGAACACTGTTCTGTTTGCTACAGTCAATAACTATTTTTTGCTAACTGGGCAATACTCCCTGAGGTCTCTGCTACCTAAAGCTCCCTGAGAAAGCTTAGGGTCCCTCTCAAGCACATCCCAGTATCCCACAAGCCTCCACACCTGGGCAGGAGTCTCACCTGGTCATCAATCTTTCGCTGTAGCTGGACGACTTTGTTCTCCATGCCCACATTGAGACGTTTCAGATGTTCTGCAGAGCGAGCCTCGATCTTGAGGGCCTTCAGCTCCTGCTTGGCCTTGAGCCTCCGGAAGGCACACTGGATGACGATGGCTGCATCCCGCTGCCTCTGGAAATGTCTCCGTGCCATCCAGCCCCGGGCATACTTCTGGATGATGGTGGCTTTATGCTCCTTGAGAACCTGGTGAGGACAGGCACACGC
Organism: Microtus pennsylvanicus; assembly: GCF_037038515.1. Taxonomy (NCBI): domain Eukaryota; kingdom Metazoa; phylum Chordata; class Mammalia; order Rodentia; family Cricetidae; genus Microtus; species Microtus pennsylvanicus. Next base: position 12,475,123 of record NC_134582.1, read on the forward strand.
AGGCTATGGGTTTGCTCTGCAGGATGGGAAGAGGTGCATTTTCTGCAACCACCCTGAGGTGAAAGCTGGGCTGGCCTTGGGTTGAGGAGACAGAACACTTGTGGCCCATAACACCTGAAGATTTGATGGAAAATTTTAACTAAGTTCTCTATGTGTCCACAGGGAAGCAGCTGCCAAACTCTTTCTACCCATATTTTACTACACAGGAAACCAGTCTAAGAGCTTAACGTTTGGGGAAGCTGGATGATTATTCCATTAGAAAGAGGCAGTGGCCCTGGTGGAAGGAGGTGGAAGATGAAGTGAGGTGTGCATGGCAGCCACTCACCTGGCAGTAGTTTCTTCGCACAAACATGGCTCGCGTGAAGGACTGGATGACGACCACAGCCCTGCAGACTCTCCGGTAGGCCTGGCGGGCCCTCTGCATCCGGTACTGCTTCTGGAACACTATGGCTGCACGGGTTCTCCGCAGGTGCTCAGCCAGCCTGGGTATAGTAGTGAAAGAGCACAGGTTGCACCAGGGAAGGGAACCTGGCCAGCTGAGCTATCCATGAAGCCCTTCCTTCCACGGCCCTAATTGGGCCCCCACCTAGACTGGAGTTACAGATAGGTGTGAGCTACCATGGTTGCTAGGAGTTGGGCCTGGGTTTTCTGGAACAGCAGCCAGTGCTCTTACTTGCTGAGCCATCTCTCCAGCCTAGCATCTCCCATTCTTAAGGGGTTACACTGCTATCTGTCCCGCTGTGTCTCCATAAGCTCAGAGTTTTTGCATCTAGTTCGGGACCAGGACAAGTGTTTTCTGAATAAAAAGAATCCACCCCCCAGGCTAGCAATGATCCTTCCTGGTTTTCTCATTTTCCCCAAACTTCCCACTCTCTCACTTCTGCACTCCACCCACTTGGAGAGCAGGTAGTCCTACCCTTCTGGAGAACCTGTCAAGTTCATTGCAAGGGTTTAGAGAGAGGGTTAGAATACCCAATACTGGGGAGGACCTAAGAGATCAGTTAGCACAGCCCTGGGATAGGAAGTGCCTTCTGGGGCCACCAAGCACCTATGTGCTGAGGTTCAGGGGTCCCCTAGTCTGTCTCTCTTTTGTTTCTTTAACAGGCCTTGTCCACCCCCAGGTCACATGCTCCCTGCAGGGAGAGTGTAGCATGCTATTGCAGGATCACCACCAGGAAGCCTGAGTTGGTGCCCTCTCCAGTGAGGAACAAGAAACAATGATGGAATTAGTAGGCAGGGACTGTGCAGAGGCACTCAGGGGTGATCCGACTGTCCTTACATCTCCACAATTTCTGCACTGGAGATGTCTTAACAGGACAGGGGGACAATGGTGAAAGCCATCTCTGGCTGTGTGCAAATAAGCAGCCCATAGCAAGTGCATGAGCAAGAATAGCACTTCCATCTCTGCCGCGCAAAAGAGACCTATACTGAGCTTAGGGTTGGGGTCTGTGTTTCTCTTTCTCTATTAGAGATGGCTGAGCAGCCACCTGAGAAACTGTCTTGGAAACACAAGATTTCGTGGCAATTTCTATCATCTTCCAAGGAAAAAGGAGCGAGTGTTGCTGTGAGGCAGGCTGGGGCTCAGGCTGACAACCCAAGGAGGAGGGGACATCTTGCATCTCACTGGGAGCCAGGGCTCTCACATGGGTCTCAGTGGCCTCTGCCCTTCTAGTGCCATCAGTTAGGAGGAGTGACAGTGGTCCCCTCTGAGTGGCATTGGGTAGGGAAGAGAGGCTGATTGGTGATTGGTGTCCTGGTTCTCGGGTAGCTGCTGTGGCTGGATGAGACATGTCCTCTCTATGCTGTCTCATTGCAGGGGTAAGTCATGGGAAGGCTTCCCCAGACCTTCCGGCTCCAATCAACATCCAAGGGCTTTGGAATTCTAGTATGAATAATGGGGTTACATGCAAGTTCACCAGATCCATCTCTCTTCCTAAAAGACACTGGTTCACCTTGGGGTTCTGGCAAAGGAGAAATGGTTGATTTGTACCCAAATCACATGGTACTAGGTTAGTGTTGGTAGATGGGGGATAGATTGGGTATCAGGAGACACATGAACTAGAGCTGCTCCCTGAAGAAAGAAGGGCACCACAGGGATGCACACAGGCACCAGGAGCAATTAGAAACACTAATTCTAGACAAAGAGTCCCCCCTTCCTCCTGACCCCAGTGTACCCTCAAATGACTCACCTGCGAGCCAGGTGTCCTCTGTAGAACCTCTGCAGGGTTAAGGTAGCTGCCTTCAGCCTACGATACTTCAGCTTCTGCAGCCAGCCCCTGACTGTCTTCTGGATCATGATGGTGGCTTCCCGGAACTTGTCTGCCCGCAGCTTCTCCAAGTAGGCCACTTGACCTGCCCGGAAGAAGATCTTGGTGCGGCCAAACTGGAACTTGTCTGGATCCTTTATGAGGTTGGGAGGAAGACCCACTGGTTAAAGAACTGTGCAAAGCACACTTGTCTTTCCCTCCCAGCAGAACTACTTGCCGGACTGCATGTGCCCCCTACCCCTCTCCCTCTGCCCTAGAGGACACACCTAGATCTTCAGCATCCATTAAATAGACTTGAGTCTTCACGAGAAGACAGGCATGGATCCAGGGTGTGACCATTAAAAAGAAACCTGCCCTCACAAATCCAACATCATGGGGAGGGCAGGTAGAAAAGTAAGCAGGGGACTCTTTTTAAGGAATGGGGAGAATTAGCAAGAAACAAACAGGCAATGCTCGGAAAGGATGGTCTAGGTCAGTGGTTCTCAGTCTTCCTAATGCTGTGACCGTTTAATGCAGTTACTCACAATACAGTGATACCCAACCATAAAATTATTTTCATTGTTACTTCACGACTATAATTTTGCTTTTGTTATAGATTGTGATGTAAAATCTGATATACAGGATGTCTGATATGTGACCTCCCACCCTCAAAAGGCTCATGGTTTATAGGCTGAGGTCTAGGCAGCTACATCTGTGGAGGTAGGAAAAGATGTGTGTGTGTGAGCCTAAAGGGGCAGCCATAGAAGGCTAACCTGTGGCTTAGCCAAAGCCCTACTCAGTGGGAATGTTGTATCTGGAAGACATGGCCCAAGGAATGGGGAAACTGAGGAAGGAATATAATGTCTTCAGGGGAAGTCTTGAAGCACAGGGAGCAGTCTACCTCCAGATGGACGACTATGCACAGCAGCCCTAACCAATCACCCCAGATCAGGAGGCACTGTGCACCATGATGCCTGTGAAACCCTAGGCATTTACAGCCACTTCTTGCACTTCATTTTCCTCACCTGTGGAGGGAAGGTTCTGCTAATAGCCTTTGGGGGATCCAGGTAAGGGTGAACTAAGTGGACAAAGTGGAGTCAGTTATGTGGCCATGGAAGCGACTCACAGACGTGGGGTATACACCATGAGTGCAGCCCTGACACCAAAAGAAAGGAACTCCCAGTGCTATATATGAACTGAACTTAGCTGACCTGAAACACATTTTCCTAAGCCATGAAAAATAAGATGTCAAGACATGTACAGCGATGATGGATGGACCACAGCAACGTCATAGTTAACCAGAGTCCCATCAACCAAGCACAGCTTAGCCAACCACCCCACCTCCCTCTCAGCACTGTCTTAGCTTGCTAGTTTACAAAAGCATGTTTAACATAATTTTATCATGTTCTGAAAGGTATTTTCTACAATTTAGCATTTTATGGAGACACAGATTATTACACTCTGTTATAACTCTGGAACTCTCTAGAACTACTGAAATATTTAAGGATTTGTCCCTCATGGCTCTGCTCTTAAAATTTCTCAGCCTCTAATGTAGTTTTAAGGTTGTTTCATTTAAAACAATTTTTCAAAGGCCTGGAAATCTGCTGTTTTATTTATAACAAGCTGAGGCTGACTACAGTTCGGATCTCCATTGGGCACATCAGCTCCGAGGAGCCAGAGAAGCTGAGACAGCAGCAGCAGCAGCAGCAGCAGCCGCCACCACCAGGGGCCACCTCCATACACACCCTAGAGACCTGCTCTCTGTGTGTGCTGACATGTGGAAAAGCAGGGGGTGCTCTAGGTAGGGGAGGGGACTTCCCTTTCCCAGTCACTGCTGCAGGCAATGACTTGATGTCTTAGGTGGTTTTGTGGGGATGTAGTCAAAGCTGTAGGTAGCCTCCACCCTCCACCACTGGGGCTTTTGGTCCATGCCCTCCTAGAGCCGGATCACCTTGATGAGACTCTCCAGCACAGACTTGCAGATGCTCTTCTTGTCGGTGTTGGCAAGCTCTCTCTTCTTCATCAACACACGATACCGGTTGAAGAAGTCATGGTAGGTCCACCTGGAGGAAAACCAGGGTAGATCAGAAGGTGATCTCAGATGCTATCTCATGGAGTCAAGGCTACTGTACAAAGTTATTGTAGGAGCTTCAGATCAGTCCTGGGGGAGCTTTGTTCTTTCCATACCCGGCAAGGAATTCCAGTGTATCAGGACTCCTGAAGTTTGAGTTGGGTAAATTGAGTGTTAGGGAGGTACCACCCATAGAGCCAGGGTATCCATCTGTTCACATCCATAAAGCCCTCCGTTCTGCTGCCACCACTGGAGAATTTGGGCACCTTATCTAGACACAGCTCTGTCTACACGGTTGGGTTTTCATCTTTGAGAGTTCCTACTGATCTTTGTAAACACATTTCTAAAGGCAGAAAAGTGCTCGGGAATGAATGTGTCTCCACTGTGATCTCTTATATCTCTGCTCTTAATTTGGAAGAGAGAAGAACAGATCATCGTAGACATTTCCAAGCCAGACTCCTTTTCACCTGGTAAGTTTTTACTGATCCCCAGGACACGGTGTGTAAAATAGGTACACAAACCAAACGTTTACTGCTATCAGAGAACTATCATGTGCCCATGGTCACAGTAGTGGCAGCATTGCTAATGGGGTAAATAACTGCTTTCTGCTTGGATTTAGGACTGCTCTACCAAAGGAAATGCATGCCCCATACTGGAATCCAGCCAAGAACTTAAGGTTTGGGAGCTCATAGACTCCAGGGGTGAACCTACTACTGCAATGCAGTTAAATGGGCATAGAGTCAAGCTGCCCTGTAACTCCCACATCCAGTGGGATGCTGCTACCAATGGCTTAAGAAGCTATGGTGTTGGTTTCTCTTTTTATTTTTTTCCTCTTAATTGGGGGTAATTTGGGATTTCTGTAAAGATGTCTCCCATCCCCACATAACTGAAGAGCCTCCTAACTCACTGCCTGTACAAGGCGGAGTTATTGACTATGTTTTGGTAGTCTTTAGAAGACCTTCCATTAATTACCCCTGGAATCTGAGACTGGCTACATACAAACAAACGCAGTCTCCTAAGCAGGATTGCTCTTCCTCAGGAATGCTGTTCCAGTTTACACCCATCACTGCACCAACCCTCCCGACTCAGAAATGCTCATGACCTCCTCATGCAGCGGCAGAATCATGGCAGAATCAACATGAGCCCCCATCCGAGGGGCTCAATTCATCAGGAGGTCGTACAGGCCTCCCCCATCTTTCTAAGTCTGTGGCCATTGCAGAGTGGGGACGGCTTGTCCCTTCAGAGACATCAGGGAGGGACTGCATACTAGTCAGTAGGGACAGGCTGTTGGTAGTTTGCTCAGATAGCATTCACTGAGGCGAGTCATCTGCCATTCCTGTCATTGGTGGCCTTGCCCAGAGACTGTCTAGTCACTCAGACCAACCTGCTCAAGTGTTAGTGGAGAGAGAACAGATTGTGTCCCTTTTTCAGGGACTCTTTCGTTCACGCAGAAAGTCCTTTAGAAGCTTCGGAGAAAGGAGCACTTTGGGGTTCCAGGAACCCTGGACATAGCAGGGCATATTACACTCAAAGTGCCACATCCCCCACCTCCCCCCCAGTTCCTCTGCTTCAACAGCAGCTGGGCCTTGGAGGGGAAGAGACTGATGTAAGTAGAAATAACAAAAAGACTTTTCTACCTAGCTGTATTTCTCCCTCTATGACATACTTGGCTAGAGATGGCTCTTTTCCTTTTTTGAGAAAACACGTTATGTACCACAGGCTGACCTCTAAATCACCAAGAAGCTGAGGACTTGAGCTCTGGATCTCCTTTGCCTTCACCTCCCAAGTGCTGAACTACAGGTGTGCACCACACACCTGGCTCAAGTCTGCTCCATTTTAACAAGCAAAAACATTTGGGATGTCATATGCTATAAATATATCCTTCTATGATTTTTTATTTTTTTTTGTCCTCTTGCATGCCTGTGCACCATAGATGTGTCTGGTACCTGCCGAGGCCAGAAGAGGGCATCAGATCTTCGTGGGACTAGAGCTATATAAATGATTGTGGGACTCCCCGTGAAAGCTGGAAACAATCCTGGCATCTCTGGAAGAGCAGCCTGTGCTTTTAGTTACTAAGTCATTTCTCCAGCCCAAATCTACTCTTATACAGTTAAAAATAACTTCTAATGTATTTATGAAGTTGTGTAATTATCCCCAGTATTCAATTCCAGAACACACACAACCCCCAAATGAACTCTCACAACTCTGAGCAGGTTTGCCAGGCCCTGGCAATCACTAATCTACTTTGTCTTACACTTCTTGGTTTTAAACTGGCCCATTCTCCCTTAAGGAGGGAGGGCAGAGAGCAACAGATCCCTGAGGACTCTATCGAGGGACCAGAAAAGGGGTCCCCTTGCCCCTTGCATTCTTCTCATTGGGCAGAAACTTCCCCACCCTTCAGTGGTGGACTACCTGCTGTTTTTAGCAGCTACCTTACAGAAGGAAAGGGTAAGACTATTTTCCCAGCTAAATGCAAATCAGATGCACATTTTAGTTAGCTTTGCTGATGCTTTCCTAGGCTCTTTCTGCCATGGCCCCATCCTAGAGAAAGATGGACTTGGCTAAGAACCCAATGGAACAGTGCCTGTGAAAGAGCGCTTCCTGGAGTCTAAGTCCCTTGCCACCCCTCCCTCCCTATCATCAATACAAACATCTCAGAATGTAAGGTTTTGTGTGGGCTTTCCCCTTAATCTGCTGGGCACTTTCTCCCGACTGCCTCCCCTGACTCTTGAAGGGCACCTATCGAATTCTGTGTCACAGTTATTTGTGTACTTACTATTTGTCTCTGTGAGCTCACAGTTTTGCTGGGAAATAATTAAGACAGCATTTAGCTGGGCCAAAATCCTTAAATGTTTCTAATTTGAAAACCTCTTACTGCTGACAGATCCACAACTCAAGGAAATTATGAGGGTGGGAGAGATGTGGCTGCAAAGACGTCAAAGCCAGTTTGTAAGGAGCTCGGAGCACAGGAAGCCTGGCTCTGACCTTGGCCATCGCTGTGACTTAGGTAAAGGCCAGGCTGCATGACATCTCATTCGCCCACAGAACAGGTTCACCCATCTCACTAACGTACCCAGGCCTTCATAGCCAATGAGTTATCCCAGGGGTGCTGGGAAAAGCTTTCCAGTATGTTCCTTCCTGTTCAAGGTACCCCGTCATTTTTACTTGCAAACACATTTTGAGACACACCTGCATGAGGAGAGGGTGGTGTGGTGAAGCTGGAAAAGCTAGATGCTGAGAAGAGAATCCTTAGCCTTGGGAAGATGCTCATTCTCCCAGGAGACAAACTAAGATGTGGGTCTGCTCTGAGATCTGACATCATAAGGCCTATAGAAACATCACTGACTGCAGAGTCCAGGATCAAACATGGGTTCCCCCTTCCATGGACCTGGAGTGCCTAGTGAGAAACCCTTCACAGAAAAGTCTTCCTGCCTATAGTGTGACATCTTTATAACCAGTTGCTTACTTTAGTTGAATGGTATTTTATTGACTATTCAAATGGCTGGACCCTCCAAGTTAAACTTTTTCTGCAAGTGTCTTTTAAAGGGGGTGCTAAGGATTAGGACATTAATTCTTCAGTGTAAGAGAATCCCGTACAATAGAGGGCACACTGTAACTTTGAACCATCACTTATCCCTCACTGAGACATGGAACAACAACAAAAAGCCTTCAATCTCTGCAAAAACATTTGCTATAGAATATATGTTGAGCTTTGGTTTAGAAGGCTTTAACAAGTAGCCATTGGTGTCCTGCAGTCATGTGGACCCTTCCTAGTCAGGTGACCATGCTATGTCTTGTCTCACTTGGGATAGCACTGTGCCTCATTGGCTGTAAAGCATCCATTCTGAGGATGGTGTGACATGGAATTCTGTCTCATATTAGTAGCAGAAGCAAAACACTCTGACACTAGGACCAGCTCCTGACAGCGCTCTACAGTGCATCAGCCACTGTGGAGGTAGGTTTCCCCACTTCCTTAGCCATGACTTTCTCCCTGGATCCCAATGCATATGCTGGATGCCTCACTAGGCTTTCTAGTCTTCAACATCAAGCTTCCTTTTCAGAAATGGCTTCCTTCACCTGTACTCTGGCCTGGCTAAACAGTCATAGTTGTGTGTGTGGGAAGAGCCGAGGGCTGTGACCGCTTCCAGACTAGGCAAGCATTCATCAGAGCCTTCAGTCTGGAGAAAGGCCCTCTTAGAAATGAGCTCCTCAGGCCTGAGGCCTTGAGGGATAACACAGCTGCTGTGAATGGCACAGAAAACGGTTCCTTGGGTTGTTTTGGGTCCAGGTTCCCATCTGGAGCCTTGAACTGGATTCGACCATCATCATGTGAGGTTATTCTGCAGAAGAATGTCTGCCTGCAAGATCATCTGTGAAGTGGGGTGAACAGAGTTATCAGTAAACTGGGGCAAGCAGAAGAGATAGGCTGGCCACAGCTGCTCCCCTATGAATGAGGATATTGGTTTGAGTATATAAATCCTCAGATTGCATCCTGAGACAGATTTTGGTGTGATGCTCCAAGTCAGTCCCTATGATGTCAGACCACAAAGAAGTTGCCATGGTCAGTGGTCTCAAGGACCCTTGAGAAAACTGTGAAGAATCCTTCAGGGTAGGATTAGAGGTATAACTTATACTATTGGCCACTACAAGGGCCAACACACCCTTAATTGTTTCCATCTGGGAGGACTTGATTCAATCACATTTTTTTTTCTGGGATTTGTTTCCTCATCTATAAGATGTAAGTGATACCACTTCTTCTTGGTAATCTCAAGAGTCAATGTGATCTTTCCATAAAATGGTGCTGGGATAACAGCATATCCAAAAACAAACAGTGAAGTTGGATCCCCTATAAAAATGAAAATGTATGTCCGCACAGAAACATGTATATGTCTAGGCATGTGACACACATCCCAACGCTTGGGAGATATATATACTAGTTTTAAATTAGTTTTCCCACCTGGGTTGGGAAAGGTAAAGTAGAGAAAGCTGAAGTCTTTTCAGCAAGCACTGCTCATGGTGGCATATTCCTATAGGCTCAGCACTTGGAAGGCTGAGGCAGGAGGATTGCTAGCAGTTGAGGCCAGCTTAGGCACTACATGAGTCCAAGGCCAGTCTGGGTTGCAAAGTTAGACCCTATCTCAAGATAAAAACCAGTACAGGGCTTCCAAGAATAGGATGAGAACTGAGTTCATGCAGTTTTGTTTGACTTTTTTGTACAAACACTGCATGTCTGGGGAGTCCTCCCACACCTGTTTTGGTTGAGCAGCATCTGCCTCACAGCTGTTTCAGTTACAAAGCTGAGAGAGAGCCTGGAGATGGTTAATTGCACAGACACGCGAACCAGGGCCATGGGGAGCTGCTGTCCTACACAGCCCATCCATCATCTTTCTCTACGCTCTTTACGGTGAGCATATTTCTTAGCTACTGCACCGCGCTTCGAATTCAATGGCACATTTTCATTATAAGTCAGCTTCCAAGAGAGCTGTAATTCTCAGGGAGGATAAAAGTAGACAGCCACCCTGAAGCCTGTGGGAGAGGGGGAACCAGAACACCGCTGCTGGCCAACCGTGTCACACATGTTCGCACTGGTGAGATTGGGGAAATTTCGCGGTGCTTGTTTTGCCTTCATTTTCACATAGGAGAAAGAATTCCTTCCAAGCTATCACTTGGGTGGGTGGAAGAATCTTCCAGGGCTTGAGCCCCTGGAAGAACTCCATGGGAGAGTCCTCAGTTGTCTGTAATCCTGGACTGTGCTCTTCCCTTCCATTTCTCATGTTTTGGTGACTCAGAAAGAGAAACACAGGAAGATGTTACAGGCTGGACTTCCCACATCACAGGAGCCCACTGACAGATGAGGCTTGGGAAATGCTCTGCAGTTACTTAACAAGCCAACTCAAGGGAAATCACTCCCCTGTGTGAGTTCTCAGCAGCTGGGGAGGGGAATCCTTTTACAAGGGGAATCCCCATCTGCTCAAATCCCTCTGGTCCCATGGAGGTCTTCTCAAGTCAGGTCAACAGAATGACTGGCTCACAATAGCATGCCGGATGCTGGAGCTTGGTGTGGACAGAGGGATGAAAGGGGATTAGGGTCCACCTGTAATAGAACAGGTGATGCAACTCCAACTCAACACTAACCAAAGTGCTGCTTTCTCTAATGTAAAAATTCCATGGCAGTTTGGGAAGGGAAACCTCTCTTGGACCCTTTAGCAAAACGTGTTAAGGCAGCAAATGCAAGTAGGACATAGGAAGCAAGTGTTGGATCCAAGTCCATGCATTTAAACCATAGCTTTTTGCAACATGTCCTGTAATACCAGAAACACATCCTTTCTTCCCCGCACCTCCTACAACACCTGTAATTACAAAAAGAAAAGGCGCAAAGATACCACAATTACCTGCTGGAAAGAGCTCTTAAACAAATAGGACACAGGAAAAGATATCTATTAGGTGGGCTGGAAGAGGCCAGCAAGTTGTGGCATGCCAACCCTGCTGGCGGCAGCTCTACCTGCAGCTAGGTGGACTGAACCGTCAGCGCCTCTTCAGTGTGGAGCTAAAGAGTCAGGTGCATGGGTCCTCTTTGCTGCCCGAGTGAGAAGGTGGGCACACCCAGAGAGTGATCACAGACTAGCAGCTGCAAGAGGGCGCGAAGTTGGCAGAGAATGCCTGCCACCGATGGAGGGACAGCTCCTGCTGTCTCCCCATCAATCTGAGTCTTTGCTCTTCAAGGCCCAGCTGAAGGCTCACTCCTCTGAGAGGCCCCAGCTTCTCCCGTACATACTACATCCTTGCACCTGTGTGTGCATGGTTCCCTAAACAGCTCAAGCTCGTGGCTTTAGCTTTGAGATCCTGGTGGGAAGCCGGGTCTTCCCACAAAGGTCTGGATGCTTTCAAGAGAGGTATGGAGAGAGATTGTGGGAGAGGAGCAGCCTACAGAGGCAGAAGGCGGTTCTCATTCTACATAAAGATCTCTCTCGGGAGACCCCAGAAATAAACCTTCCCCCCAATCCACCCTGAAAACAGACTGTGTTGTAGGACAAATGCTGTGAATGCAATGGCACTCTCTGTCACTATGATTTCACGTGGCAAGGCTGTGTGAGATCTCAGCCAGTGGATCAGAGGTGGCAGGTGGATACAGAACAGTGACCGTGAGGACATAGAGTTAACCATGTCAGACACATTCATCCTCCTCCTGATGTCCAAGGAGACACCTTCGGAGTGACAGCTTCTGAAAGTCACTTGTTCTACCACAAAATTATTCATATAGAAAGCTCCTGGTGAAATAGGTGGTTCCTTTCACTGAGAGAGCTCTTCTCCCAGTGGCCCTATCTGTCCTAGATTATCTCACTGTCACATGTTTTTCCTGTGCCTTCATAGTCTGACACAATCATATTGTACACACTTCCCAAGTTATCCATAGAGATGATGACCTCAGGTTTGTCTGCTCATTCAGGCCATACACAGCATAGGCACAGCACACCTATGTTCTCGAGCTTCTTACAACAATACCTCCAAACAGTTTTCCCTGAGATAACATAGTTGGTGTGTGTGTGAGAGAGAGAGAGTGTGTGTGTATGTTTGTTTATATATGAGTGTGTGAGAGAGTGTGTGTATGCTTGTGTGTGTGTGTGTGAGAGAGAGTATGTTTGTGTGTGTGTGTGTGTACACTATGTGTTTTGTGCTGGGAATTGAACCTAGGACCTTATATATACAAAGCAAGCACAGTACCACTGAGCAACACCACCAAGCCTTTTTATACAACTTGTAAACTAAGCCTACAGAGTTTAAGGAACTTTAGGATGCTGACTTGAGGTCACACACTTACAGGGATTTCACAAAAAGAAAACGTGAACTTTTTCTCACACTCCCTCAGATCCTTATGCTCCCACACAGGCTATGTGTGACGATAGCCTTTGTTTGAAGGGGAGCACTTGATTGACTTGAATAGTACTGCTGGGAAATAACACAGTACCAGCAAAAGGGTGTTGATTCTAGAACCAACTCGATTGCTGGCTGGCGACTCAGCAGCCCACGTCCTTCTGTGAGCCTCACTGGGAAACATGCTAGGTTACATTGTGTCTTTTCTACCTGTAACACAGAGATGTGGTCACACCATAACATCCTTTCTTTCAAGCTAAGTTTTTCAAGGAAAATCTGGCCACAGCCCATTCAGTTGGTTTGCTGCCCACTAATGAGTCATGGACAATTCTGAGAACCCACAGGCTAATAATGGCTGGACTGAAGATGCTCTCTTGTTAGATGATGTCTTGGGGGCCCAGCAGATGCAAGAGCCAGGAAAGCAACACTCATAAAAACGTGACTTGGAAGCTCTTAGGCCCTCCTCCAGTTCTCCCTATGAATGGAACTGTAGAGTCTGAACCCAGGGCCTGGGGGCAGGCACGGAAAAGCAGCAGGGGTAATGAGAAAACAAATGGCTTATGTCAGACCTGAGTGCTACTGTGCCAATCAAAAGGTAATGCCCATACTGCAAGAACAGACAGGAAAGTGGGCGGAGTCTCTAACTGCTTCTGCTCTGACCTTCAGATGGAAACACCAGACAGGCCCCCCAGGACACTGCCTCTGCTTCTCAAGGGAAGATCAACATTACCCTGAACAATTGCCTACACCTTTGTGGCCTGGAAAAGCTGCCTAGATGCTGCAGGTTAGCAACCGTGCTCACACTTCGCAGGTCTATCAGCGATTTCCCTTCCCGGCCTGGCATGTGGGAATTGTTTATGGGTAATTAGTCACAGGGTATGAGACTGGTTACTCCACTGCCTGGGAAAGTGCCAGATGCAGAGAGGAGGGAGGCCTGGGCTACCCCCACGCTGGCACCTCCAACCCCCAAAGAGAGGGATCTCAGAGCAGTGGATCCTGAAGAGCAGACTCCAGGGTGGCCACACCACTCTCCCCAGTCTTGGCTGACAGCAGAAGGCATTTGGCTTCCACGACATTATGTGTGCCATATGACTTTGGAAGAGCCAGTGAAGTAACCACCCATTCTCCATCTCTGGGCGAGTGAGCAGAGGAGAGTCACGGTCTTAGTGTGGCTTCTCCAGGCTATCATGTAGTTCTGTGGCATATCCACAACACAGGTTAGATCATGAGAGCCATGTATTTTGTGTGTGTGTGTGTGTGTGTGTTCATATGGGTGTGTGCATGTGTGTGGATATACACATAAGGGTCAGAGGTTAACGGTGGGTGCCTCTCTTGATTGTTCTCCACCTTATTTCTTTTCTTAGTTCACTTAGACACATGGTCTCTGAACCTGGGCCTCACCAATGGCTAGAGGGGCTGGCCACTGAGCTCCAGAGATCTGCCTGTCTCTGGTGCCCCTGCCCCCAGCAATGGGGTTACTGATGATACTTCTGATGCTGGGTTGCTGGAACTCTTGAGTAACATCTCCCCAGTCTCCACGAGAGCTATTCTTAGCTCAGAGAAGCAGTACTTTCTGCAATAGATCTGATTTCACACTGAAAGGTGAAGAGGCTCACACGAGGTGAGATGACAGGTAAAGCGTGCTAGCATACTCTTCTGTTTGTTTAAAGATTCACTTATTTATTATGTATATATTGTTCTGTCTGCATGTGTGCCTGCATGCCAGAAGAGGGCACCAGATCTTACTCTAGATGGCTATGAGCCTCCAAGTGGTTGCTGGGAACTAAACTCAGGACCTCAGGTAGAGCAGTCAGTGCTCTTTACCTCTGAGCACCCTCCATTCCCTCAAAGAGGAAATTCTATCACATGTAAAATACAATACAGAACCTCAAGGATATAAGAAAATTGGCCAGTCACAAAGAGGACAGGTACCACATCATTATACTTAGATGAAGTATCTAGAGTTCACCCAAAGACAGTATGTAGAAAGACTTAATGTCTTTTGGTCAAAGGGAGAAGTAGAGAGGGCGGCTGCAAGGGCTGGGGCAGGGATTGGAACGCAGTGCCACAGTGTGATAAGGTTTATCCCGTGAAGGCTCCTCGGTTAGAAGTTTGGTCCCAGAATGGCGGTGTTGGGAGGTATTGAAACAATGAGGCAAGCAGGGCTAAGGGGGATTATGGAGAAGTTGTTAGGCCAATTGAGTTTGATCTTCAGGGGACGGTGGAACCTCAGTTACTCTCCTTCTTCTTATTGGACAATACTTTTACTCCTTCCTACATAACCTCGGGCTTTTAGACCAGGACTGTGACCAACATAAGGCCGTCTGAAAACATAGTCTGCATGGAGAGTCTTGTTCACTCAGGCATTTTGTTGCAGTAACGGGAGACAGACTAAAACAGCCAACTGTCTTGAGTGCTTTTAGTTTGACATGATTAAAGGAATTCTTGAGATGTAAGAACAGTTACACTTAATGCCACTGAACTGTATAGCCGAAATAATTAAGACAGTAAATATTTTGTCACCATATTTTGCCATAATACAATGGCAGAAAAGATGAAGGATAAGACTGAGAAGCCCATTTTGTAGCTCTAGGTAGCCCATCACCCAGATCTGAGATGCCTCCCCCAAGCCTGGTCCTGCTGACTCCATGTTTTCAAGCCAGGCTGAATTCCTTTCTGTCAGCCTCCTGTTTGGGTCTTCAGGGTGCAGGAGCTTTGGTTGAGGCTGTACCAGGTTGACTGCACATACCATGGCTCAGGGGGGCGCTACACCCTGCTGTTCTCCAGCAGCCCGAGGAGGTCATCACTAGTATCCCTGGTGACATTACCTGGATGGGTAGCCGGCTGCGCTGATCCGAATGGTTTCCAACACTCCGCAGGCTCTGAGCTGCTGCACGGCTCTCTTTGGGTCGAAGCTGCCAAGTAAATACACACCATGAAGGGAATGCTGGCAGGTGAGAGAGCAAGAGAGAGGGAAAGCACGCTGCTCCTGCAGCATGTGAGACACCTATGGCCACCAGCTATAGATGGCCACACACAAGGTCGGGGTGAGGCTCAGAGGAAGGGCGGAGGAGCCATGCTAGCAGTCTTAAGACTGTGCACATCCTTAATCCCATCTTTTTCTTTGCCCACGTGCCTCCCTGAGGTCTGAACACCTGTCCACTCTCTAGAGTTTGCCCTGAGCACTTCCCTCCACACAGACTTTCTAAGGGCCTGTGGGCGAGGTGAGGAGAGAGAAGAGGACAGGGCTCAGTGGTGGACACTGCAAGACATGCTGTGAGTTCCATGGGGAAGCAGGTGCTGAAGGGAACTCTGGGGAAAGACAGCAGGGGACCAGGACAGCCAGAACTCTTATTGAGAACCAAACTAACTCAGAATTAGTCACTGTTTAGAATTTGCTGAGACTACTGTTCCCCTCGGAGAAGAGCACACATGCCCTTTCTTTCTGTCGGTGGCTCAGCTGAAGCCAAGGGCTATGCTTCTTTCGTTCCTTGTACTCTGGAGATAAAAGAACAAGACCGAGGATCTATGAGGCCCACAGCCTTGGAGAGCACAGTGCCTTTGACCAAAACCCTGGTGAGGCTGCAGGCGGCTGGCTGGCCCTGGTAGATGAAGACAGGTAGGACCTGCAGCAGCCCACAGGACAAAGTCCTGGTATGCCATCAGCCACTCTCCCTGACACCCTGGTGCTCTCTTATGGCTGCACAGCTCACCTGGATTCTGGAAATCCAAGGATGGAGGTGGCCTAGGGACGACCACCCACATTCCTTCTCTATAAGAACGACTGTTTACTCATCTTTATGTGACCCGCGCTTGGCCTGGCTCAAATAACTCTTTCATGCTGTTTGCCACACAAGCCTCCCTCGTGAGTCATCAAACTGGCAAACGGTGCCTCTGAGCTTGCATAGCTTCAGAAGACATCTTCCTGGAGACTGATGACGCTAAGCTGTTACTGGGTATCAGGCACGCTCCAAGTCCGTGTAGGTCCTAGGTCTGAGAATACATGTACTCTCCTTCAGGCCCATTCTTGTTTCTACCTTCTCATCTCCCTCACACTGCTTGCTCCACCCCCAACCTGGCTTCTCTAATTCTCTTCCTGTTTATGCCAGCTCTAAATGAGAGGGCTTCAGGTCACTAGTGATATTGTGTGTACAAGGGACAACTTAGCATTGAATTTTACGTGGTCTTGATGAGAGCAGTTACTTGATAACTTAATGCCTCTTGTAAGGACCAAAGCTCTACAGTGTTAGAGGCTTAGAAGACAAAGGGAAACACAAAGCACCCCCCTGGAACCTACCCTTTCCCAGGCCATGCCCTAAGGTGCTTTTGTCCACTTTGATATGCAGCCTGGTTCTGGGGTCTGACCCTTGATTTTAGGCGTGAGGGCTGCTCACAATCCTGGGAAAGTCCTCAGGGGGCAGCTCTGTTCCTCTTAACTCTAGGGCAGTCAGCCGGAATAGATGCTCCATTAGATTTTGTCCCAGGGCTCTGTACCCAACCACTACAACCCCATTCTCTATGCTACTTTCTAGAACGCATAGAGGTCGCCTGCTTCTGCCTCCCAAGCGCTGGGATCAATGGTGTGAGCCACTATTGCTCGGCTCCTTCTTTTTTTTTTTTTTTTTTAAAGGGCCATTCTTTTTCTTGGCAGCTCACACCTTTCCTCACTCTTGTCCATTCTGAATAACACTTTTTGACAACTATGCACCCCAGCTCTGAGACCGGGCCCTGCCATGGTGGCCAGAGCATGGCTTGTGGAGTGAGGATACCTCATATCCCAAGGCAGCATGGTGATATTCTGGGAGAACTGTAGGGTGGGAGAAGTTTCTCATGGGCCCTACACACCATGCCTGGAGCTGGTCTCATCAGAAAATAATTCTCAAGAGGGCTGGGCTCAGCAGGGAGCCCACTTGGGAAGTGACTGACCGGCCAGCAGATGACTCTGTAGAGCACAGCAAGGCTGAGCCCGCCTAGTTCCCACTGATTCTGAAGCAGGATAAGGAGGCTGGGGTGGCTACACCTGGAGGCACTTACTGGAAGGGGAGCTTTTCGTCATTGGGCTTGATGCATCGCACGTAGTGTGGCGTTGTGGCGTTCAGAGTCTCCATTAGGAGATTTAGGGAAGTGCGGAACTGCAGGGACAAAACCAGGCATTAGTCATATTTAACAGTCTGTTCAATGCACTGCGAAGAAACACTAGCATGCCAGTGACTGCTCTGCCCATGGTGGCAGCAGAAATCACTATTATTAATTAATCACGATTAATTCAAAAGGACAGAGAAACGAAGACATTCAGTGACCGACACTTGTAATTTGCTGAGCAAAATTGAGTCCTTTGATAGTAGGGCTCTTTAAAATAAATGGGTGAAGGGCTACTCCATAATGTGCCCAACTCCCACTGATAGGGGTGTCAAGAGACAAAACATGAGTGTTAAGAGACAAGAGATCTTCCTACTGTATGTTAGAGGCCTGATGTCTCTAAATATGGGGAACGCGGTTGTCCCGCCTGTACCCAAACATGCGGGAAATGGTGGGGTTTACATAAAACATCCCAAATCGACAAATCCAGTAGGTGGGATTACCAGGGCCTTCTCTTTGGAGACATACGAGAAAGTGAGCTCTTTAGTTGGATGTTCCCTGGTTTATTTAAGTCCCCTCTTCCCACTCTATCTGGAGACCTTTAGTGGGAACCTGCTTCTTGTCCCCATCTTTCTTCTGCTGGTCCCTTCCACGCCAGCCCTGCTACACAAGCCACAGGCCTGGGACTAGGACTGACCTGGTAGCCCACGGATTTCTTATGCTCCTTGTTGGAGACCTTCACGGGGGGTCTGGAGGAGCGAATGTTGATCTTTGAAGCTAATCGATTCTTAGCTGTGCTGGTGGCAGGAACAGAGTCCTTGTCATCATGGAACAAGTCAGCCACTAGTGGGAACTAGACACAATCACAGGAAGAAGGGTGCAAAGGAGATCTCTTATAGTTTAATGCTGTCCAGATTCTTCCAAAACAGCTAACAGATATTTCTGAGAAATGAAAGCAGGAATCTACACAAAGCCTTGTGCACCCGTGTTTGTAGCAACATTGTTTATAAACGCTTCAATGTAATAATGACCCAAACGACCACCATGTGATGCACGAATAAAGAGTGATGTATTAATATGATGGAGTATTATTCAGAAAGGAATGAAGTCCTCACACATGCCACAGTGTAGCACAGATGATGCTACATGGGAAAAGCTACAGAAAAAGAAAACAGAGATGTGAGTCTGTTTAGTCAAAGTATCTGGACATCACAAAGTGCCCTACCGGGTGCCCAAGAGGGACAGGCGTGCAGCTAATGAGTGCAGTTTTTCATTTTTGAGTGGTGAGAATATTCTTGAATCTGTAGCATGGCTACACAACTTGGTGAGCTTACTGAAAACCACTGAAGTTCGTGTTTCAAAAGGGTAGGTTTTACGGTATGTAGCGAGTGATACCTCAGTCTTGAAAAGGGTTGGAAAAGGTTGTTTTCCCCAGCAGTGTTATTAAGTGTTCATCTACAAAGGCAGTTTCCTTGCAGTGTACTGAGAGACTGAGATGGGCATTCACAGAACTATGTCTAAATGTCACTGTTTTCTAACACTTATTGCTGGATCTTGTACCATTACTTGGCCCAAGTCCTGGGTTTTCCATCAGCACAGTGGGGTGGAGGCTGTATCTACTATAGAAGACGGTTACCAGGACCCTGTTATGTGGCCCCTGTGTTATGGTGACAAGGTGCTAATGGCACACAGAGAGTTTGTTCATCAAGACTCTCATCCTGATGAGGACACATGGGCCCTCATTCCCTGAAAACATCAATGCTGGCCTAGCGCTATGAAGTCTCCAGTACACACCTGACAGTGGAGAGAGAAATGAGTGTAGAACGTTTCCTTTGTCAGTCCTGGCATACTGAATCTTAATGGAAAAAAGGCCAAAGGGCAATGCCTCAGATTCTGGGTTCCTCTAATCCACTCCGCACTCTCTCCCTTTAAAGGTCACTTAAATGCATGAATCCCCCTCCCCTCCCATGTCTGGATGCCCTGGGCTAGCACATCGGATCCCATCACTTTTCAGAAGATACTGTGGTACATTCATCAAGTTGCTTCCCCTGATCTTCCTGATCATGAACATCATGTTCCTGGTCCACGCTTCCACCTTTGTTCATCCTCCCTCAAAAATCCTATCTTTCGTTCTGCATGTCATAAAGCCTGTCTCTCTGGGATCAGTTCTGCATCCCTTGTACTTTCTCCCAATACACCCTACCCACTCCTGTGTATTTCATAGACCTAGTCTATAGCACATAGAAGCCATCTTGGTCTATGATGGGCCTAGAGCCCTAATGTTACTGAGCCCACGGTATCCTTGCTGCTCCTAACACAGGGATAAAGGCAATATGATATTACCCATGTAAGCACTTTACACGCCGGTGCTGTGCTTTCACAGAGTCTGCATCTGCTACTCGTCTTGTTGCTAGGAGAAAACACCCCGACAACGCAACTCCATGAGAAAGCATTCGTTCAGGCTCTCAGTTTAAGTGTTTAGTCCATCATGGCAGGGAAGCCACTGAAGGAGGAGCTTGAGGTAGGTGGTCGTGTTACATTTACAGTCAAGATGCAGAATGGCAAAGGCTGCTACTCAGGTGGAATTCTCCTTTCTATTCAGTTCAGGATACAAGCCTGGTAAGCATGGAGCTGCCCACGTTAACTAACCCCACAAAGGTAAGCCCTTGCTGGCATGCCCAGAGACTGATCTAATCAGGCTCAGGAGCTTGTCAGCTTGGTAATTCTAGACCCTGTCAAGTTGACATTCAATATTAACCACAACACAGTCCTAGATGCCCATGAAACTCAGGCAACATGCCTGGACATTGCATCAGAGTCTGCAGGAGGTCCTAGCTCATCTCAGCCCTGGTAGTCACACGCTTGACAATGCAGTCACGTGAGTATGTGACAGTATCCAAATAAAGCAGCAAGATGGTGCTGGCGGCACACAAGAGCTGAACTTGAGTGCCAGGATCAGGTGACACAGCTCATCCAAAGCAGGCGTTACAACCCTTTTAGGTAAGTAAGTATCTTGAGTGGCAGGCTGAGGTGATGGGGCATACAGCAGACTGGTGTCCATCTCATCCCCGTAGGGCTCCTTGCAACTCAACCATACCCAGAGTGACATTAAACCACTGGCCAGAAGTTGGTGTGTGCACACTGCACTGGGAGGTCCAGACACTGCACAGCAAGCATTCGCTAATCCCATGCAATGACCTCTGGCGTTCGTTGTATAGTAAGTAACAAGACAGGCATAAATTCTGAAAAGTAAAGTGCTGATTTTCACCAATCGCTAGGCCTGGCCATAGGTGTGAGCTTCTGAGAGGATCAGCACAGGTGTACCCACCTGCAGGTGCAAGGTTGTGATGGCTAATGTTCAAAACTAGTACTCAAGGCCTGTCTCTTATAGAAAGGATTCAAACTAAAACAAAGGATATAAACAACTATTTGACTCTTAAATGTTATAAGTTTATGGTCCAGCATGGAAACTGAACACAAACACTTATCGATTACCCACAGGATTGAAAGGAAGATGACAGAAAGATGTCCTAAAGGAAATGAGAAAATGACAAAGCTGGATAAACCAGAGGTCTGTGATGAGGAAGCCAGGAATGGGTTCTAACTTGCTTTCTGTTGCTGTGATAAACGTTATGCCAAAAAGCAGTTCAGAGGGGAAAGGGTTTATTTGAGCTTACAGGTAGAATGCCAGCTTACCGTAGACCATCATTGAGGAAAGCTGGGGCAGTAGCTTGGGGACAAGAAATTAGGCAGCAGGAACCAGACTAAAGCACATGGGGGATTGCTGCTCACTGACTTGTTCCTTTTAACTTGCCTAGCCTGCTTTCTTCTCTAGCCCAGATCCACCCGACTAGAGATGCCCATAGCACCATGCTGGGTAAATGGGATATGTGATGGGTAGAAAAGGATGTCTCAGGGGCAAGGACCTGCAGGGATGGAGCTCAGTACATCCAGGGAACTGTTAAAAACATGAAGTCAGTATAGGTACAGTGTGCTTGAGAGGGAAGCAAGAGGGACCAGATGGTGAAGGATTTTTATTTATTTATTTTGGATTTTTTTAAATTTTTATTTTATTTATTTATTTATTTATTTTTTGAGGGAGGGGTTCTCTGTAGCTTTGGAGCCTATCCTGGAACTAGCTCTTGTAGACTAAGCTGGCCTCGAACTCACAGAGATCTGCCTGCCTCTGCCTCTTGAGTACTGGGATTAAAGGTATGAGCCACCACCGCCCGGCTAGGATTTTTATTTTTAATCCCGAGAGTAATATGATATTTAAGGGAACAAGTCAAAGCAGGTGGTAAACAGTACTTAGACTGTACCATTCAAGCTTCCTCCTATGTGGTCCAAGTACCAACCACGTCCCATTCTACAGGTGAGGAAACCTGAGGCTTAGGGCCCAAGACCACAGAGCTAGTGTGAAAAACCAGATAACAGGAGTACCTACTCACCAACACGCACTGCTCACAGAGGGGCAGCCACCTGAGCTCTTCGGGAAAAGACCATTGCCTGTAGCTCAGCTTTGAAGATGCTGTAGCCATGACCAAGGAGATGCTGTGCTCATTCTAGGTGGAACCAAGGTCAGCAGAGTCTCTAAACTTGCAGACCTCTGAGAGGCAGTGCAACATGGCAGGAGGAGTGCTGAGCTATGGTCTGAAGCCTCTGTGGCCCATTCTTTACCGCCCTTTGCTCATGTGTGAAAACAGAACACAAGCCTGACAGAACCCTCTAACTTATCATCCCCTGGACTCTCAGGTCTCACCCCAATCCCTCCCTGTTCACTGCTTCTCGGAAGTTCAAGTCTCTCTGCTGCTGCGGTCCCTCCTCACTCAGTTTCTTTTCCTGCCTCTTGTGCACCACAAGCCATCCTGGTATCCACAGACACTGTCTTCCTTTCCGTTCCTCCTCAGACATGTCTCAGGAGGCTGCCTTGGGCCTCCTCCTACACTGCTGAGATGAATCTTCAGAGACCATCTGGAGCCCTCCTTGCAAAGTCCAGGGTTATGTTATAAGTGGTGTGGCTTCCTGTCCTCTGGGGGTCTCTACCCACTGACCCATACTTCCTTTTTAGAGGTCTTTTCAGAGACATAGCAGTTCTACTACCTGCTAACCTTTTTTGCTTTTCAGTTCTCCAGGACTCTCCCCTGGTCCAGCTTCTGACCCCTCCGCCCTCTGCACTGCTGTCTGCCAGATCCCCACTGGGTTATCTAACAGGCATTCCTTGCAGACTCCTTCAAGCCCGACTCTCCAGTCCGGAGCCCTCCCATCACCATGATCCCAGTTCCAACTGTCTGCTTTGCACCTTCCTTCCTCTGACAGCATTCTCACCCACTGACTGCTGAAACTGAGGGCAGGGACCACGCCATCTCATCCAAGTCTCAGGTTCTGTCATAGCCCAGTGTCTGCCCTCTCCCTGTAGGAATCAGAATGTGGCTGCCCTCCTTAAGCACCACCTAGGCTCTTTTGTGAACCACGATTCAGACAGATTTCACCTACAGTCCAAGCTCTCTGTAAATGTAACCCTTACCCAGAAGTCCCTTGTTTCAAATGTGTGGGTCCTAACTTTCCTGCAACAGAAAGTCACCACAATATGCTGAGAACATAGGGACAGCAGGGACAGAAGACACTGTAGGCAGGGGACTGCCAGTCCAGAGGCCTCCTACAACTCTACCTGAGTGCCCAGGCATATCCAAGCGAGGGCACACCATTGCCCAAGAACTTCTACAGGGAGATCATGGGTGTCTATGTATTTGTAGCATTGGTAAGGGTTATTGATCTATGTCATTACATTCTATGAGAGATTTAATCTGCAGAAGTCTTTATTAGCTTAAGTGAAAAATTTGTTAAGGCCTATGGTTGGGAGCAAATATCGAAACTTCGATGTCAGACTGAGAAATAAGTATTTAAAATTTTCAGCCCTTTATTCTTAGGCCAACTCAGAGATACCAACTCTCTATCTAAGGGAGATTGGAGTCTACAATGGTATCACACATTTAAAGGGCTTGGGATTTGTTTCCAAAGCTATGCTATAATTGCAGATCTCTGCTATGGAGATTGCATCTGGGAAGGAGAAGCAGGCTTCATATATGCAGGAATTGTTTCAGTGGTAATAGAGAAAGATCCAGTTGGATATGAGACTCAAAGGCCAAGAAGAACCCTTATATAATCCTGGATTTTAGACAACAGCAAAAGAGCCAGGCAGAAAATGCCTGGCAAGACCCCTCTTCACCCGTCTCCCAGGAGACACTTTACTTGGGGACGCCCCAAATAGAAACAAACCTGAAATCCCAACAAAATTCCAACTTGACAAAGGACTCAAAGAACAAAATACCCGCACTGCTGGGTGAGGCAACAGGTTTGCCATCAGAGCTGCTGACCAGGAATGAGAGTTGGTCCTTCGGCTCTTCCTATGGCGCCACTGAAGTGTGTCCACCAAGGCTCTTCCACAGAAACTCGACAGCAGTCCCGGCAACACATTCAGACAAACCAAACACACTGCTAATCCTGTTAGCCATTAATGTGAACTGTCCCTATAGGTCCTGGCTTCTCTATCTTCTGCTATTCAGGACCAGACATGGACTTTAAAGGCCCGAGGCGAATCTATTTGCAAAGGGATTGAGAGAGGCGTGAAAATACCTTTTAAAGACTGACAGTCCAAGGAAATTTCAATTACAGCCGTGTGCACACCGTTTCCTTGGAAACCACGCCTATTCATTCGTGTTTATAAGACTATAACGGAGATTTCCTTTCACACAGACACGGGACATGGAAAAAGGCCACAGGAGAACAGTCTGACCAGGAGCTCTTCCTCGAAACTGCTGCAAACATTAAAACGCACGCACTTTCTAGTCAAGCAGTTCTTTAGCATGGCTGACATCACACTTCAGTGGGAGGAGGGTGAATCTTCAACATTTAAATAAAAACACATAGTTAATGGGCTTTGGAAGAGTCAGCCCACCTTGGAAAAGGGAAGGCAACACTGTTTGTCAACTGAATTTCTAATTTGCTTATTCTCAGACACCTTTTCCAACAGCCGGGGTAGAGGATCCCGAGCATCTCGAGGAGCACATATGTCATAGTGCCCTGTCTCAATAGAGCACGATACAGGTTTACACGTGACAGTAACGAATTTTAGAAGCAAGCGGTGGCGGTGGGTTTTAATGTCACCTTGCCACAGATTTGAATCACCTGGACAGGGAAATTGTTCTGACCGCCTCAACTGATGCGGGCAGATGCACTCCAAATGTGTGAGGATGGTGAGGATGCACCCCAAATGTGGGCAGCAGCTTCTGGTAGCAGTCCCGATAAAAAGGGCCTTTTGTTCCCTTGGCACTGCCTCCTGTCACTAAGTAGATCTTCCCTGTTGCTGTGGCTGATTTCGGAACTAGGGTCCATCACTGACTAAGGACTAGTGGTAGGAACCTCTCAGGGCTGTGGCCCCAGATTGAGACTTCTGAGGCACCTGACCTTGTGCACTAAGTGTCAACTGGGTCCTTACCTCCCTGGTGTGAGAGTCACTGTGGGGCCCCTCCAACTGCTGAGGCTCCAGCCTCAACACTGATCATCTACCAGGTTTTCACCTCTCAAGAGTGAGAAAACTTACTCTCTCTCTCTCTCTCTCTCTCTCTCTCTCTCTCTCTCTCTCTCACACACACACACACACACACACACACACACACACACACACTTTACTGGTTCCCCCCCAGGAGACCCCTAAGGCACAAACATTTGTTTCAAGGGCAGCACTGGAGCTCACTCTAAGGCCTTCTCTGTTATGCCTGGACCCAGGGACCGCCAGGCTCAGGGTAGGTGCTTTGGACAGACTCTCTGAACCATCCTGTTCTTGAGGTCACTTCTCTGATGACATGTAATGGAGAGATGCTATCACTCGTGTCCACTTGAGTCAGGTTGCCTGACTCACACTAACACAAATTTCCAACTCAACAGTTGTCCCTCTGACCTGTGCACAGCAGTAAGAGAACATCCCCAGAGGAAAAACACTGTCCTTCTTAGGACCACTCCCCCATCTCCCCATACATTAAGACATTCCTTCTCTTAAGCATAAAAGTTGGGAGGGGAAACTTGCTATTCTAGTATTGAAAGGAACCGAATGTGTTAATGCAGGGTTTATAGAGGCATTTGTCCCTATTTATAGCTCCCTAATAGCCGAGAAGGCAATTAGCTCCATTCTACCTGTTCACAGCATAACAGGCTTCCCTAATCACACTGTCATTAGCACCGCTTTGCCTTATTCCTACCAGTGTGAGCTCTGAGAGGGTCCCCCTCCTGGGGGCAGGTGGGAGTCCTCTATTTCACACCACCTAATTACTCTTGACGAGGTGATAATTTCTTATCAGCTAGACAATAAAAGCCAACAGTTTCTCATAAAATACACGTACTTGAAATAAAATTATGAATTTATAAGACAACTCGAGAATTAGCTGTGTTTAGAGATTAAAATTTATCTTTAAAAAATAGGTGTTACATGATTCAATTGATGTCCTAGGGTCTTAAATGTTTTTAGCTCTTTATTATTCTATTTTTGGCATGCGTTTGAAACCCAAGTCTCAGAGGACTGCTTCTCCAGCCACATTGAAAACATGAGAGCGGCTTAGTCAAGAGGGCTGTGTAAATATTCACGACGACAGGTGTGCCGGGCACCAGGCAGAGCCTGAGAACACAGGGCCTCTCTTTGCTCTGCGGCTGCATCTGTGGAGGCTCACCTGTTGTTTCCCATTGGGGGTGGAGGGGAGGCAACATGGTCACGGGATTGGCAGAAGAGAAAGCTCGAAGTGTGGTGGTTGGGTTGGGGCAAAACAAGGGAGTTTGTCACTTTCTAAACACACGGTGCAGACTTTTTGCCCTTCAACTTAATAACTCTACAACTCTTGCACAAACCCACTGATTTCACAATTCCACTTGTGAAATAATAGCAAGCTACCAAGGGTTATTTAAGAAAGAAAAGCGTGTGTGTACGCATGTGCTAGGATGGCCATGATACATTGATGTGTACAAATCAGAGGGGACTAGGCACGCATGTACGCACGTGATTATCTCACCCTTAAAAGGACGTACCAGTGTGCTATAACGCAGACTAGACATTTACTGGAAGATGGCTCATGGACTAGGAGAAGGGGCTTGTGTATAACTTTGTGACACCGGAATTTTTATGACTAAATTTCTAATAAAAATCCAGCATGCTTAACCTAAAACAGTATCATATGCAGAAAAGAGGAAGGGCGCCATTCTTCCCATGGCCTGTTTTTCAGGCAACTTGGATTTCGGGGGAGTTTTCACCACTCCCTGATATGACCGGCTCACTATTCTGAAGTTGACTGTGCAAATGATATCATTCATATCATTCATTGGTGAGTATCTGCCTTTCTCCTGGGAGCCTGGAAGTTTAGCTCTTACTAGACCAAGGGTGCCTGTGTAAATAACCATTGGTAATCATTCTGTTAAGTAAAGTATGGCTGCGCTTGCTTCTCTGGAGGAACTCCGCACACCCTGTGTGAGCTCACTGGGAGAAGAGTTTTGGAAGCTTGCACCTGCTGTCTCTCAGACGTTCCCCCCACCCCTGCTCTTTGCTGAGTTTGCTTTGGCTTCTTATGCTGCAATAATTGTCACCCTAAGTACAACCATGTCCAACTTCTGCAGGTCTCCCTAGCAAACTGCTGACACCAAGGTCGCCAACAGACTCTATTCTGTAGACTTCCTTCTCGACCTTCGCACGCCTGCCTCACATCACACATGTCTTTCTGCATTTTGCATGTATGTACCAACTGCATTTTTCCACTGGACTAAGATCCCAGAGATTGTCTAGATGCGTCTATATACATAACTATTCAATGAAGCTGGTAAATAAAATTAAATGGCAGAAACTGCTTAGTTAATAATAATACTTGCCTTGCCAGGCAGTTTTTCTTATCAGTAATAGTCACATTTAGGTTATGACATTCCCGAATTCCTCAGAGTAAGACACTCAAAATCAAAACAGTAGCAGAACTAAATTGCATTTGAGTCATCATTTATGTTCTTCCCCCAAAGGAGGAACTTACATAAAGATGGCAGAGGCTCGCATGCCTGAAGGCCACCTCTGAGAATCCCAGGCAACATGGGCTAGGAGTGGCACACAAACCATTCTCTTTAATTGTGACTAGAGGTACTTTACTATACCCCATGCCCATTCTCGTCAAAAATGGAGAACTTCCAGCTAACTACCCCGGACCTGAGAACTAATGCATTCATCTGACATCAAACTCCAACACACTATGTACGTTTGCACCAAACCAACTGTCTCTGTGTTTGTTCCCTGATGTGATGACAACAAACATAGGCTGCTTTGATGCAAACCTCCCTAAATCCCACCTGAGGCCCCTGATGGAAGAGGGTTCACCTGGCTCTAAGCACCTGGGTCACTGCTACCGACTGTGCTTCCGCCATTCTATCATTCCTCTCTACCGCATTCACAATTCTAAAGCCTACAGTAAGGAGAAATTACTCTGTCATTTCTCCCGTGTTATCAGGGCCCTGCAGGGAGTTAGGTGCCATATGGTCTGGGAGAAAGGCTCCTATGTCCTGCAGAGTCCTCCTGGGTCCTACCGAAAGGCTGAGGCTGGCAGCCATTAGAATACAGGTGTACTGGCCTTTCCTGGCTGCAGGCACTCCCAGGCATGCTTTGCTTTCACGTGATCTCAGCCTCTCCTGGCTGCAGACTCTCGCTGAGTCTCTGTTCCCTCCATATTTCCTGTGCAGATCTTTATCAGCTCATCCAGGGACAGTAAGCGCTTTGCTCATCTCTGCATACAAACAGTGGGTTTGGGCTGGTGTCTCACAGGCAAGTTCTTAAATGTGTGTAGTGAGGGGTACAGACTGACACCCTATCTGCATTTCTTTGCTATGCTCATGAGAAAGAATCAGATGAATTTTGAAGATAATAAATATTCCAAAGTAGATTTATATGTCCTTGGAAGCTCATATTTTATTACTGTGATGGCTGTTCTTGGCTGTCAACTTGACTACATCTGGAATTAACAAAAACTTAGGCTCTAGCACACCTGTGAAGGGTTTTCTTGATTTGACACAGGAAGATCCACCTTAAATCAGGGCCACAGCTTCTGGTGGCAGCCTATATAAAGGACACAGCAGAAGGAAGCTCTTGCTCTTTGTCTGCATGCCCTCAATGGAAAACCTATTCCTTCACTAGTATTTGAGCCTACTTCTTTGGGATTCCAACATATACTGAACACCAGCTGAGACATCCAGCGTCATGTACCAAACAACTGTTGGGTTCTTGGACTTTCTTTCTTTTTTTTTAAATATTTATTTATTCATTATGGATACAATATTCTGTGTGTATGTCTGCAGGTCAGAAGACAGCACCAGACCTCATTACAGATGGTTGTGAGCCACCATGTGGTTGCTGGGAATTGAACTCAGGACCTTTGGAAGAGCAGACAATGCTCTTAACCACTGAGCCATCTCTCCAGCCCCAAAAGATACTGTGTCTGTAGCTTTGGAGCCTGTCCTTGGAACTAGCTCTTGTAGACCAGGCTGGCCTCGAACTCACAGAGATCCGCCTGCCTCTGTCTCCCAAGTGCTGGGATTAAAGGTGTGCGCCACCACCGCCCAGCTTTGGACTTTCTTTTGGGAGACAGTCATTGTCAGAATAGTCATGTAAGCCATGATAATAAAATATTACAGATATTCATTCCATCAATCCTGTTTCTCTAGGGAACCCTGATGAATACAATTACATTCAGCGTTTGCCCTTCAGATGGCCAAATAGAAACGAGGCACACAAACACTAGGTTCTGAATAGAAACAGAGTACACAAACAATAGCCTTGGAGGGGTTCAAATCGTCTTATGTATGCGAGCAGGGAAGGAAGATAGGCGACTTGAACATCAGCAAACCTTTCACCACAGCTTATTCCTATGCCTCCTCCTGGTTGTCAAACATCTTGTACTTCCCCTGTGCTTCATGTGGGGTGTCTTTCCTAGCTTCCTCTCTTGGAATAGAGATATGCCTTCTTCCTGCTTTTCTGCTCCACCAGATGTAACCAACAAACCCCATATTGTTACCTTCCTGTATTCCACAGTGGGACTCAAAAGCATACCCCCTTCCAGATCTGTTGGTTTATATGTTTTTTTTTTCTTCAGTCTTTAGGCCCAACTAGAATTTGCTATGTAAATCAGGCTGGTCTTTAACTTGCAGTGATCCTTCTGCCTCTTCCTCCAGTGTGCTAGAATAACAGGCATACATGACTACACCCAGTTCCCATATTTCTATTTTTATGGTGCTGGGGATTGAACCCAGGGCCCTATGCAAGTATTCTAACGCAAGCAAGTAAGCATTCCCCCATGGAGTCACCTTGCCAGCCCTGTTTCCAGTGTTGCTTACCTTGCTGGCTTTCAGGATGTTGATCTGTTCTTCATAGACCGTATCCCTATTTTTCTCCAGAAAGCCATCGGAAAGGTACTCCACCTGAGGCCATGGCAATGAAAGGGAAACCCGTTAGTGTGTCAGGAGCCCTGGCAGCTTCTTAAGTAATTTCATCTCATCTAGCAACATTTTCTAAAAGAGCTAAGAGTAGATGGAGACCCACAGATGTCCCTGCTTAAAACACAAATCTGATAGGCTGAGATTTACACAGAGGCAACTGAGTACTCATTTGGCAGAAGAAAATGCTGTTTTAAAAGGGAATTCCCTTAAGAAAAACTTCATTGGGGTTCCATGAACACAGCTTCTCAGCCAGCAGTCTAGATGCATTGAATCAGGATATGCAATTACATGCACATTACCACCTAAGAATTCAGTCAAAATCCATTTAGCAGTTCAGTGTCTATCCCCATCACTGGGATCAGTTCAGCTACTCCAGAAGGAACGCAAATGGTGTTAAGTACGTTGTCTTGACCCTCCCTCTTCTCAGGCTCAATGACAGCAGACTCCTAACTGCTCCACTGCTGCCGTCCTCCCAGGAGAGCAGCCCTCAATTACTACCTGCTGTGCATGTGACCGAACAGCAACTGTGCTAGCATATGCTCATCTTGAGCCTCATCTTGACAGTCTGGTATACCAGAGTTTGGGCCAGGGCAGGATGGGGAAGAAAGTCAGAGGAGAATCTACCTACAACCCCAGGCCACTGGAACTCACAAGGACCACTTCCTTAGCCTGGAAACCCTTTATTCCTCCTACTGTGGGCCTAAGGTGTCCTAGGTCAACCAGGAGGGCAGATACCTTGTCTGCGAAGTGGACGACAATGAAGGCTGTGTTGGACATGCGTGGTTTCTGGAAGTGCTGGCTGCTGGAGTGCCGTTCATAGAGCTTCTGGGCCCAGTTCTGGTCAGTTCCTTTGGGGACCTGGAGAAGCACAAAACTGGATTCAGTGCCACATGAAGCAGGACAAGGCAGCAGAACAACATGGTGGTGGGTTGGAGCCTGGATTCAGCTCTCAAGCCAGGATACTAACTGACTGTGGTATGAACAACTCAACAGCAAACTCTTGGGATCCCGCTATGAAAGGTCATTGACCTGTCATGTGTAAGCCAGCATCTGGAGGAGGGTATCGAGCCTCAAAGAACAAGCTAGCCAGCAGAAAGGGAAGTCCAAGGAGAGGATGAAGACGGACACTGAGGGGCAGAATCCCATCTGTGGAGCTGTCTGAAGATGCTCCTTCTTGCAGTAGCACACCCATTCCCTTCAGCACCAAGCTCCTGCTCACTCAGAAGACCGGTATAACTAGTCTATACTTCTGGCCCTAGCTCATCCATACCACTGTCCTGACTCAGCTTGTTGCCCTCTCTTCAGAAGCCTTTTCTGGCCATTCTTTGGTTTTGTGTCTTTCTTCTTTGGAATCCCTAACAACTGAACTTACAAACACAGGCATACTATTACAACTCACCATTAGTTTCTGGATACTCTTAGTACATACTATGATCCATAGAATTGGCCAACTGTCTTAGATCTTTTCCCACACATCAAAGGACTGAGAACAGGACTGGTCACACCCTGTGTGATGCTTTACTTGTTCCCTGTCCCCCAAACGTAGATCTAGACTTAGAGGTGTCACCATGAGACAAACCCTCAGGGACAGCTTGTTTCTACCTCTCTACAGATGGCTTCCGAAGTAAACAAACAACTTGCTTCATCGAAGCTCCAACAGACTGCTGACTGTGCTCTGCTCTCAGCCTCCATCAGAGACACTTCTTTTTGCGGTAGCTCATGGAGTCACAACTGGTGCAAGTGTGGAGAATAAGTAGGACATCTACATCACACACACACACACACACACACACACACACACACACACAAATGCAAACACGGGGGTGGATCTGGGCATGTGCACACTCAGGAAACATCCTGGATGTTTGGTGGAGATAATATAAGTTCCAGAACTCTTGGAGATGTGCCGTGAGTTATTGGCATTACATGGCCACTGCAGTCATGAGCTCACCGAAGTTACCTGCACAAGATTGGTCCCATTAGCATGCTTAGGGGAGGTACTCACAGGGCTACGCCTCTCATCGTCAGTCTACAGGCAGCTAATGGAGTCATTTTCTTCAGTGGTAAAGCCACTGGTCCAGTTAAATAACACCCCGGCCCCCACATACACACTCACACATACAAGCAGCACTGGATGCACTGGGATAAAACAAACAAACACCCAAAACAAAGGCACCGAAGTAGGAGGGACCTGACAGAAGAAGAAGGGTTTTGGAGAGAGAGAGAGCACGTGGGAATGATAACAGAAAATAATGGGGCGGGAAGGAACACGCCCAGTCAGGCCCAGTCAGCATGCCTGCAGTTCAAACATTACGGCAGCGACTTATCCAGTGAGACATCACTTGCTCTGGTGTCCTCCACTCCCACTGACAGCCCTCGGTTACAGATCCCCACTCTCTCTCCTTCATGAGTTTGTGTCTTGCTTTCAGATAAGGTCAGCTTGGACCTGACCCTTACACTGGTAATTTAAAGAGGGCTTTGCTCAGTTAATAAGATGTGCTCCAAAAGGAAAATGCTTACAGATGTGGAAACAAACTTCTTAGGTCCTTGGCAAGCAAACTGATTATCCTCCAGATTCAATTTGGTGTAACTAGTTTTGAATCCCCTGTGCCATGTGCCATCGGAAATTCAAAGAAAGAAACCTCTTTCTTGAAGGAGGAGGCTATTAATTGTGTTGGGCAGACAATAAAATACATTTAATTCAGCACTTTCTATATATACTCCTTTATATTTGTCTCCAAGAGTTCTGTTTTAGAACTACCAGGTGTGGGTGAAGGAGGAGTCAGCAGATGGTGGGGCTCGTCAGGACCAGGCAGACCAGCGCCTGGGAGCAAAAAGGACCTCAAGGGACTGGTCCAACTGGGTCAGACAGAGCTACACAGAGAAGCTCCACTAAGCAAATGCTGCAGTCTGCTAGCAACCAAATCACCTTGCCTTGAAAATGCACTTGGACTTCAATGAGAAAATCCTATGATCCTATATAGTCACTGCTTAGATGGACTTGAACAGTCAGAGGAGACTGATCAAAGTGATGCGTATACATATTTTCTGACTATGATCGACCTCTCCTGTAACTCCCCATTCACTTCCAACTAAGATCAGCCAGTAGAGATTCCCAATTAAGAGTCTCATTGCAGCAATAGCCAATGTCCACAGTGCTTACTGGCCATAGTTTCAACACATCTTCACTATATCAACTCAGTTATTTCCATATTGCCCTATGAGCTAGGTATTGTGCTTATACACACCTCAGAGATAAGGAACTTGAGACAAAAGGTTAGATAACTTGTCCAAGACACAGTAGCAGGCCGGGGGTGGAAGCCAGGGAAGGCTGGCTCTGGGATGTGTGTCCTTCACTCCTCTGCTTCCTGGCCTGGCAACAGTGTCTAAAACAACCATGAATGCAGGCTCAGGTGAAAAAGCACTTATCTCCAAACATATTTTCACACAAATAAAATTTAATCAGCTGTGGGAGAAAGAAAATCTTGTATTTGAACATAGCCTGGGTTACAGCTATCATTAGCTCTAGAATGTATGGGGGACCAAATTCTTTAAGACCAAATCCATACACGGTTACACGCAGGGTTCCTTACACCCCTCTTGAAGCATCATGGAGAACACTGGACCAAAGCCTGGGTCCAGCTCCATCCCTCAGACGCCTAAACCCTCTGGCCCTCTTGTGCCCTCACACAGTCCCCCATAAACTCTCAAGTCACCCTGCACCAAAACATCCCCAGGCCCTCTGTCCTAAAGAAGAATCACTGCTACCTCCTCCTCATTTCTGTCTTGAACTGACCCTGCCTCCTGAGTGCTGGGACTAAAGGAGTGTGTGTCACTATGCCCAGCCCTGTAGAATACTTCTATGCCCTCACTGCCACAGAACCCAGCTGGACCCAGGACTCTCTGGTCCCACAGTTCTCTAGGGAGGTGGTTGCTTCTTCCGAACCTGACTACACTGCACTGCTAACTGGGCCTTCACTCAGCCACCCTCAGCAAACACCCATGTGATCAGCCACGTGACTGCCAGATCTAGTCATGCCCCATGCCCTACTTCCCCTCACCCAGGGATGTCACTTCACCACGGCTTGCCACATATGGGGTTTGGAGTGACAGTGACCCAGTGTCCCTGCGACCTGAGAATCCCTTCTGTGACTCCAGACTTTGCTCCCAGCCCTAAGCAGGGTGTTGGCCAGGCAACTCCTCCATTCCTTTCTGGTCCTTGACCTCAGCAAACACACCTGCACCTAAGTTACCTTCCTTCCTATTCATAGAAGCTGCTGCCACCCCCACCCTCTACCAGCTGGGGACTCACTGCAGAGGCCTGTTTGTCTCCTTCACAGAAAATCCAGTCTGCCAGGCAGGAAATTAAAAACTACTATAGGGGGAGAAGATGTAGCTAGCTCCCTGGAAAAGAACTGCCCTTGCATACGGGTCTGATGTGCAACCCGCAACATATACACACTCACACACATACAAATTTTTTAAAAGATTAAAAAGGAATTCGTACTTGAATATTCAGAAATTTCTCTGCACCTACTCACCTTCTGCCCTTGGAAAGAGATATTTTAGGAAGTCACTGGCACTGCCTGGCTTCTTGACAGTCTAAGTTCCCACTAGCTTGGTAAGTGGGAGACTAGGGCTTTCAGCAAACCTTCCCTTATCTGGATCAGGAGGCCTCGTGTGGAAATAGCAGCCACACGGCCCAGGATCTGTCTGAAGCATCTCTGTGGCTCAGCTAAGTCTCCACTACCCCAGCTTATGTCGCTCTCTGCCTGCCGTGGGACTCAGACTTCAAACACAGGCTCTGCCCCCTGCCTTGCTCTGGGTCCTGTCTCCCACTGCCCCCTCTGCCCCCCGCTGCTCCCACTGCCTTCCCCCTGCCCTATCCCCACTGCCCCGCTGTCCCCGCTGCCCCCACTACCCCCG
The DNA here is from genome assembly GCF_037038515.1 of Microtus pennsylvanicus. NCBI lineage: Eukaryota > Metazoa > Chordata > Mammalia > Rodentia > Cricetidae > Microtus > Microtus pennsylvanicus. The sequence continues at coordinate 12,509,818 of NC_134582.1, forward strand.
TTGTCCCCACTACCCCCGCTGTCCCCACTACCCCCTGCCCTATCCCCACTGCCCCGCTGTCCCCGCTGCCCCCACTACCCCTGCTGTCCCCGCTGCCCCACTGCCTCCACTGCCAACACTGTCCTGTTGCTTCTGAAGCCTTTGCTCTAAAAATGCAGCATCGGGTCCATGCTCATCATATTCTATGTCTCAGTTTGTGGCAACAGTTGAAACAGTTTTGCTTTTATACAGCTTCTCATAAGTAGATTCCAGGAGGAGTACCCCAGGACATGTGTACTCCAAGTGAAACAGAGCAGGAGGACCTAGGAGGGCTTCTGGTCTGGACAGGAGCTCTCGGGGTTATTTTGTCAACTGCTGAACGTGGTTGGCTTCTGTCTGTGTTCTCCGTGACCATTACCTGCTGTGTGCTGTCACGCTGTCCTGAAGCCACCGATTCCCTGCCTAGCATTGCTCTGGGATTCCCTCAGGGGCTTGTGTCCTACTCTTGGGACCAGTGCTGGACATCCTGTTTCCTTGGATGATGGTAGCCTCTACGGGTCTTCAGACCACACAGCCAAAGAAACCCACAGGCAGCTTTGGTTTGCCCGTGCAGGGAAGTGCAACCCATTGTGAACCATTGGTCCCAGGACACATTGTCCTAAAGTACCGAGGTATTTTTGTGAGTTAATGGCCTTGCTTCCTGGTCTGTGATGCGCTAAATCTTCACACAGGGTCAGACAGACCTGTGTAGACCAGGACATCTGCTATGGTCCCTCAAGAGGGCATGACTCTCCTCTTCCCCAACCTAAGGGGAGTGAAGAGCTATAGTCTGATTTGAGCCAGGGAAGAGGGGCTACCCATGCCCAGCTATCCAGAGACCTGAGCTGGACTCAGAACCTGAAGCTGCCTTTGGTTTAGGAGCTTGCACCTGCGGGAGATGGCTGCTGATAGGAATCAAGGGCCCAGGGGAAGGAAGCACGGTTCCAGTTGAGCTGATTTAGGAAATTTAGGAGGGAGCTCCCAGCAAGAGGCAAACAGAAGGGCCTGGTCTACCACTTTGGCCAGAAGCACTCAATCCAAAGACAGCTATTTCATTCTCTTTGACTGCAACTTTGCAGGCTGGGCAAGTCTAGACAAGCCATGGACACGTGGGATCACCTGTCCCAGGCACCGACTTTGAAGCTAAAGCCCATGTATGCACAGCAATGCTGAAAACACTAGAAGAGCCAGGTGTGGTGGTGTGTGCTTGTCATATAAGCACTGGGGAGGATGAGGGAGGAAGGTCATCAGGAGGCTGGAGGTCAGTCCAGCTATAGAGGGTTCTAGGCCATTCTGGGCTACAGAGTGAGATTCTGTCCCTCAATTCCTCACTGTCACCCCCAAAATTGATATGAATGTGCCAGCTACAGGATTTGGTATGTTTTCTACTTTTTTAGAAGGGTGGGGAGAGGTGTTGAGACAGGATCTCAGTAGTTAGCAAAAGTTAGCCTTGAACTCACTTTTAAATCTAAGCTAGTTTTAGACTAGTGATGTGGGATTCCCCTCTGTATGCTGTGAATACCACTGGTTAATAAAGGACTGCTTTGGATCTATAGCAGGGCAGAACAGAACTAGGTGGGGAAAGCTAAGCTGTAGGCTAGAAGAAAGGAGGCAGAGTCAGAGAGAGAAGCCATGTAGCCCTGCTGGAGACAGATGCCAGAACTTTAGCTGGTAAGCCACAGCCACATGGTGATGCACAGATTAATGGAGATGGGTTAAATTAATATGTAAGAGTTAAGCCAATAAGAAGCTAGAGCTAATGGGCCAAGCAGTTTAAAATAATATAGTGTCTGTGTGATTATTTTGGGGCTGAGCAGCTGGGAACCAACAAGCGGCCTTATTACAACACACTAGAGTGATCCTCTTTTACCTCAATTTCCCGAGTGCTGGGACTATGGCTTTGCACCGTAGCAATGCTTCAGGAAACCATGCTAGAAAGGACACTTCCTTCCTTCCCCAAGCACCCAGCCACACTCAGTGCTTTTCCAGAACATTATGGGAGAACAGAAGTCAAAGCAATTGGTCCTTCTCTTTCTAGACTAAGCCATATGGCCTCCATACCTTCTGACACAGGCTTCTATCACCAAAGGGAGGAATTGCTATACACTCAGCTCCCTTCCCAGCCAGGCACTGCATGGACAGAGACTGCCAATATCAAGTTCAGTCTGCATCAGGTCATAGTGCAGGAAACCAAGGAAGCTGAATAACTGATTAAAATCGGATCTCTTCACCTCACACTCCTCCCTGTTAGGTGCATTCCTGCTCTTCTCTTTTATGCCATGAGAAGTTTATAAAATTTGGGGGGGGGAGCAGGAATGTGGCTCTCACTGTCCCATGGATTCCCATCACTCACAGCCAACTAATAATACTATAAAGACCACCCTAGGAACACCTATCTAGATGCTGGCTGCTTCCTTGGGCATCTAGGACCTATGAGATATCAAATCCATACCACCACAATAGCACCTGCTTTCTGTCAGGAAAAGCATACATTTACTAGGATAATAATATCTGCCAGTTATATTCAACAAGTTATCTTTTAGCAGCCATGATGGGTACCACTGCTTCTTCCCGACAATCAGATTCAACCCCAGCTACGAGATTTCATTTGCTCCCTTGCATCACACAGGAGTGCTCTGCCCGACCCTGGACCTCACTGACAACAGGAGCAGTATTACCTTACACTCTTCGTCCAACAGGTCCAGGATACCCAGCTTTGCTTCTATGAGGTCGATACAAGGTTGGTTATCATAAAAGTCAATCAGGGTCCACGGGATCTGCTCCTTCATGTATTCTTCTTGCTCCAGCTTGAACACATGCTAAGACAAGAAACAAAAGGTCACGGTGAGTGCACTACAGACGGACAGACAGACACACGTGGCAGTTATCTTCCCAAGCTCTTGTAAGGTTCTCTGTCTTGAAGGATGGCTGACAGCTGCCAGGAAAGGTATGGAGAAAAACTCACAGTCATGAGTGGAAAGGACAGAGCTCAGTTTGGTAATTTCCCATTTCTATGCTACCCTTGTCTTAGAATATTATAATATACATGCGTTGCTGGACTCTAGCCAATTCAAGGAGTCCTGCATCTGGCTTTCAGTAGCTTAAATGCCCAAAAGCTCATGCTCAGAGAGGAGTGGGTCAATCAAAGGAGAGCATTTACCCTCTCCACTCAGCTGCCTGAGTCCCATTTCCTACCCCAACAATGGAGAGCCAATTCCAAAATAGGAGCATCACTGAAAAAGAGGGGGAGCAGTCAGGGCAGGACCAACCACATCATTCGCAGAAGGGAAGTGACCTGGGTGTTATGCCAGGGAGACAGTGAGTCCTCTGCCCTGGCAACCTAGGTCATACATTGTGCCTACCGAATTGAACTGTTGCTGGAGCTTTTCATTGGCATAGTTGATACAAAACTGCTCGAAGCTGTTAATCTCGAAGGTCTCAAACCTGCGGAAGGAAAGAGGTGAAGCTGCAGGTAAGATACGTCATCCATGGAAGCAGTCCGTGGGACTTAACAAGGCTGCCTTCCTCCTCATGCCACCCCTGAACTGCCACCTTCTTCCCCGTGCACATAGACTTCTGTTGTGGATATCAATACTGCAGTCTTGGGATTAGAAACAGAGGCATTAGCACCTTCCTTTATAACTGATAAAGGACTTGTCAGCAGGAAATTAAAGAGAGGACAGACAGACAGTGAGAAGCTCGACCATGATTCTCTTGCATAGTGGCAGGTCTTTTCTTGGTGATCTTTATAAAAGAAAACCAGACACACATTTGACTCCTGTTTTTATCATCTAACTTTCCAAACACGTCACCACACTAGTCTTCAAAGGTACCAGTTTCAGGTCTGTGTGGCTGAGACAGGGGAATTGCAGAGGTGCCTGGACTGGGGAACATGCCTGATGCCACTTCTCAAACCTAGTACACATTCCCAAATTTACAAAAGCACCTAGGAGCTGGCACACAGATGTATCAACTCTCTAATCCCCCGTTCCTTTTCCTTTGCATGCTGCTACCAGTGTTGTGACAATTTCATAAACATCTTTAAGTTCATGATTCTCTCCTAATGATATTATCCTAGGAGAATTACCATGTCAAAAAGCACTCTGTGTGTGTTGTATTATATGTGATATGTTATGTGCAGGTGTTTATGTAGGTACATACATCTGTACATACATGAAGACGCCAGAGGAGGCATTTTGTTCTAATACTCTCTACCTTATTCCCTTAAGAATTCTCTCTGAACTCGGAGCTCAGGTTGGTGGCCAGCAAGCCCCAGAAATCCTCCTGTTTCCACCCCTACAATGTCAGGGTTGCAGTTTCTCATACAGCCATGCCCTGCTTTTTATATAAGTCCTGGGGATTTGAACTCAGGTCCTCCTGCGTGCACAGCAAACATCCTTACCCACTGATCCATCTCCCTGGTCTCCACAGCACTGCTCTGTGAAAGGGAGAAGCAAGCACACCCCCAGAAATGAATAAGTCATTTGTTATTTCTTTGCCCTCACCCTTGCCACAACTGAGTGTCATTCTAAGGCTAGTCAACACTGTTAGACTTTTTTTCCCTACATAATCTTTACTGAGTTCAAATTTAACAATGTTTCAATGTTTTGATGCATTTTTACAAATGTCATGTACAATGTATTGCAGACAGAAACACAGATAAGCAACATTTTGCAGACAGAGAAATGTTTTTAACACCTCAAACTTCCTGTGTTCTATTAGGTCATTTCACTCCCTCCCCACGCCTCACTAGGAGTATTACCACAGTCTACTGGTTAAAAAAAAAAAGGTATGATTTAAAGACCACTCCACAAGATGGAACTCAGGTCTTGTACCATTAACTGGGCTCCAAACTAGTGACTGCCTTGGTCATAAGACCTAGGAAAAAAACCAATATTAGCAATTCTGCTAAACAGACATAGTAATACACTGCCCCTCCTCATAAGATCTTATGTTTATACCCATGGATTAGCAAATCTCTCAGCCCTTTGCAGTATGTGGCAATTAATAGCGACCCACATCTGACCAACCTGTGGAAAGCAAGAGTCCCTGGAATGGCAGCTCTGACTGGGACAGCTACATCACACCCTCTAGCCCCAAGACCCAGGGATGCATCAGAGGAGAGACTATGGACAGACTGTAGGAGCCAGCAGTAATGGGCAGTATTTGGCAGCCACGACAGTACCACTGCATAAATGAACTTACAGCAGCTGTGAGACCCTGCATAAGACCTGAAGAGCTGTGGTTCTCAGCCTTCCCAATGCGGTGGCCCCTAAACACAGCTTCTCATGTTGTGGTGACCCCAACCATAAAGTTATGTCACTGCTACTTCATAACTGTAGCTTTGCTACTCTTATGAACTGTAATATAAATATCTGTGTTTTCTGATGGTCTTAGGTGACCCCTGTAAAAGGGTGATTTGACCCCCAAAAGGGTCAAGACCCACAGGTTGAGAACTACTGCTGTACACGCTCAAGCTAGCACAGATGGGGCGGGGGCTCATTCCACCCCCAGCCAAGGAGTTATTGGCAGCTGATGACAGAAAGTCAGTTTTTTTTTTTTCAGCATGTGAGCTGAGAGGCTACCCAAGCCCTGCACCCATGAGAACACAGATGGATTCAGTGGGTCGGGGGAGGCATATGAAGTTAAAAAGGAAAAGTGGAGGCGAGATGGGGGAGGAACTGGAGGGGAGCCAAAGGGGGTAGCGATTGATAATGATCAAAATGCATTATATTCATGAATGAAATTCTCAAACAACATTTTTTTTTTAAATTTCTGGTCATTTGGTGTAAAACTGTCTTTGAATTTCTTTGAGAATCAACATTTCTCCTCTTAATCATTTATACTTTGTGAACTGTCTGGGGAGCTCTGTAACTTTGTTAGCTTTTAGTCCCCAAAACGGACTTATATGATATGTTCATACTTTAGAATACTTTATTGTTCAACTCACACATTTACAATATGGTTGAGGGATGGGGTCAGGGAGGGACATCTACAGAGAGGATGGCCGGGGAGGAAGAGAAGAGGAGAGACTTGGTGCAGCTGAGGAGAGAGGAGGTGAAAGGAGGGGAGGTCCTTGGCATAGCAGAGAGAGGAGGGGCCCTGCCTACGGTGCTTGTTAAACTATACTACTTAACGTTTGAATTTTCCCAGGGTCACTAGGGGATTTTGGAAGATTCTAATTAAGAAACGACTATCAGATATGACCCTTAGATAGGACAGAAATGAGGCTAAGCAAGGGAGGAAAACAAGCAAGACTCCAATTAAGGCCTGATGTCTGTTGGTGGCCATAACAGAGAAGTTTGTAAACACTAAGAAAGGCTGGGGCAAGAGGACTGCAAGTGACCTATAGGATGTTCAGGGGTCCTGCCGTTGGAGAGGCACTGGAGGGGTGTTAGGGGAGGTGGGAATATGAGTCAGCCACAATGAGATGTATGGGACAACATTACACAATTTAAAAAGCAAGACTCAAACAACCGGGCAGAAGTGGAATCTCTCACCATGCGGGCAGCACTGTGAGCATCGGCAGCTTTGCCTCAGATGAGAGGAGCATTTGCACACTGAAGAGCTGCACTGGGTCCAGTGGTAAGGGGAGAGAATTAGAGGGAGGTGAAAATTGTATTTCACACATCCGGCTGCAAGACGGCAGTGGCCCTGCTCACCAGCACTGTCTGAGTTAGGGTCTCTATGGCTGCGATGAAACACCATAGCCAGAAGCAAGTTGGGGAGGAAAGGGTTTATTTGGTTACATGTCCACATTATTGTTTACCATTGAAGGAACTGTGGGCAGGAACTCAAACAGGACAGGAACCTGGAGCTGATACAGAGGCCATGACGAAGTGCTGCTTGCTGGCTTGCTTCCCATGACTTGCTTCCTGCTTTCTTATAGAACTCAGGGATGGCTGGGTCCTCCCCCATTAATCACTAATTAAGAAAATACCCTACAGGCTTGCCTACAGCCGGATCTTATGGAGGCATTTTCTTAATTGAGGTTCCATCCTCTCAGGTGGTTCTAGCCAGGGTCAAGTTGACATAAAAGCAGTCAGCACAAGTATCTCCTGGGCACTGAGGTCAAGGGCTTGGTGGCTTTTCCTTCAGGGCTCACAACTACCAGGAGTGAGGTCTCTTAATAATTCTCCTCTACAGCTGAGGAAGTTCATGCACGAGGAAATGAAACTACCCAAAGTTAGAGTAACTCAGAGAATCTTCTGGTCAAAATGCTAACTCAGAGAGTGGCCAAAGTTAATTTAGAAGGAAGAGATCGCCTGGAAGGGCTGTGTTTTTGTGAGGAGGAGTGTCTGAGGCCCGGGGAGTGGGTGAGGAAGTGGTTCTTCCAACAGGGAAGGCTGGAGTCACAAGCCCGCCTGGCCTTCATCGCCTGCAAGCTCCACTCTTTCCGACTCTTAAATACGGACAACTAAATTTTCTGTCTTACGTTAAGGTGTCATTGCAAGCCCTTCCTTAAACCCTGCTTTCAGGAAGAGGTGCCAGTCCTGTCCCTGGTGAGGAGTTGGGGGTACAGTAGTGGGGAGATAGCTCTCTGTGTAGAGGGATTACCAAAAGTAGATTCACCAGATGCCTAACAGGCCCAGAGCAGTGTGGAGAAACCCTCGGGCTTCCCCCATCCCCACCTCCCCACCAAGGTCTAAGACATGGAAAAGGGGGAAACCACTTTCACATCAAAAGAATCAACTGATTGGAGTCAGCCACATTAAAGTACAGCCTTTGGCCATGCCCACATGGGAGAAATGACTTCAAGTTAATAAAACAAGATCAAAGACTCAAACGCTATGATGAGCCACTGACCCATCACAATGCAGCCCAGGCAACAGTTATTACCCAGTGGAATGGCCCCTCCTGGTCCAGATAGCACTTCTGTAGACCAAGTAATATCACTTAGAACCTCAATCATCTCCCTTTCCACCCACAGTGGTAGCTGATGACTGTCCAACCTAGAGGAAATTTAATTAACATAGCCTACAAGGAAGATTAAAGAGTGAACCCAGCAAATGGCCAGATAATGGCCACTGGATGTGCTGGCAGGGCCAACGGATAGAGGATTTAAGTATCTTCCACTTGTCATTTTTTAAAAACAGGTTTACACTGGTAGCGCTCCACAAAGAACATTCTCATTAATTTGAGATGGCTGAAATTAGCTCATAATTTCCCTGTTTCTAAGATATTATCTGGTAACAATTCCTCTGCCATCTAGAGTAATTGCTGTAAGGCTGGAGATGAATGAGAGGCTCGGCTGACTTGGAAAATGACTAAGACTCTCAGTCTCAGAAACACATGGTCAGGGAGACAGGAGAATGTTTCCTTTCCAGCAGAATTATATTTGTAGTAATTCTGTCCATCAAAAAAATGACTCAAAAGTAAATGCATTTAGTCTATAGCATTAAAATGCCACAAGGAAATTTACATACAGGAGGGAAATAATCTGTGCTGAGAAGAGTTAGGCCAGAAGTCTCAGCGGGGAGGAAGGAGAACACACACAGAGAGAGGCTGAGACACAGCACTGGTCCTTCTGGTGGTGCAATGAACCACAGCACTGTTTCTGTGTTAAGGATGCGACTTGAGCAATGTACAGTTTCCTTCTCATTGGACCCAATCTCAGGGAGGAGTGAGAGCAACAAAGGCCTCTAAAAACACAGCAAAAGTCAGTGCAGGATGAAACCATAGACAAGGACATGCCTTGGCTCTGGGTTAATTATTTACTTCCATGAACCTCCTGCCCCACAGAATGGAGACCCAGCAGAATGGCACCGATGACTTGGAGGCTGGGCGACAGCATCTCCTCTGAAGTGTGGGTTGGAGGAACCAGGGCCTTGGGCTTCCACCTTTGGCAGAATGTAGAGGTGGGTATGGGCTTCACAGGGGAGGGCTGAACAGCTCACAGGAAGCCTACCTTGGGGAAATTTGTTCTAGATGAACCTTCAAAAACAGTCATCATGTATGGGTGCCAGGAATCTGAGCCAAATGTCTTTTTCAGGTACTTTCCTATCCTAAAGCCATGCACTCTCCCAGGGGCACCCTAGAGTCTGACAGAGAAACGGATACGCTCCTCCGTCTACCAACCATCCTCAGTCTGCTCATCAAATGACAGGGCTTCCAACTGTTCCTGTGCTTGTGTGTGTCCTGTCTACAGCTTGTCCTCTGCAAGACCCCAGTCTAAGGCACTGTTGGAAGGAGAGCAGCCCCTGCCAGTGTCTTAATCCCTGGGTCATTTTCATGCCTTATTTCCATGGGGATCAGAAAATGCCCACTGTCGGGTACGAAACCTCTCCAAACCCATTAGCCAAACTCCTAAGAACCACAGTGAAGAGCAAGCAATGATTCCTTTTCCCCAGTTGACGACCAGAAATCTGTTCACAAGGCATTGGAGTAGATGAGAACCTTTTGGGGGTGTGGTAGTTTGAAAGAAAATGACCCCCAAAGGTTGTGGCACTATCGGGAGGTGTGGCTTTGTTGGAGTAGGTGTGGCCTTGTCGGAGGAATTGTGTCACCTGTGGGGGTGGACTTTGAGGTTTCTTACATGCTTAAGATACAGCCCATTGTCTCAGACCACTTCCTGTTGTCTGCGAGATGTAGGACTCTCAGCTACTTTTCCAGCACCATGTCTGCCTGCATGCCACCATGTCACACCATGTTCCACCAGGATGACAATAGCCTGAACCTCTGAGCTGTGAGTGAGCCAGCCCAATGAAATGTTTTCCTTTATAAGGGATGTTGTGGTCATGGTGTCTCTTCACAGCAATAGAAACCTGAAGACATGGGGAGTATTAACTTCATCTGCCCTAGGCTTTTAGAGGTGAGGATACAGTATCATGGAGGCTGAATATAGACAGAGGAAAAAATTGGGGCTTCATTTGAGCAATCAATTTATGCGGGGGCATCTTCTAAAGGACTAACAGGTATGCCCAACCTATGGGTCACATGTAACCAAAGATAGCTGTAAATATAGCCCCTAACACAGAATCATAAACTTTCTTAAAACAGTGATTTGTGACTTTCACGTATGCATTCGCATGTATGCAGGTATGGGCACACACACATGCATGTGCCTGTGGATGACAGAGGTTAGTGTATGTGGTCTTTCTCAACCACCCACCTTTTTATGAGATAGTCTCTGTCACTAAACCTGGAGCTCACTAATTCTGCTAGCCTGTGTGGTCAGAAAGCCCCAGGATCCTCCCCTCTCTGGCTCCCCAGCATGCCCCCACTTTTTTTTTTTGATAACTTGACAGCACAGTTCTACAGTATAAACCTGGAGGATGATAGCATTGCTTTGCAATGTCAAAGGGCTGGACACCCCTGCATGAGTCCAGGTGATTGCACAGGCTTTGGAGTACCCTAGGATGTAAAGTTCTCTTCAGATGCCAGGATAGGACAGATCAACATAACAGCATCACACGGTCTGTGAGGTCTAACATTGAGGTTAGCTAGCTAGCTATGGTTACTCTAAAGTTAACAATGTCCTGTGACCTTCCAGGCCACCAAGAACTGGGATACTTTCGATAGGCCAGTGGGTAAATTCAGTCACAGGGTTTGTTCCCCTTCAGCACCTGCAGGTTCAGGAGAGGCTGGGCAGGCTTCTCTGAGTAACTATACTAGGCCTGTGCAGTCACCTGCTCTGGAGAGGGAAACCTAAGGCAAAGCAAACCAATGACACAAAGAAGATTTCCTTTCCCCAGGAAATGAAGGCAATGATAAATCTAAGAAATGTGCTTACAAATACAGGGCGGTGCATCTACAGAGAAGAACTGGCACCCGTGAAACTCCCCTCCACTAAGGGGTTCATGTTAGAATATGCACTACATTCCTGAAACCCAAAAGCAAATATTAAAATACCCTGGACTGTATAGCAAAGCACAATGAACCCTGACATTCATACTAATTTCTGGATTGTGGATACATGTGATGAGATGCTTCAGCTTGCTGCCTTGACTTCTACCATGACAAGCTTGACTTTGAACTGTGAAGACAAATCCTCTCTTTTGTGGGTTTTGTTAGAGTATTTTGTCACAGCAACATAGAAAAAAATCAAAATAAATAGTAACGCCCATATCCTTCTTCCCTTAGTTCAACCCCCTACTTCTTACTCCAGCTTCTCTTGCAGTGCTCCTCGGAGTGACTCGCTCACCTATTGCATCCTGCACTGTCCTCTGCTCAAATGGACTGGCTGGAACCAAAGCTTGGCAATTGAAAGCTAAAGTCAAAGACAAAAAAATAGTGTGGATTTCCCCCAAATTGAGCCATTTATTTCTTGACGCTTCAAGGATGAATAACAGATTACCCTTGTAACCAATAAAGTCAACAGAGGCAAATGCTGGCTAATCCATGTGTAAGGAAATGCCAGCCAAAAGCTGTCAGGCTGTCCTCTATCAATGTCCAAGCCTGGCTGGCAGGAAACATCCCACAGGGAGTTTCATAGGTCCTTAGTTAGAACAGCTTGGCTTGGCATAACTGTTCTGGGCATTGCTTATCTTGCACTATTCTGGAGAACATAAAAAGGAGCTAAAGAAAGCAAAGGCATTCTGATACCCAGGCACTGGGTGTCTGGAGCTTCTGCTCAGAAGGCCTGCAGAGAGCCCAGTGGGTAGCAGTCTTCTAGAGGCAGCTACAACCTTTTCTACGTCATAAGATACCTGCCAGTCAGCACATGTGGGGTTCAGATGTGCAGCGTGGAGCTGGTTCCTATGGTGCTTGCTTGCATCGTAAGTGTTTATTTCAGGGCGGGCTCTGATCTGTGGAAACACTTACATTTATACATGAACATGAAGCAGCTCATCTGTAGTTCAGAACTCCAGCCAGCTCTAACTCTACACTGAGATTTAGGGCTGACCTTTAGGGCCGTGTTTGGAAGGAAGACCAGAAGACAGTGGGTTATAACATCTGGTCCATTTCCCGCAACCTACCTGTGTTACTGTGACAAAATACTCCACCCAAAGCAACTTAGGAAGGAAGGCTTTTTTGGATCATAGTTGGAGGTTACAGCCCATGGTTTGAAGGAAGTCATAACATCTGGAGCATGGGGCAGGTGGTCACACTGTCCCTTAGGATGAAGCACAGGGCAATAAATGCCTATGCTCAACTCATTTTCTCCTTTTAAATACAGTTCAGGATTCTAGCCTAGGGAATGACACCACCCATAGTGAAGGTCTTCTCACCTGAAATTTGATGGCCCAGAAATACTCAAGGCAGAGGAAAAATAAGAGAATCAGTTATTGACAGCCAGGCAGTAAATTCTGAAAGAATGTGGTGTTCTCGCGATGCAACAGGAAGACTTGGCAGAAGAGGTGCCCTGCTGACCACAGGGAGAGAGGCTTGCCCTGAGGAACCTCTGAGAGGATGCACCTCCCACTTTCCCTTGTTATTCAATCATATAACTTCTTTTCTGTTTGAATTTTTAATATTTATTTGTTTAAATTTGTGTATATGAGTGTTTTGCCGGATTGCACGCCTGGTATCCACAGAAGTCAGCAGGTGGCACTGGATTTAATTAAGACATTGGACCCACATCAGACCAGAGTTATAGATATGTAAACTACCATACAGGTTCTGGGAACTGAACCCAGGCCTTCTGTAAGAGCAACATGTGCTCTTAATTACCGAACTATCTCTCCAGCTCCAACACCTTGGGCGTTTTCTACCACCTTGAATGTACTTCTGTTCCCAATGATGACCCTTCTACTTCCCACTTCCTCCACCCAGTTCATAGCTCACCTCCGCCAGAAAACTCTCCCTGGCTCCTCTGGTTTGAATCTTACACACCCATCACAGAGTATCTAAACCCTCAGATGGACTCTTCTCCAGTCTCGACAGCTTCTTGTATAATGTACCTCTGCACAACACTTAACACTTCAGCATGTTCCTGAGGTCTTTGTAATCCCAAAATAAAATTTAAGTCTTAAATTTAAGCTCCATGTAATATGGTCCAAGCTACTGCATCAGTGGGAAGTGGGGGAGCCGGTCTGATTTGCACAGGAAGCAGCCCCTTTGAAGGGGATTCTCCTTTGTACCACCCTCAGTTCCAACCCACCATGCTGTGCTTCCCTAGAGAGCCGCTGCTCTTGCAATACTGCAATCTAGGGGTCTGGATTGCTATTTTAAGACAGAAGCCTTTCTGCTAGGAGAATTGAGTTTATTCTTAGCTTAAAGAGGTCAAGGCAGTTGAGTGAGAAAAGAAGAGCAAGGGGGATACACCCTGTCCACATAATGTCATGAGTCTAGATGGGTCTGAAATAACCCCAGGACAACTGGCGCACAACCTCACTGGAAGCCATCGAAACAGACAGAAAGGGGTTGTGATCTGTAATCATTCAGCTCTTGGTGGCAGCCTGGCTAGAGAAAGCCCATTTCTTGATGTCTTGTCAGGTATACTTCCCTCCAAGCTATGTGACCTCACCCTGCAGAGATTAGTCATAAATAAAAGCCTGTCAGTTTCCCCAAGATTCCAAAAGGAAGATCATCCTCACAAATGCTAGTATAGAGCACTAGTCTATGCAAAATCGGGCAAAATTCATATTAAAACCATCACCTTCATTGAGGACAGTGAGATCAAGTGGTAGATAGAAATGGGATCTAGCAAATACAATAACTGAGAGAGGCTTCTAGAATGAGGATGGACGAGCCCTTTCTCTCTCAGGGTCTGTTTCCTACTAGTAAAAAATGGATCTGACCCTGGCAGTACACAGTTGTAATCCCTGTACCTGGGAAGTTGAGGCAGAACAATTCCAAGTTTGAAGCCACTCTAGGCCACATAGCAAAACTCTTTCTTAAGAAAAATCATGCTATAGAGTTCATGATGGGGGCAAGGCTATCAGTGTTCTGACAGGGCACATCCTCCCTTGGGAGCTGCCACCTGTAAGACACTTGGTGTCTCTGGTTTGGGGTCCCTGGCTAGGAGGCCATCAAGGTCTTTGCTGGCTCCTAAAATGCCAGCAGGAACACACTGATGAGCAGCGGCAGAGTGGAACCTGGGAGTGCAGGCTTACCCGTAGATATCCAGGACCCCGATGAAGGAGTGTTGCTTAAGGGAGGAGTGCAGGGCCTTGTTGATGTGCTCCACAATCCAGGAGAACAGCTGGGCATAGATGTGCTTGGCCAGGGCATCGCGCGCGTTGACCACCTGCTGCAGGCTCATGGTCTTGACGTAGGTCTCCGAGGTGGTGACCAGCTTGCGATGGCATAGCCAGTGCTCCATCTGACTGTGTTCCACTCCTAGCAGGCGGCAGAAGTTGCTCAAGTGTTCATCCTGCGGCTGAGGAAAGGAAGACATGATCAGGACGGGGAGAGGAGACAGGCTCCTTTGCACATTTTCCCTCCTGCCCGGAGGCCAAGTGCATGACAGGGCACCCATGGAACCCCTTCTCTACCCTAGCAGTTAGCCCCCCACATACTACATCAGGTAAGTATAGAGCCCAGGTAGCATTGCTTAAACTGATCATCACACCTGCCCCTGACCAAATTACAAAGACTTAACAAAGCAAAGCACTGTGCACTGTTCCTGGCCCTTCCTCAGCTGCTGAATTAGAGATGAAGAGAATGAGGCTAAGTGAGTGAGGCTCCCTGACCACCCAGCGAGACAACCAGCTTGAGTAGGCGTGGTCTGGTGTGTAGAGCCCTGCCCTTCAGGCTCACTAAGCAGTTAACGGTGTCATAGCTACTTCTGGCCACAGCCTTCACTCTGTAACCACTCTACCCCTGCCTGTTCCAACATAATGGTACCAATCAGGGCAGAATTTGGAGCTTGCTTGGCAGGCAACAAGTTCACAGGTGGCAAGTGTCCAATTTGTTCATCTGACCTATTTTTAAGGAATTCTTAATTGCTAGGTACACACTACAGATGGATCCCCTGACATTTGAATGAGTGGTTTGCCTGCAGCCAACAGCATGGACCAGCTCCCAGGCCCCCTCCTGGCTCCCAGCCCCCATGCTAGAACGTGGCAGTGATGGAGCCACAGTCAGGGAGCTGACTCTTTAAGAGCCACCAGGGGACAGGTTTCCAGACACCACGGTGGGGACTCCTCTGCTCCCACTCACTCCTGCCTGTTGATTAAAGGTGCTAACATCAGGCCATTACATTTAAGTATAATTAGATGATGATAAATCCATTAAAGCAGCCAGCATTATAGACAGCGGGTTAGTTTTATGAGCCTGTATTGCCAAATTCAAAGGGAAAAATTGCCTCTGGTGTCCAAGTAATTGCACACTGCCGCATCTCTAAGGTAACGCGGGCAATCACGGAAGACATTCTCATGCCTTAATTAAAAACGAAAACTACAGAGCAGAAGGCACATTGCTTAGCAGTAGACAGCAACCCTACCTGTGTACCCGAGGACCATGCCAAGGATCCATCTGAAAGGGGTTATCAGGGCATGCTTCCCGTAAGCAACGATGGGCCACTGGCAAGTGTGCATGGGTGGCCCACGTCATTTGGTCAAAAGTGTGAGTAAGTAAGACATGGTACTGGAAAAGAACCCAGGATGGGCCTTGTCCTGGCACGAGCATTAGTCATTCCTCCCTTTACGAGAGAGGTTCCCCTCTCTGGGATTTATTTAGTTTTGCTCCTCCTTATAGGAAGAGACATGCTCTGGAAAAGGTTCATTTTGGCCCAAACAACCAGAAAGGCATAAATCCAGAACTTATCAAGATCACCATCAGCTCCGAGTGAAGGCTTCCATATGGGACTGTGTTCTCCCCCCACCCACAGTGTGTCGAGGAGGAAGCAGGTATAGGGAGGTGAGGGGGCATCTCTAAGTTATATCCCTGCGAAATGGCAGGGTCAGGATTTGAACCCTGGCAGCTTTGGCGCTGTCATCACTCTCGCAGCCTAGACCTTCAACCTGTGCTCCTAAGTTTACCAACTCAGTTCAGAGTGTACACCGATGGTACCATCTTTGTACAGACCTCACAAACACATGGTGCCCCTACGTATCAAGCAGAAAGTGATGCAGCAGACATGGCCCTACAGTTCAGTGGTGGTATTGGGGACCAGGCACCAATCAATGATGTCCCCTCATCTGAACACCCATGAGTGAAGGACTTGTCATAATATCAGAGACACTGTACCTACAAGCCCAAGGCTGGACTTTCCAAAGAAGAAACCATCCCGGACACACCTCTGGGACACGTGCTCAGAGCCCCACTTCCTCTCCTGCACCCGCTGAGTGTCTCATCACACTGGCCCTCATTTTTACACCATTGTGGCCTATACACCTCAATGAATCACCCAGTTCCCCATCTTGGAGTGCCTCCTGGGCCCTGTACACGGCAAAAGTGACTGAGAACAAGTAGACTTATCCTCTTCATCAGTCCGGAAGAGTGGGGGGAAGAGGATGGAGAGAGAGACATCGTGAATACACAAGGAACGCAGTGCCAAGGGGAAGCAGGTAAGCTTCGCATGCTGTGAGACTCCATGGCGAGGAGGCCAAGCGTGTTGCTCAGGTGGAGAGCTCATGCTGAGGAACCCAAGACTTGATCCCTAGCAACACAGACACACACCAAAAGTGCATATCACCAGCCTAAACCAGGAATGTGTCAATGTGTGTCTTCCCAATTTTCCTGGTCCCTTACAGAATTCAGCTGCCCTAAAGATACACAGGGCATTTGCCAGGAAGGGGTGTGCATTTGGGAGGCATAAACACTGCATGCTTTCCTCCCTAGGGCAAAGACCCCAGAGGGCCAATTCTTCACCAGCCTGAAAAACTCATTCCTAGGGTCAGTCTGGGCCTGTATTCACCAGAGAGGCCGTGGTCCTTGGAATTCCCCGCTGGCTATCCAGGCATTACTGTGGCATCTCTACTTCACTGCAGGTTCTATGCGCCCCACAGTGCACACATGCACCGCAGCTTGTGGGTGTTGGACGTCAGAAACTGCGCTGGGATGTGGCAAGCTCCAAAATCCTCCCTTTCTCAGAGGCACCAAGGCTGCAGAGTCCAGAGTGGAGAGGGCGACGGCCCAGCACCAGCTCACCCATAGCAACATTTCTCGCTTAAGGACAGCATGTGAGGCTGGGGAGGAGCTCTATTGAACCCTGAGAGAGTTCAGGTCTTTTCCTCCCTAGAGGCAGGTATATTCTGAGCTGCTTCTAACTCTAGTGCCACACAAATAGCAGTATCCGTAAGTGGGAAGGGCAACGGCTGTAGCTTGTGGCATGGTCACACACCTACATCTGAATTTTGTAGCGACATCTTTGGACTTTTCCTAGAATCTGGTTATTTAAATCCCACATCCCGAGAAGCAAGAATCACACTTTACACTTCCTTCTAGGCTAATCACAAATAGGCACTGATGTGGAATGTGGCCGATGCACTTATTCAAGGTCAGAGTGCCAGTTTTAGCCCTGGCCAACAGTATTAACTTGCAGACAGGACACAGCAGCTGCTGTCTACCCCATCACATGGACTCCCGCCAGCATCCCCCATTCCACACACACACACATTCCTGTCTACCGCAAGTTCACTGTGGCACTAGGCTCAGGGGAAAGGACCTTTATCTGGAGCCTTTAAGGAGCTGTCATAGCTGGTAGGCCTTTGACTGAGATGCCTTGCTTAATATTCTGCCTCGGGCTGGGAAAAGGTCAGCACGCGCCATCCCAACATGGCCATCCAGTTAAGAATGCCTGCTCTTCAGAAGCAGCCACAACGACGGTGTCCAGTACTCCGTTTCCGTGCTGTGAAGAGCTCAGGCTGCAGCCCGCAAGGTACTCAACAGATTGATGACATTGTGTAGAACTCTATGTACCTCAGAGTATTTGGAAAATAAACCCATCAAACAAATTTATTGACTAGCCACTAAATCCCATGCCACAGTGATAGAAACTGGATGGCAGCTGATTTGAGATGGATTGGTTCTTAAAACTTTATCAGTGAGAAAATAGACGTCATTATTGCTCAGAATAAATAACCAAGGGGTGCCCTCTAAGCACAGAAGCAAATGCCCATGGTGTCAGGCTGGAGGATCAGAGCTTACTGCACATTTTACCTCTGGTGCCACTTACTGGTATGCTGCAGGAATCCCCATCACGCTCTGACTGAATCTCCACACTTCCAAGATGCAAGATGGAAGCAATTATCTTAAAGATGCTTATTTGATGGGAATCCCGCACTCCTGAAGGAGAAAAAAAAATGCATGAATGACATCCAATCTCTGTCCCTTGATAGAAAGGATTTTTTTACCCTTTTCAGGACTTGAAAAATTGTTTGATTTTTCTCTCCTGGGTTAATGACTCCTAAAACCAGCCAGGCCAAGTAATTACCACTCACCGGATCATCTCAGAGGGCAAAGGGGCTCCCACTGAGAGGCAAACAGCCTCACTCTGACCGTCTGGATCACAGCAGATGGGGCACCTTACCATTTAGCGTATTCAGGAGCACGGAGAGGCAGCAGTAGGGCTGACTCATTTTGGACTTCATTTCACCAGACACTTTATGGATGCTTTTATGAGTTTAATAAGGATGACCATCTATCTGCAGTCGTTTTTCTCCTAACTTAATATCCTGCAAACATCTGTGACACAACCACAGGGCCAACAGGGGAAGAAAAAGAGACCCCTCCATCACACCCCTGGGAATACTGTTCCAGGGACTGACCAGCCAGCTGGCTTATGGGCAGTGCTAGCTGAAGGTGGCTGTCTGCCTTGTGATGCATGCCCCATCAGTGACAGAAACACTCACAGCCTAGAAACACTGCGGCAACAAACTTGATCGTCAAATTTGTTATTTGCCTACATCAATTACCAAAGGCATATCTCTTAAAATTTAGATTTAGCATCAAGGTATTAGTTCTTTTTAAACTTCAAAATACTTCAAACTTATTTTAAAAAAAAAGTTGTCAGAACGGTACGATGAATGTTAATCAAGTTGCTTTCTACCGAAGAAACGGCAGCTGTTCCTCACGTTCCTGCTATTACTAAGGCAGAGCTTTACTCCAGCTATGGCAGCCAGTGCACCTGTCCAATGGGAGGCAAAGACTGATCTTACTAGGGTTAAAACTTTGCCCAGATAATCCACAAAGTGGACAACCCAAACAGTTACCAACAAGGAAGCCCTTTCTTTTCTTTTCTTTTCTTTTCTTTTCTTTTCTTTTCTTTTCTTTTTTTCTTTCTTTCTTTCTTTCTTTCTTTCTTTCTTTTTTCTTTTTTGTCTTTTTGAGACAGGGTTTCTCTGTAGTTTTGGAGCCTGTCCTGGAACTAGCTCTTGTAGACCAGACTGGTCTCGAACTCACAAAGATCTGCCTGCCTCTGCCTCCTGAGTGATGAGATTAAAGGTGTGCACCACTACCGCCCGGCAAGGAAGCCCTTTCTTATCACGGGGTCCTCTGAACAAGCAAAAACCTAAACATCCCATGATAAGGGACAATAAATGGTAATTGACCCAACACTACAGAGCAACCCCATCCCCAAGGCTGAGGGAAAATGATGAAAAGGAAATGGAAAGATTGTGATGGCCACAGAATCAGGGTGCCTTCTGTTAGATTGTGTCTTTTAGATAGGACAGGGAAGCTGCACCCATGAATCTCAACAGTGTGGTTGCCTAGACTAGACCTGCAGTGACCACAGACTTGACATGCCAAAGTGGGTGGGGAAACTTTCACAAGGTCCCACACTTAGATGAAAGGTTACAGGCAATCAGTGACTGGTAAGAGAGGGTTACAGGCAACCAATGGTCGTGAAGAGAGGGTTACAGGCAACCAATGGCTACAAGAGAGGGTTACAGTCAACCAATGGCTGTGAAAAGAGGGTTACAAGCAACCAATGGTTCTTAAGGGAGGATTACAGGTAACCAATGGCTGCAAAGTGAATGTTACAGGTAACCAATGGCTGTGAAGAGAGGGTTACAGGCAACCAATGGCTGCAAAGTGAAGGTTTCAGGTAACCAATGATGGCTAAGGGAGGGTTACAGGCAACCAATAGCTGTGAAGAGAGGGGAAGTCAATTTTCTTCAGAGACGTGTGGTGTGTGATGCTGGGGGAAGCCAGAGGTGCAGATGTCAAGACATTCTCTATGTCTTCCCCTCCATGAACTGCTTGGTGCTGACTGGCAGAGCATCAGGGTTCTGAATCAAGGACACCTCAGTGATGCAAAGGCAGCAGAATGTTGTCCTCATCTTGGGTCTGGTCCCTCCTACTTGTCATCATTTACCTGAGAGTCTAACAACCTCCCTGCTGAGCTCACATTGCACCTAGGAATCCACTGTACTCAGGTCAAACATAGCCTACTTGTTAAGGATGCTGGTCCTTTGCCTTGGACACACTTCTCCCTCTTCCTAGATGGGTCTAAAGTTTATCCACAACTCTGGTTCCTCTACTCAACAGTCCCTGAGATGTTTGGTCCCTTATACTAGCCATAGGAAGTAAAAGCACTTCCTCTGTCTTTATGACTTTGGTCCTCAAAGCCCACTTCAGCCCTGTCCACAGTTCCTCACTCACTATTGCTCTGGGTGTAATGATGCTGTTTACATTCTGGACTAATCAGAGTGCTTTCTGTCTCCTGATAATCCACAGGTACAAAAGATGAATGCTACCCATGTCTCAGCTACCCAGAGAAATGACCACACTGGGACCAGTACACTAGCCCTTCATCTCCTCCCCATAGAGAGTGGAGTGTGTCCAGTTTGCTCACATTTAATTTGAACACTGACAAAGCTTGGCTTCTACCACAGAACTGAACAGATGTTGTTCTGAGTAACCTGACAGAGAAGCCAAAAGCTTTCTGTCAGAGAAGGGCTGGGGAAGACACTGTGGCCAGCTGAGTCACTTTCGGAGTTTCAGGCTCCTTGAGCTTGCCTTTGCCTGGCTACGGGTCCTAGGACTGACTATTTTAACTTCCCAATTAGGAAAGAATTGCTTTTCATCTTACGAACCTGGGAGTGCTTCTCCCCTAAAAGAGGCTGGTATAGGAACAGTTCTTCCCATTTCTACCAAGCCCGTCTGCTATTGAGGGTCACAGAGAACTTCCTGCTTCGAGGATTACAACACATATGGCGAGCACACCAGCAATATCACACAGCCACAGGGCTTGCGGACACAGGGGTCTGCTTCTGGTCAGATGCTCTGGCTAGTACGCAGGAGAGAGGGTCTTTCTGGGGGCATGCATTGCCTCTGAACTCAGACCACAGCACAGAAAGACACGGCTACACTGGGCTTCTTTCCATCGCTTTCAACACCCAAGTAAGGAGCAGGACACTTTGTTGTACCTGGCTCAAAAGATTCTTTTGAAGAAAGCTTCCAAATTCTAAACATTGGAGCCTGAGGACAGAGAGAGATAAGAGCACAGGAAGACATCTATCAAGGTTCAGACGACTTAGTAGGTAAGGCCGTGAGACTGCTCCTCAGTTCCTCCCCTCCACGGGATCAGACCCTGTGCAGGCTACTCTCATTCAGCAGTTCCTTACCCAGGAGTGTGAGGGCTTGCCGTGTCTTCTCAAAGTCCTCTGCGTCATCGACACCCTCGATGGTTGTGCTTCCTCCGTGGGATGTATAGAGAAAGTCCTCTGCACACGCTGTGGGAGGCAGGAAGAAGGGAGACTCTAGAGAGGTCTTCATTCCCCATTACCTCCAGACAACCACCTATGAGGAGGTCTACCCTGAACATGCTAGTCACACTGATTTTTGGTGTTAGATGGATGTATACTCCTTTAGAATACCCCATCCACAATGGAAAATGACGCTCAGGCTGACTACACCACCACCACTCTGGGAGGCTAGACCAGCGCCTGAAGAGTAATAGAACATCTGCTGTGTGCTGAGAGAGGTTTCTGGAGGAAGGACTTTTCACACTTAGATGAATGGAGGCCAAGGTGCTTGAACTGAAAGAGAAAGGACTTCAGCCCTTTACCCACTCTGAGCCCCAACAAAAATTTTATGACTTGCTTGCAAAACATATTTAGCACTTTGGTAGCTAATTACTCCACAAGCTCAGGGTTCTGAGCAAGAATAGATCCAAAAGGCTAATAAAGCAATTCCTCCTCTTAGACTCACTTTTCAAAATGGCTTATCTGGCAGCTTTCCCAGTGCCACCTAAAGACGACTCACTGTTCTTGCTCCCACTTTCCAGCACGTCAATGAGCTTGACTACGGCGTGCTATGGGGCTGCACAGGCTTACCAAGGGATGACCAGGATGGAGAGCCACTACTGCAGCATTCCATTGAGAGATGATGGATCTTTAGTGTCCCACGACTTTTTTTTTTAAAACTCATTACTGAATGTCAGCCAAGACAGCAGAGTCACTAGAGACTCCACAGGAGGACATCTGGCTTCCGCAATGGAGGGAAGGCATTTTCAGCATCTTCAAAAGATCTGTCACTGTCGAGAGCGAGGGTCTGCTGCCTGCTGTTCTGTGTCTGGCAGATCACCCCCACCTTTCTGACTCTGCATTTCCAAACTCAGGTTCAGATGGGTTGTTTCCTAGGCTGAGGTGACACTGTCTGTTGAAGGGTCTAACTGCCATCAACAAGGTCGTCTCTTTCTCTGCTTCCTCCTGTCTGCAGTCACTAGCTGTCCTTACACAACAGGACCCCTTAGTAAGAGACATGAAAGCAGGGTATGACTACTACCTCCCTCCCTGTCTGGCTGGCTGCAGCTCAACTGTCATCCAGACACACTTTTTTCTTTTAATAAAAAAAAATCTGTGCATGTATATTGTATATGTACGTGCTTGTGTGGGTCTGTGTGTATCCATGGAGGTCACTGGTCACACTAGGTGCCTTCCTTGCTCACTTCTCCCCTGCGTTGTTTCACACAGAGCTTCTTACTGAGCCTGAGCCCATCTATTCCAGCTAGGCAGACTGGTTGGCCACAGAACTTCAGGAATTCACTTCTCCATTCCCCAGGACTAGGGTTACTGAAATGGATTCACACACAATTTTTCTGGGGATCCAAATGCAGGTCCCCATGCTTGTGCAACAGCACCCGACTAAACCATCAGTCTCATAACATGCCTCTTAAAGTAGGGGACAACTGCACTGCTCTGCAAAACACACTTCCCACCCCTTAGCTCAACCCTTGCAGGTAGCCTAGGTATGGTGAACCATGCTTTAGTAACTGACAGCGAGGTTCTGATTGGGCTAAAGGACAGGACCACAGTAGGGGCAGAGCTGAGACAAGAACCCATAAGCCAGGGTTCTAGACAGAGCTCCTAGCTGCCTGCCATAGCTTTGCCTTTGCAGAGGACCCTGGGTACCTGCTGACGTACTTAGAGCAAGTTCTTTAAATTCAGGAAGGCTGGCAGCAGCACAGAGCTGGTAAAAGATGTGGTAGTTTCTCTCATCTTCTGCCTGGGGGAGAAAAGGAGATCCATTTTAGTCAGCGATTCCCTGGATCACCTCCTTGGCCACTCTGACCCCAGGTGGTGTGACTTAGACCACCCTCCCTCAGGGTTTTCTTCCACACCTTGGCCACCTGCAGTTTCAACTGCCTTATTTTCTATTTGCTACGACAGGGCCTTCTTATGTGAGGACTTATACCTCTTGGCTTACATGGAAGCAGGCATTTCCTTTTTTCTCCCCTACATTAAACACAAGTGCCATGTCACAAATGGCAGGTCAGCCAGCAAAAACTATCATCTGTGTGCTGCTTGACCATAACTCTAAGACCTTTGTTACCCTGTTGGAAGCTCCTCCAGGGCTTGGGACTAAGTTAAAGCCAAGCTTGCCTACACTTTGGGGCTGGTCAGTCAGGAATCTCTGATGACTTTCACTGTACACACATGACTAGAATAGCCTTAAATCAGTAGGGTGGAGGGGGAGATGGTGTGTAAATATTTAGGAGCCCTGGATAGAGACAGCCATGGAAGAGGAAATCTCAAAGCCAGGGTAGAGTACAGGTAGCTTGTCAGACCACCCAACAGAGATGCCTGCTATCTCTGCTGCACTGAAGGAAGGATGCAGGACTGCCCAACCAACCTGTGAGGGAAGGCGGGGCTGGCCTAAAGGTTCATGCAATATTTGTTACCCATTAGCAGGGAGTCATCACTAAGATATAGCTCAGAAGACTCTGGGGGATTCTGGGGAAAGTTGAACTCTGGGGACTGGGAAGTCACTGTGCATAAGGAATGCAAGATACAGACTTGAATCAGGTCACCTCTGCCATCTCAGTCCAGAGGTGGAAGGATGGGGCTGCTGCAGGAGAATGGTGGATGGAGCTGCTAGTAGCAGGGAGGTCTCCAGAAACAGGGAGAAAGGGTTCTGGCAGAGGCCAAGGAGGGTCAGCAGGGAACAATCAAGGGCTATGGAGGGGAAGAAATGAGGACGGCTTCCTAGGAAAGAACACTGTGTGTGTGTCTGTGTGTGATGTCAGCATGGACACCTATCTTTCTAGCCACACCTGTATTTTGACCCACCCAACAAGCAGGTTCTTTGAAAGCTGCAACCCAGGCTCTGTGTACCACATTCTCTAACGGGAAGGCTGTAAAAGCCTCGGGAGGACCGCCCTGTCCTTTATCCCAGGATCGAGCACTTGCTTAACACACAACAGGCAAAGCTGTGCAAAGCATTTGCAGAGACCTAATGCTTATTCTAAACGAATGTTTACTCCGAAAGAGAAGAATGAAAACAAGAACGTTGATTGCAGGCTACAAGACGAGCTGCTCTGTGGGCACAGGGAGTGGGCAGAACAATACTGGTAGCAAAATACAAATGACTGAGTCCTGCCACTCACCTGAAAGACCACCCGAGACTTCTCGAGCAAGTAGGTCCTCATGTTGGCCCCGATGATGTGGTATTTTTTATCAAAGCCAATCTCAATGAACTTCCCAAAGCGGCTGCTATTGTCGTTGCGAGTGGTCTTGGCATTCCCGATAGCCTGGATTAACAGACAATAGAAATGTGTATAAATGAGGGGAGGCTGGGAAGATGGCTTAGTCAGTAAAGCACATGGGCACCTACTATCACCCCACCCCCACTGGGCTTCTTGACTTCACGACTTTCGGCCTGTGGCAGCATGGTGTTCATACACACACACCTCTGCAACTGTGAAGACAATGCGCTGAGTGAGAAACGCTGCTTGGTTTGTTTAAAACTAAGCCAAAACCCATGTCACTTCTCAGCCCCTTGTACAATCAGTGGCCACCGGCCAGAGCTGTGTGTTCAGCCCAAGACTTTCTAGAGACACAGCCAGGTCAGAGAGACTCTAACCCACCATTCCTCTGCTCCTCTTTGTTTTTTCTTATTGTTTAGAATACACATGTGACAATCTTACCAGTTACCCTGGGCCCACAAAGCCAAGGCCTAGAGAACCAGAGCCCCTGGCTCTGATGTTGTACAGCCATCAAATCGGTGCTCGGGACCATAGTTCTGCTGTGTTTAATCTACTGTGATCCCTTATGCAATCAAGCAGCCAAATGCTTTGCCCCACTGGTGAAAGGCCATCAAATGACATGCCTACCCCACTCTTTATTAAGGTAGACCAGGAAGTCACCCACCCTAAGGATCATTTCCTACAAAGCAGGGCCACAGATTGAATACTATGCAATAATCTTTTTGGGGGGGACAAGGTCTCTATGAAGCCCCACCTGGCCTGGAATTTGCTATGGAAACAGTCTGGCCACTAACTTATAACAATCTTCCTGAGTTCTGGGATGAAAGATGTGTGTCATCACACCCAGCCCATAATACTCTTTAAAGTCAGCCACTAAATAACTGGTCTAATATGATTCTTCGCTTTCTATAAGTCACAATATGAACACGCCAAAAATCGACTTTTTTTTATTTTAATCTCTTCTGTTTCTTCACATTTTCAAGTGGTGAAAAAGGTAGAAAATCCCACTGCAACTTTTTAGTGGCCTAGAAAATATGACGTGCCCAGATGCTGAAAGGAAGATCCAAACCCACGCCGTAGTCCAGGCTAGCCAAGTCCAACTACTTATATCTGCTCCTTTCAAAGCCCCAGTGTCCTCTGAGATGAAGGATGGAGCTGAAGCCCATCTCTACTGCTTCACCAGCTAATTTCTTACACACTTGCACTTCATGCAGACACCTGTCACTGCTCTCGGTCTGGAGGTGAGCGAAGTGAAGCCCGCATCCATGCTCTCTGCTGGGTGAGTGGTTCTGCCAGCACTGGTCTGCCCATGTACCATTCCGCAAGTGTCCTACTGCATGGACCTGACACACATCACCACTGCCTCTGTCCCGGATAATGTTAACTACCTCTCTATATGTTTTCTATTCCTGGTCTTGTGACTTTCAGTCAATATTCCTCTTGACTAACAGAGCAGCCTGTGTAAAAGTGTGAACCTGATTATATTCTTGGCATAGGATGCTTCAGTGGCTTCCACTACCCTTTAGTTTTAGAACCTCAGCAAGGCTCACATCCTGGTAGCAGCCCACCTAGTCTTGCCATTCATTACTCTATACTCGGTCCTCAGACCTAAGGAAACAGAACACTTCTTTATTCTTCCATAGCCCTGTGATTCTCCATACTCACACAAGGTTTGGCTGCACTGCACTGTTCCCTTTTCGGGGATTCTCTTTCCATAGCCCTCCAACCTACCAGCCATTCCTGTCCAAATGTAGACCTGAAAGCAGACAGGCAGCCCTTCCCTAGTTCCACAAGTCAGAGGAGTTCCCATTTTTCTGGTCCCTGCACACACTCTGCCCTCCCCTCCAGGAAAAGAGGGGTGCACAAGTACCCTGGTGGGCTTCTCATTCCCCAGCACAAATGCCTGATTCTTGAGCTCCAGAGCACAATGGCAGACGGTCACACTTCAGTGAGACAGTTCTGTTTTGAAGATAGAAAAGCCGACTGTCCTCTCCAGAATATTTGCAAAAGTTAGACATCCTTGGGTCTCTGACGTGAAGCCCTGCGCAGGGGCGGCTTATTGTGTCAGTTCATCAGGACAGGAGCTCTCAGAGGCAGCCGTCTCTTCTTGTTGTACATACAGGGAAACAGGCTTGGGAAGGGCAAATAATTTGCCAAGGTCACATGGCTAGGAAGCAGGCAAGATTCAAATTCAGATACACCTGGGTTCTCAAGTCTCAACCCAGGTTATAGGGAATCACAGTCCTTCATCTGCCTCACAGGTCACCACACACACCAGACAAGAAGCTGCAGACATGGGGGCAAGTTCCACAGTTCTAAGGACCGAGCCAAATCAGAAGTGAACATAGACAGCGATACCAATCCTCCAAGGAAACCCTTCTTAGCTCAGCTGGCAGAGCGGAGGACTGTCGAGGGTGGCAGACAGAAGGATTGATCCTCATTTCTACCCTCTCAAGAAATAGGAGAGGAAGGTGCCTTTCAGAAATAAATCACACTAAAACCACAAGGAACCAAAACTCTACCCAAACTCCCAAGTGGGTGCTCTCCGCTTTTCCAGGCAGAAGAAACTCTGTGAGTTCAAGGCCAGCCTGGTCTACATATTAAGTTCTAGGCCAGCCAGAGCTACAGAATTGTACCATGGTTCACACACACACACACACACACACACACAAACAAACACCACTGCATGTTCTTTGCTGTTTATGCATACAGGAATGTGAAATTCAACTAGACCTTCCTGTATAATTGTATAGTAATATGCAAGAATACAATGAATACTTTTAATGTTGGCTTACATAACCGAGACGTCACCATTAACTTGTGGGCAAGAACAGAGAGAGGAAGGGGGAGCAAGTAGTCATGCCAGCAGCAAGGCTGGAAAAAAGCAAATCGCAGTGAATCTTATAGAGAACGGAATCTTATGGATGGAGAAAAACATAGTGTGGACAAAAGGACAAGAGGGTCTCAGAAGAGACAACGTTGGCTGGAATGTTAGACCACATAAGAGAACACTGGATGTAGGCCATGTAGGAAGCAGAAGCGTATATGAATCTTACATGCAGGCTAAACAGCTGCAGCTAGTTTTAAATCAATAGCAAAGATGAAAATCTTAAAACTCACACCTTTGGTCCTTGTTTTGTTCACTGTACCTCTAACTTATCTCCTTTCTGTAGGGGAAATGTCTCTGGCTCTCACAGTTGTATGTCTGGTTTCATGATTCCTAAGATGTCATAGGGTCCTCTAGCCCTGATCTTTTGATTAGTTTTGCTCTCCTAATCAGTGCAGACTTGGGGACAAATCCCTCCTAGGATGCTCACAAGCTCTTAAAAAAATGGGGTCAGGGCACGCTAGCATTGCCAAGGAATCACAGCAGTCTGCCCCGGTCAATACCAGCCCAGCCTCTATCTCCATAATTAAACAGCTGCCACTCAGCTCAGCCTACTGGTCCTTCTGCATCCTCAGACTGCGCTCAGCTCTCAGTCGCCCTAGGAGGTATCTGCCCTGAGAGCGAGGAGACACGACCCAGTAACTGATGGCTTGAGGGCGAGCCAGAGAACTCTTCCCAGGGACTGGGCAGAATCATCGGTAATCACTGCTCCCAGTTCAGATTCTGTTCCCTAGACCTCTCTGAGGAGCCACAAGCTGATGACTTCTTGACTAAACCTGGAACATTTGAAAAGTTGCGCTCTCGATTTTGGCAGGCAAAAAGTTCCTCACTTTCTGTTGGCAACATTCTAATCCCAGTCAGGATCCCTCCTGGTTCTGCTGCTTCCTTTTCACAAGCAAAGTCAAGCTTCCCCTAAAGATAGCACTAACAGTTCACAATTGATGGAAGGAGCCCTCGGCATTTAAGCGGATGGTTTCTGAAGCAGCTAGTTGCATGAGGCAGAGTGTTAATGTCTGGG